>NC_055995.1:31099405-31407529 GCF_018446385.1 Zingiber officinale
TATGATATTTATTTCTGTTGTAGAATATCCATGACATCGAATACGAACAC
The DNA here is from genome assembly GCF_018446385.1 of Zingiber officinale. Taxonomy (NCBI): domain Eukaryota; kingdom Viridiplantae; phylum Streptophyta; class Magnoliopsida; order Zingiberales; family Zingiberaceae; genus Zingiber; species Zingiber officinale. The sequence goes on from NC_055995.1 coordinate 31,099,456, forward strand.
TTTCTCTCTGTGATCTGTCCTTAAGAAGGACAAGCTCAACGGAGCAAATTTCCTGGACTGGTACAGGAACCTGAGAATAGTTCTCACTCAGGAACGTAAACTGTACGTTCTGGAGCAGCCCATTCCGGAGTCTCCTCCTGCCACTGCCACGCGAGCTGACCGGGATGCTTATAAGAAGCATCAAGATGACGCATTAGATGTGTCCTGTCTAATGCTCGCAACCATGAACTCTGAGCTTCAGAAGCAACATGAGTTGATGGGTGCTTACGATATGGTTGCACATCTTCGTCAACTATATCAAGGACAAGCAGGGCACTGGAAGAGGAACTTCACAGGACACCTGGAAGATCTTAACAAGAAGAGAAATAAGATTTCTACTTCAGGTATAAATGTTATAAAAGTCAACCTCTCTATTTCTTCGACGTGGGTATTAGATACCGGATGTGCTTCGCACATTTGTACTAATGTACAAGCACTGAGAAATAGCAGAGCATTGACAAAGGGCGAGATAGACCTACGAGTAGGCAATGGAGCACGGGTTGCTGCTGTTGCTGTAGGGACTTATTTTCTATCTCTGCCCTCTGGGCTTATACTAGAGTTAGACGATTATTGTTATGTTCCTGCATTGACTAAGAACATTATATCAGTTTTTTGTTTGGACAAGAAAGGATTCTCGTTTATAATAAAGAACAAATGTTGTTCTGTCTATTTAAACGATATGTTCTATTGTAGTGCACCTCTGATGAACGGACTCTATATTCTAGACCTTGAGAGCTCTATCTATAACGTTAGTACTAAGAGGTTCAAATCGAACGATATGAACCACACCTATCTCTGGCACTGTCGCTTAGGTCATATAAATGACAAGCGCTTATCCCAGCTCCATAAGGATGGTTTGCTGGACTCATTTGATTTTGAATCATATGAGATATGCGAGTCATGCCTACGAGGCAAGATGACCAAGACTCCCTTTAGTGGGCACAGCAAGAGAGCAACTGATTTGTTAGGACTCATACATAGTGATGTATGTGGCCCTTTCAATATTGCAGCTAGAGGCGGTTATAGATACTTCATCACATTTACTGATAACTTCAGTAGATATGGTTATGTGTACTTGATGACACATAAGTCTGAATCCTTTGAAAAGTTCAAAGAATTCAAGAATGAAGTACAGAACCAGCTTGGCAAGAGTATTAAGATACTTCGATCAGATCGAGGTGGAGAATACCTTAGCCATGAGTTTCATGACTACCTAGCTGAGTGTGGGATTCTATCCCAACTCACTCCTCCTGGAACACCACAGTGGAATGGTGTATCCGAAAGGAGGAATCGTACCCTATTAGATATGGTACGATCTATGATGAGTCACACAGATCTTCCGACATATCTATGGGGATATGCTCTAGACTGTTAGAGTGTATACTAAAAGCCTAGCTTTTGGTATAAACATTTATCTAGAAATAAGAATCACATTGGTCAAATGTCTACATTTATGATAAATGAAGTTGTTCGATTAATTTATATTGTAGATAACATGGTGTGTGGTGTCACACACAGAGGATCATGTTATCAGTACCTTATAAATTATAAACAGTAGCTCACGACCATAATGGAAAGGAACAAACCATTAGAATGTCGTAGTGTAATTAGGTATTAGTTTATCTTAACTATATAATTACACTAGTACACTTAGAGTGTATTGAGTAGGACCATTAGAAGTCGTTTATTTTATACTGACTTTATAAAGAAACAAAGACCTCAGCTATTATGGAAGTGTGTGCTCTTAATCCTAATATAATAACAAGCACATATATTTGATATTTATTTCTTTAATTTATCAATGGGTGAGATTTAGTTCGATGAATCAATAAGCCCGATAAGTTGGGAAATGATATCACTTATAGTGTGTGTTGTTGATTATAGAAGAAAACTGTGTCCTAGTGATCTAGGTTGAGAATGTCCCCAAGAGGAGCTCATAAGGATTGTCATGTTAAACCCTGCAGGTGGACATAGTCCGACATGACGATGAAGTTGAGTGGTACTACTCTTGGAGCTAGATATTAATTAAGTGAGTTGTCAGTAACTTACTTAATTAGTGGACATTTGTTATCTTAAACATAGGGAGACTAACACACTCATAATAAGAAGGAGCCCAAAATGTAATTTGGGATTGGTGCGGTAGTTCAATAATAGTTCTTTAGTGGAATGAATTATTATTGATGAAATTAAGTTGTGTGTTCGGGCAAACACGGGATGCTTAATTTCATCGGGAGACCAAAACCAATTCCTCCTCTCGGTCCCTATCATAGCCTCTAGTATATAGAGATTTATACCCACCGCATACCCACCTTCTTACCCATCCAATGGGGCCGGCCAAGCTAGCTTGGAACCCAAGCTAGGGCCGCCAAGACCAAGTGGATGAGTCATAGGTGGCCGCCAAAGCTTGGGTCCCAAGCTTAGGTGGCCGGCCACTAGAATATTAAAAGGATTTTTATTAAAATTATTTCTTATGTGGATATCATGATTTTAAAAGAGAGGTTAAAAATTAAAAATTTCCTTTTATAACTTTCTACAAAAGATTAAGAGAAGAGATCAATATCTTTCCTTATTTGTAGATTAAAAGGATGGTTTTAATTTTTGGTAAAAACTTTCCTTATTTGTAAATCATCTACATGTTTAAAAGAGAGTTTAAAATTTGAAATCTTTCCTTATTTGTTGATTAAAGGAGGATTTTAAATTTTAAGAAAACTTTCCTTTTTAACCATGTTCATGATTTAAAAGAAAGTTTAAAAATTAATAATTCTCTTTTATTAGTTTCTACAAAAGATTGAGAAAAGATTTGATATCTTTCCTTATTTGTAGATTAAAAGAGATTTTAATTTTTAGAAATAACTTTCTTTTTATCCACATGTTTAAAAGAAAGATTTTAATTTATTAAATTTCCTTTTTATAAACCAATCATGAAGGGATTAAATTATTGAAGAAATTTTATAAATTTCTGGAGACAAATTAGGAAGTTTTAATTAATTAAAACTCTCCTTGTTTGTAGCTTTGGTGTGGCCGGCCATGTAAATTGAGAAAAGGAAAATTGTTTTTAATTAAATAAAATTTTCCTTTTCATGGAAAAAGAATTAAGGAAGTTTTTAATTAAATTTCCTTATTTGCCAAGACCAAGGATTATAAAAGAGGGGGTAGAGGAGGCTTCAAGGCTAACAACTCTATTATTTTTCCTTTCTCTTTTTCTTCCTTGGTGTGGCCGGCCATCCTCTCCTCCTTTCTTCTCTTTGATGGCCGAACCTCATCCTTCTTGTGGAGACTCATATGGTGGCCGGATCAAGTTTAGAGAAGAAGAAGAAGAAGGAGAGAAAGAAAGCTTTGTTTCTAGCATCCCTTGGAGCATGGTGGTGGTGGCCGAACCTCTTCATCCTAGAAGATGTTTTGATGACCGAAACTTGCAAGGAAGAAGAAGGTGCTTGGTGGTTCTCATCTCGGAAGATCATTGCCCACACAACGTCCGAGGTTAGAAGAGGAATACGATAGAAAATCAAGAGGTCTTTCTAAAAGGTATAACTAGTATTTTTCCTTTCCGCATCATACTAGTTATTTTTGAAAATAATACTAAATACAAGAGGCATACGATTCTAGAGTTTCGAATTTGTTTTCGATATAGTGTTCTTTTGTTTTTATTATCCTTGTGATTTGATTGTTCTTTTCGGTTAACCTAAAGTTATTTTAGGAAATTAAATATTAGCTTTCCATAAAAGGTTTTGTCTAGTCGGTGGTGGTTGCTCCCATATCCAAGAAGGTCATGTGCCTCGCCACGTCAGTACTGGAAACCAATTATGGAAATTAATATTTAATGGAATTAATAACTTAAGGTGATTTGGGTCGAACGTGTTAAGTTCCGCAGGAGACCCAAGTCAAAACCTAAAAGAACGAATAGATTAAGTTTTGGATCAAACGTGTTAAGTTCCGCAGGCGATCCAAAATTTAATTTAAAAGAACACATGGTAGCTAGGAAAAGGTTCAGACCTTTGTACAAAATTTTTGTATAGTGGAACCTCTAGGCTTTCCGAGTAGCAACCAACATAGACACGGCAGCTTTCATACTCAACCAAGTTCCATCAAAGGCCGTGATAAAGACACCATATAGGATATGGACTGGGAGAGATGCCCAGGTGTCTTTCATGAGGATTTGGGGTTGTGAGGCTTACGTACGACGTCAAGTCTCAGACAAATTAGGACCCAAATCTAACAAGTGCTATTTCATCGGATATCCCAAGGAAACTAAGGGATATTACTTCTACATTCCGAGTCAGCACAAGGTAGTTGTGGCAAAGACTGGGGTCTTTCTAGAAAGGGACTTTGTTTCTAGAAAGACTAGTGGGAGCGCGTTCGATCTTGAAGAAGTTCAAGATGCGAACAATAGCACTAATGCCACGATGGAAATTGAACTGGAACCACAAAGTGTTGTGGATGATGTTGTTCCACAAGAAGTTGAGGAACAACAACCGGTTCATGTAGGCATACCTCTTCGCAGGTCTGATAGGGTACGTCGTCAGCCTGAGAGATACTCATTTCTCTTGTCTGACCATGATGACATTATGCTCATAGAGGATGAGCCTACCACCTATCAAGAAGCTGTGATGAGACCAGATTCCGAGAAATGGCTAGAAGCCATGAGATCCGAGATGGAATCCATGTACACCAACCAAGTATGGACTTTGGTTGATCCACCTGAAGGGGTAAAACCCATTGGGTGCAAGTGGGTCTTTAAGAGAAAGACTGACATGGATGGACCTATCTATAAGGGTCGTTTGGTAGCTAAAGGTTTCAAGAAGATTCATGGTATTGACTATGATGAAACCTTTTCTCCAGTAGCGATGTTTAAGTCCATTCGGATCATGCTTGCTATTGCAGCCTACCATGACTATGAGATATGGCAGATGGATGTCAAAACCGCGTTTCTGAATGAAAACCTACTCGAGGATGTGTACATGACACAACCTGAGGGTTTTGTAGATCCACAGCATACTAGTAGAGTATGCAAGCTGCATAGGTCCATTTATGGACTAAAGCAAGCTTCTCGGAGCTGGAATCTTCGATTCGATGATGCGATCAAACAGTTTGGTTTCATCAAGAATGAAGATGAGCCTTGTGTCTACAAGAAGGTTGTAGGGGACATAGTTGTCTTCCTCATATTGTATGTGGATGACATACTACTCATTGGGAAGGACATCCCTATGCTTCAGTCTGTCAAGACCTGGCTAGGGAGTTGCTTCTCAATGAAGGACTTAGGTGAGGCATCCCGCATTCTAGGGATACAGATCTATAGAGATAGATCTAAGAGATTGCTTGGCCTAAGTCAGAGTACATACATTGACAAGGTACTCCTTCGGTTTGCCATGCAGAATTCCAAGAAGGGATTTCTGCCGATGTCACATGGCGTGAGTCTTTCGAAGACTCAAGGTCCCTCTTCTAGAGAGGAGAGAGACCGCATGGATCAGATCCCTTATGCCTCAGCCATAGGATCGATCATGTACGACATGCTGTGTACTCGACCTGATGTCTCGTATGCTTTGAGCATGACGAGCAGATACCAGTCAGATCCAGGTGAAAGTCACTAGATAGCGGTCAAGAATATTCTTAAGTACTTACGAAGGACTAGAGAATATTTCTTGATATATGGAGGCAATGATGAGCTAACCGATCAGGATGATTACCTATCACAGTCAGGGTTCGTATTTTGCATTAATGGTGGTGCTGTCAGCTGGAAGAGTTCGAAGCAGGATACAGTAGCTGATTCTACAACAGAAGCCGAGTATATTGCTGCATCAGAGGCAGCAAAGGAGGCAGTTTGGATCCGCAAGTTCATCACTAAACTTGGGGTGGTTTCTAGCATCGCTGACCCAGTTGAGCTCTATTGTGACAACAATGGAGCTGTAGCACAGGCGAAGGAACTTCGCTCACACCAGCGGACCAAGCACATACTACGGCGCTTCCATCTCATTCGAGAGATTATCGATAGAGGAGATGTGAAGATTTGCAGAGTACCTACAGAAGCTAACATCGCAGATCCCTTGACCAAGGCTTTGGCACAGAGGAAGCATGATGGTCACACTAGGTCTTTAGGCCTTAGAGCCTATACTGATTGGCACTAGTGCTAGTGGGAGATTGTTAGTTAGAGCCCTAGAGCCAATCATTTGATGATTGTATGGACTCATGTATATCATATTCTTGTATATTAATAAAGGCATTTGTTTGGTTATTATACTTATTTATATTAGTGCCAAATAGACTAAGTATAATAGCGTCCTTAAGTAGAAGGTTCTTACCTATATCAATCGATTGGTTGAATCGATAGTGAGATGATATAGGGAACACTACTCTAAATCATTCCTAGTCGAGTATTAACATTCAGGGACAATGTTAATACAATAAGACTAGCATGTAGGTTAGCTCGATGACTTGATCTCACAAGTCATGGATATAGAGATATCAAGCTGACACATGAGTATGCATTAGAGAATGTATACTGAATGACCCGCCATGAGAAAGTATCATGGATCGTTATATGAGTGTCATATACTTTCTCATGTGGCTATTAGTATGACTATTAGTCCTTAGACCTGAAGTCACCATGGATCCCTACATAAGGAGTTATGTACTTTGGTTTCGTTAAACGTCACCCGTAACTGGGTGGACTATAAAGCGATTACTGGGTATATAACGAATTATGTAGAGGGATGTGAGTGATGTAGATGGGATCTATCCCTCCCATATGACGGGAGCGACATCGGTATTCTTGATAGAGTGAGACCACTAAGTGCATGGCCATGCCCAAATGAGTCATCATTAGATGTTGAGCTCATTTGATCGAGTGAGTCTACTTGGAGTTCAAGATTTAGATTGATTAGAGGATGACACGGTCTATGCCTCATATTGATCAATCTAGATGTCTAGGATAGAAGGACACTTGTCATATATTGTGAGGAGTCACAATTAGTAGTCACAAGGTGATGTCGGATCTCGACATTCTTGTAACTTGGGTAGTAATGATGTGTTGCTAGATACCGCTCATTACTTATGCTCCTAAATGGGTTTAGGGCATTGCCAACGTTACAAGAACCTATAGGGTCACACACTAAGGACAATTAGATGGAGATTTGGTTCATATGATGAACCAAGAGGATTAGATTTATTTGATGAATCATATTGGATTAAGAGTAATCCAAATTGGGCTAATTGAGTTGGACTCAAGTTGATTCATGTATTCAATGAGTCTAATTTAGATTATGACTCATTAAATCAACTTAATTTAATGAATTAGATTCATTATATTAAGTTGGCTTGAATCATATGGTTGGATTAGATCAACCATGAGAGAGATTTGATCAAGTTTGACTTGATTTGAGAGGAAGAGAAAAAGTCATGTTTGACTTGACTTTTTGCCACATCACTAGTGAGTTGGCAAGATGTGGACCAATAGGATTGCTCCACATCATCAATGTGTGCCACCTCATGGAGGTTACAAGCCTCCATAGCATTTAATGTGGCCGGCCCACATTAAATGAGGAGGTTACACTTGTTGCCATGTCATTTAGTGAGGTGGCAAGATGTGGACCAATAGTGTTGATCCACATCATCCTAGAGTGCCACCTCATGGGGGTTACAACTCTTTAATGGCTCCACATTAATTGCATTTAATGTGGAAATGGGAGTTAGACATGAGAAGGTGGCCGGCCACTTGAATGAGGAGAATAATTTTCATTTTGAAAATTATTCCATCATTCATTCCTTCTTCTTCCTCCTAGAGTTCTTCTTGCTCTCTCCCTCTCCTCCTTCCTTGGCCGAACCACATAGGTGCTAGCACACCTTGGTTTTTGGTCACCTCCATCTAGTGTGTCCGTGTGGATACTTCTAGAGGACCATACGCTTGACGGTCTTGAGATCCGGCACCATTTGGACGAGCGGGATTCGCGTGGGGCGCGCATCAAGGGTAATGATCTTAACTTTAGTGTAGATCTAAAGTTTTTACAAACTCGTACAAGAAAAAAGGTTTTTCAAAAAAAATTTGTTTACGAATCTTTGCACGAGATCCATGGCTATGGGTGACTCGGGGTTTCCGCGACGCGAAAAAGTGGTGTTCGCGGCCCGACGAACCCAACAGGAACCACAAGTTCATTATTGGTGAATTTAAAATAGTTGGGTGTTGTCGATCTGATCAAAATGTATTGTGACAAAAATATAACCATTACGAAGCTAACGAACAATAATTCTATCAATAATTCAACCACATGCTCAAACAATTCCACTTTATTAGGGAGTTTATCAAGCATTGATCATCACAATGAGAGAGCACCTATAAGTACAATATTATTGATCTACACAGTAAAGTTTGTCATAGTAGAAATATGAAATTCATACTCCTTTGATATAAGATACACGAGTGATTTACTTTATCTCTTCCATACCAAGAGTCGCTATATTAGGAAAAATATCTCTAATAATATACCCTCTTTCAGAAAATGTAGGGTCGGTCGGAAGAGGCACTAAGGTGACGAATTTATTATTTTTACTTTAATGAGTAATTTACTTTATAATGTGCAAGAGGGAGACCGGTACAGATAAAAAAAAATATCATATATATGTAATTATATGTTTATTAATGAAATTACCCTTTTATCTAAGATCTTTTAATTTTCTATATAAATGGTAAATTGTATTAAATGGTCCTAATAGATCATTAATTTAGTGATAGATTAATTACGATGTGAGGTTATCTTAATGTTAGGACCTTGTGAGCAAGGGGTAAATAGCTTTGATTGCATCAATTGAATGCACAATGGATATTTCAATCAAATTCAACTACATATGCACAACATCAAGATTTTACTTAGTTTGCCGCCTCCCAAGGAGACTACTCCAAGGCCTAGTCCTAGCGATCTATCACCACTATTCTTCTTCTTTTCGGATACCGTCTGGAGGCAGAGAAACCTCTTACAACCTGTTCTTAATTAAGATACAAGCAAATACAAAGATAAAATGAAAACTGTAATAAAATTTAAACTAACAACTTTTTACAAATTGAACTCGACATTGTTGATCATTTGGTTTTGCCTTTTGTTAGTCCGAAAATGCATTAGCACTTCACTTCAAAACTTTTAAGAATTGGCTACTTCAAATCATCTTAAAACCCTCTTTTATAAGTTGTTGCTCAGGCTGATTTCTATCTATCAGTCGACTGATCTTATCTATCAGTCGATTGATCCACTATAGATCTGAACATTAATCTGATCTGTCAGTTGAACGGCTCCTTCTACCTCAATATTAGTCAATTGTCCACATTACCATCAGTTGACTATTGCCTAATTAGTTGAATCCCGCAGTCGAGTTCTGAACATTTTGTTTGCTTAAACAATGACATTAGTCGACTGTCAATTACCATCAATCAACTTATGACTAATAGACCTAATCCTGTAGTTGAGTTCTAAACTCTCTTTTCACTCGAATAGTGGAATCAGTCAATTGATACACTCCATTACTCGACTGATCGTAATCAGTCGAGTTGAGCAATCGATTTCTTGACCTTCTGTTTGCTACAGTAACATCAACAATTGATTGATCGAACTCATTAGTTGACTATTACTGTAATAATTATTGTCTACAAATTACTATAGCAATCATTGTTCACATATTGTTGTAGCAATTAATGTTCACAAGTTACTATAGCAAATAGTCTTTTCAGGATTTAATACACCCTATCAATCAATTAATACTCTTGTTTTAGCCTTATCAAAGTTGAATTCTCACCTTGCCTAGTATCTTATTGACTTCAACCTACTATGACTTCCTTTTCCCCACATCTTACCAACATTGATCTACTGGAACTTCATTATTGCCTAGCATCCAGTCAACCTTGACCTACCGAGACTTCACACATCATGCTAACTCTATGTTGGTCTTCCAATCGCTAAGTGTCTAGTCAATCATCACCAACTTGGATTTCTTCTTGCCAACTAAAATAATGATCAAACATCAAAACTAAAACTTAAGTCACATCGAGCTTAGTCAACTAATCTTGGTCAGCCTTGACGACCAAAGATCGATTGCACCAACAATCTCTCCTCTTTTAATGTTAATGAATTTAGGTTAATTCATTGGCCCAACATCCTACTTCTCATGCTAAGACATGGATGAAGATTTTCTACTTTGAACCATTCATTCTTCCCCTTTGACATACATTAAGAAAACCTTTTCTCAAAATTCATTCACTTCTTTCATTCCAAACTTCCAACATCATAATGGAGGTTCCCTACCTTTCATTTTCTTGAATGTTCACCTTGAGCATATACTCCTTCATTCATTTCATTCTCAAATTCTTGCATTCTCCTCATTTCATACCTTAATCATGTCTTTAATGTCGGCCTCCCCGTCAAAACATGTTCTACTTCCATCATTGCACCAATAATGATTTGAAATTCTTAAACTTCCTCTCAATTTCGCATCCTTCTCCTTTTATCATCCCCTTTCCATTTTCATTAAGAAAACTCCCTTTGAATACTTATCCAAGTATGTCATAGGGTTAGGGATAGTTAAGATACCTAGGAGTAACATTAAATGACTTAAACAAACTTATTTTAGTAAAAAATATAGCCATGAATCGATTGTTACTCTGCAATTGATCGTCTAAAAAACTAAACGTCAATTTTATACCAACATCAAAAATGCATAAGTAATTCTATGATTTTTGAAAAATCATGAAATTTCATATAAACATTACTCATATCAAATATTATTAGGAAAGAATAATTTTATTTGAAAATATATCTTATTTTTAAATAATGGCACAAAGTTGGAAATCATTAAAAACTTTAATGCTTCACTCTAACTTTGTATTAATCTAATCAATGGTGATTTCTATCAATAAATGACTTGACCAAGATTTTTCAAAATAATTTTAAAACTCAATTTCCAACCATAATCTATGGGTTAAATATATATGACTTGCATATTTGCTTTCCCCATGATTGATCATATAAATTCCATGTTTTTTGATGACATTTAGCTCAAATATATGCACCAAATCAACATCTAAAACTTTATCATCATCTTAACATCTCAGTTGTATCCAGTGACAGATCCATGAATTCAAGAATGGAGGGGCAATTTTTATGCGGAACAAGGGGCGGTATCCTCCATCTCCACCAATGAAACCCCATAATACTAGGGGTTCCATCGCCGGTGAGAGAAGAGGGGGGGGGGGGGGGGGCAACTGTAACGACCACCCTTCTTACTACTACTACTACTCTCTGAGAGTGACCGTTACTTAACTACTAATTTTACTTAACCGGTATAATTAAATCCAAATGGAAACCCTACCGAAAAATTTCGGCAAAGTCTCCCCTGTACCGATGACCTTAAACTGATATACATATAAAGTATACATCAGCCACAGGCGGCTGGAACATATATCAACAACTCACGCAGTAAATAATCCAAAACAAAAGAGAACTATATTACTCAAGATCCCAAATCATCTACTATGTCCTAATAACATCAAAATAACATATATCATCTCAATTACTAAAATGCGGAAACTTAATAATGAAATACAACTTCTTACTTCCTAATTTTCTTATCATCCTAAATAAAGAATTAATCTAGATAAATCCTTAACTAAGTCCCAAGGCTTCCATAGTCCTGACATCACACATCCTTCGAACACCTCCTTGTCGCCTTCCTTTCTATATCTTTTCCTTTCCTGTATCTGCAGTAAGAGAAATGCAATCTATAAGCAAAATGCTTAGTAAGCGCTATCTAACTCACAAAACACGAATGTGCATGTATACGAAAAGAACTAGAAACTGAATGCCTTAAAAGAAGACATATAAAGCTGCTCATGTCAAAAGTACTGAAACTAGAAATAAAACTGCTCATGCATAATCAATAGCAAAGCACTATAAACTGTATACTCATGATATACAAGGATAAAACTGCATGCTAGGAATAAAGCTAACCATATGAAAGCTGCTCATCTAATAGGTAAACATGAAAAACTACTCATCTACTAGATAAACATGGTAGAATAAAGAACTAAACTTGCTGATTTTTAGAACTATATGAAACTTATTTCATTTGTTCTAAACTTATTCTTTAATACTTTATACTTATGTAAAACTTATTTTACTTGTTAAAAAACTTATACTTATAATACTTCAAAATAGTAATCAACTTCGCTTGGGCCCGGCAACTGTACTTGCTTTTACTTTTGTAACGACCCGACCCATTTGGCAACCCTCGGGTCGTCGACCGTCGACCGTCGGCCGTGCCGTTACTACTAGGTTATCTAAACCTAGGGACGGCTATGGGAGCCCTACCCAAGGACAACTAAGAGTACAGCACAATGCCACTGATAAAAGTAAAATACTTGTTATCTTTTAATACTTCTATATAATGCCTCGGCATTTTCTTTAGCACCTTGTGTGCCAAAATCCCTAAAGTCTTGACTTTGGGATCTACTTAAGGCCTTGGCCTTTTCCTTTCTTTTCTTTATCTTTCTTATATTTTTCTTAAACTCTTAAAAAGAATATAGGCATGCTACAACAGAATTAAATCAAAGGAAAGAAAATCTGACTTCTATAAGCATGCTACATCAGAAACAAATCAAAAGAAAGCAAATCTAACTTCTTCAAGCATGCTACAACAGATTTAAAACAAAGGAAAACAATTCTGAAATTTTTAAGCATGCTAGAACAAAAGATGTTCAGCATGGTTAACATGCAAAGGAAAAATTGAAACTGCAATGTGGACTTATATAGCTGTTCCTACTCATTGAAGCTAGATAAATTTGAAATCTGCCTTCATAAAAACTAATAAGGAAGGATCTATATCGAAAACTAAACAACTGGAATGCTAACAGCATAAAACAGCTCTACCGCATGCTTATTTAGAAGCTTATTCCTACACATGGCAGCAAAGAAGAGAACAACCAAAACTGAGATACTACATGTAGATGAGCATTTCTATTCATCGCAATGACCACAACATGAAACTACATGCTCGAAGAAAAATCTAAACCGTTCCATGTTCCTTGCCTGGCATCAAACCGAAACTAGGACTGAGTGCTTTAAAAGAAAACTGCTCATGCTCGAATATTAGCAAAATGGTAAACTAATCATGCTTAACTAACAACAAATGAAAACTAAGCAGCAAGGGAAAAATCTAAACAGCATAGGAAAAATCTAAACAGTAAGGAAAAGTCTAAACAACATGCTAAATCCATTCAAATCCCTTCTCCTCTTCTTTAGCAAACCCACGACGGCAAACCAATAAAATTGCATTCATCACCGCAACTTCATAATACTAAGTTTTAAGCACTAAAGCACCTTAACGTACATACCAACCGAAAACTAGGGTTCACGGTGAAAGAAAAGCTTGCTGTGCAGTGAAGAAACGATTCTAGGGTTCATGTGTGCTTCGGAAACAAAGTGAGGAACCAAAGAAATCCGGAGCTATCCTACTGCAGGTGAGTAGCAACTTACCTTTGTTTCCTTGACTCACAGCCGGAAACAACTTCTAGGGTTCGGAGGAGCTCACGATTTCGGCGTTCTCCTCGTGTCCGCGCGTCCTCCTTGACAAGGTTGTCGCGGATTTGTGGAAGCCCGTCGGAAGGAGCCTCTCGTCGGTCGTCAAAGTGCAGCCCAAGCCCTCTTCGTCTCGGCTACGCGAGGGTGGAGGAGAGGGATCGAGAGAAAATTAAATTCCTCTCCTAACTTAACCTCTTTTTATAACCTAAGGTAATTTCCGTTATCAACTATTGCTTAAGAATATTTCGTGCCTTATCTTTTCACGAAATATCTGCGTGCCAGTTGGTTGGCTGTGTTCCGCTTAAAACTCAGTTCGTGGGTTCGATTCTCGGCTGATTATTTCCTATGTATTCTCTGTTTCTAAACTACTTCTTAAATAGAATTGTTCTCCTTCTTTAATAGCAAACGATCGCTAGCACACTTGGTCAGCTCGGCTTTAACCAAATCCCAGGTTTTAGCTTCGATTCCTTAGCCGCGCACTTTTTATTTCCAATTTATTTAAACGTTCCTAAATACTGCTTATATATATTTCATCCCATATATATTCACAAACAGGTCGCAGACCAGTTGGCTGGTTGGATTCGGTTAAGACTCGGCACAAGTCCGAGGTCCACGGTTCGAATCTCGTCTTGAATATTTTTTGTCGAAACTTCCTTCGTTTAGTAAAAATATCAAACGACCTTCAAAAATTACATAAAAATACTTTAAAAATTTCTAAAAATCTCTAGAATATTTCTATAGCATTTCTAAATATTTTTAAGAACTTTTAGAACTCTTAATGAGGAAAATTGGGTCGTTACAATCCCCCATACCTTATAAAAAGTTCGTCCTCGAACTTAGAATAATTTTGGATATCTCTGTCTCATACTGTCCTCACGCTCCTAAGTAACTTTCTTGTGCTGCTGGGTCTAAATGGCTTTCACTAATGGTACTCTTTGTTCCTTAGTCTCTTAACTTCTCGGTCCTCTATTATTCATATTGCATCGTACCCATTAGTGGTCCTTGGAAGGCTTGATATCTTCTCTATCCTTTCTAAACTTACTTATGTATATGAATAAAGAAAACAGCAAAAACTCTTATCTGACTTAAGCACTTATAAGTAATCACTCTATGCTGCAAATAATAAAGAAAGCATAAAAGGAAACTTAAATACTTTATTACTTGAAGACGGTAAGGTTGGTGTTAATGTGTGATGCTGGAGAATGAGAACTGCTCTGATACCAACTGTAACGACCACCCTTCTTACTACTACTACTACTCTCTAAGAGTGACCGTTACTTAACTACTAACTTTACTTAACCGGTATAATTAAATCCAAATGGAAAGAAAATCTGACTTCTATAAGCATGCTACATCAGAAACAAATCAAAAGAAAGCAAATCTAACTTCTTCAAACATGCTACAACAGATTTAAAACAAAGGAAAACAATTCTGAAATCTTTAAGCATGCTAGAACAAAAGCTGTTCAGCATGGTTAACATGCAAAGGAAAAATCGAAACTGCAATGTGGACTTATATAGCTGTTCCTACTCATTGAAGCTACATAAATTTGAAATCTGCCTTCATAAAAACTAATAAGGAAGGATCTATATCGAAAACTAAACAACTGGAATGCTAACAGCATAAAACAGCTCTACCGCATGCTTATTTAGAAGCCTATTCCTACACATGGCAGCAAAGAAGAGAACAACCAAAATTGAGATACTACATGTAGATAAGCATTTCTATTCATCGCAATGACCACAACATGAAACTACATGCTCGAAGAAAAATCTAAACTGTTCCATGTTCCTTGCCTGGCATCAAACCGAAACTAGGACTGAGTGCTTTAAAATAAAACTGCTCATGCTCGAATATTAGAAAAATGGTAAACTGATCATACTTAACTAACAGCAAATGAAAACTAAACAGTAAGGGAAAAAATCTAAACAACATAGGAAAAATCTAAACAGTAAGGAAAAGTCTAAACAACATGCTAAATCCATTCAAATCCCTTCCCCTCTTCTTTAACAAACCCACGACAGCAAACCAATAAAATTGCATTCATCATCGCAACTTCATAATACTAAGTTTTAAGCACTAAAGCACCTTAACGTACATACCAACCGAAAACTAGGGTTCACGGTGAAAGAAAAGCTTGCTGTGCAGTGAAGAAACGATTCTAGGGTTCATGTGTGCTTCGGAAACAAAGTGAGGAACCAAAGAAATCCGGAGCTATCCTACTGCAGGTGAGTAGCAACTTACCTTTGTTTCCTTGACTCACAGCCGGAAACAACTTCTAGGGTTCGGAGGAGCTCACGATTTCGGCGTTCTCCTCGTGTCCGCGCGTCCTCCTTGACAAGGTTGTCGCGGATTTGTGGAAGCCCGTCGGAAGGAGCCTCTCGTCGGTCGTCGGAGTGCAGCCCTAGCCCTCTTCGTCTCGGCTTCATTTCCACCCGAGCAAAGGCGCCGCGTACGCGAGGGTGGAGGAGAGGGATCGAGAGAAAATTAAATTCCTCTCCTAACTTAACCTCTTTTTATAACCTAAGGTAATTTCCGTTATCAACTATTGCTTAAGAATATTTCGTGCCTTACTTTTTCACGAAATATCTGCGAGCCAGTTGGTTGGCTGCGTTCCGCTTAAAACTCGGTTCGTGGGTTGGAGTCTCGGCTGCAACCAATTATTTCCTATTTATTCTCTATTTCCTAACTACTGCTTAAATAGAATTTTTCTCCCTCTTTTATAGCAAACGATCGCTAGCACACTTGGTCAGCTCGGCTTTAATCAAATCCCAGGTCTCAGCTTCGATTCCTCAGCCGCGCACTTTTTATTTCCAATTTATTTAAACGTTCCTAAATACTGCTTATATATATTTCATCCCATATATATTCACAAACAGGTCGCAGACTAGTTGGCTAGTTGGATTTGGTTAAGACTCGGGCCATGTCCTAGGTCCACGGTTCGAATCTCGTCTTGAATATTTTTTTGTCGAAACTTCTTTCGTTTAGTAAAAATATCAAACGACCTCCAAAAATTATATAAAAATACTCTAAAAATCTCTAGAATATTTGTTTAGCATTTCTAAATATTTTTAAGAACTTTTAGAACTCTTAATGATGAAAATTGGGATCATACACATACAAGTTAACCCTATGGTTCTTTGTGAGATATAATATTATTCTTCCCTCAACTAAGGGATCACGTATTTTTATCTTGGCATTCTAGATTTGATCATCCTACCTAGAATATAAAATAATATTATTTGCCCTTAATTACAAGGAATTAAAATAATATATGATAATGAGTATGATATATATCAAATGCATAACTTTTAATAAGGGATCTATCATTACTTAAATGATGCATTTGTATCCCAAAATTTTCTTGCCTTTAGATGGTTTTTGCCTATCTAAGCCTAGATCTTACTAAAAGAAATAGTAAATTTGTGATGAATTTTGTGACAAAGTTAAAAAAAAAAATCATTGCAAGATTATTTTGTGACAAAAATTACGACGAAAATATTTTTGTCGTTAATCCACCATCGCCAAATTTTACGATGGAATTATGAAAATTCATTCAAATTTTGCAATGATTTTTTTCATCTCAAAATTAGTTATAAATCTGTAATGAAAACTAATTCATCATGATCTCAAGTCTGTGACTCAAATATATTTTCATCGCAAATTAGTGATGAATTATTTTTTGTCACAAAAAATGTTGCATATTTACTCGGAAGCTAAGGGATTTCATGAGGAAAAAAACCCTTTTTCATTGTAGATTTGCGATGAAAATATATTTTCATCCCAAATCTACAAAAAACCTTGATTCATCGTAGATTTGTGATAAATCTTGATTTGTCGTAGATCTACGATGAATTTTGATTCATTGCAAATCTACAATGAATCAAGATTTATTGTAGATTTTGGATGAAAATCTATTTTCGTTACAAATTTGTGATAAAAAAAGGAATTTTTTTCTCTTGAAATTGTGCAACTTTTTCATAAATATGCAACATTTTTTGTGACGAAAAATAATTTGGCACCAATTTGTGAAAAAAATAATTCATCCTAGATCTAGGACGAATCTTAATTTGTAGCAGATTTATGATAAATAGGGTTACAATAGGTTTGTGATGAAAATATTTTTATTGCAAAATTTATCATAAAATTCAAAACTTTTTAACAGAAGCTTTCTATTTGTGCATTTATCATGTATACATATCATATGAAACCGATCCAACACATCATACAATTAACATTGAACACATCCTATACAATTAACTTCCAACACATCCAACAATTAACATTTAAAGAAGTCATCCAAAATGAAGTTCAACATGAAACTATCATATCCATAATTACAAATCATACATATCATATCCATATATAACTACAGTCATGTAACATATCAAAGTTTAACAAGTCATAATATCCAAACAACAAGTCATCTAACAAGTCATCAAAAAGAACAAGTCATCTAACTAGCCATTAACACGTCATCAAAACAAGTTTCCTTTTCTGCCTCATGATACACTTCCTTATCCATCTTTCGTTCTTCTTCTTTTCCTACATCAAATTAAAAAAAATACTAAGTAACATTTATAAAAAAAAAATATGTCTAACATATCAATGATATCTGTGTTTAACATTTATAACAAATAAAACTTAATCCATTATCATAACATATCAAGGGTATATATGTGTCTTGTCAATTGTAACATGTACATACATCCTTAATTGTCAAAAGATGTCATTCATCTTTAATTGCATGAAACACATATATACACGAAACTTGTAACTAGTGTAATAAAAAAAATTGTATAGGTCATGTAATAAAAAATACATGTATCAAATGCTCTATGACATAATAAAAGTATCAAAACCTATATAGCTAACTTTATATGGATTATTAGTAGGAAAGCCAAAAATATGCAAAACATGACATAACATGCAATGTATCAAAGTAAAATAAAAAAATAGAAGCAACTATAACATGACATGCAAAAAAATCCTAATATAAAACTTTATATGTAAAGACTTTATATTCTTTTTTACCAACCCTATTTTAAGCAAATTAACAATATATAAAAAAATAAACTCAATCAAATAATAAATGTTCATACAAAAGAAAATCACGAAGAACCATCACCATCATTGTCACCATCATCACCAGAACCTGGAGGAATTTGACTTGGAGCAGAACCTAACTGAAGAGATGTCACAA
This sequence comes from Zingiber officinale, assembly GCF_018446385.1. NCBI lineage: Eukaryota > Viridiplantae > Streptophyta > Magnoliopsida > Zingiberales > Zingiberaceae > Zingiber > Zingiber officinale. The sequence goes on from NC_055995.1 coordinate 31,118,248, forward strand.
AATAAAGTCTTGTTGTCAGCACATTTCTCTCATTTCTTGATCTCTTTCCAATATTCTGCCCTTCAAATGGGTAACATCTTCAGTCAAGTTATGGATCAGTGTCCTTACTACTAGCGAGGAGGAAAAAGATATACGAGCAACTCTATGGATTTTGCTCAAAGAAGTCATTCCCAATATCCTTCCTCCCCCTTTTGGCTCCCCACTAGCCTCTAACCATAAATCTAAATTATTACCAATAGAGATCTCATATCCCTTAATATTAACACTAGCACCTAAACTGTTGGTGCAGTAAGCATCCGACGATCGAACCTCAGTTTTTGATAATGGCAAAGGGATTCAAAGTTAAGACTCCTTGTTATCTAACGTGGTTAAATAAGGTTTCAGGAAAGTCCTAACTGCGGTTAGGCAAGAGAAAATCCTAAGGGGGGTAACCTTAGGTCCTAGGGGGTGGTAACCCTAGGTGAAGGAAAATCCTAAGGGGGGGTAACCTTAGGTCCTAGGGGGTGGTAACCCTAGGTGAAGGAAAATCCTAAGGGGCGGTAACCTTAGGTCCTAGGGGGGGTAACCCTAGGTGAAGGAAAATCCTAAGGGGCGGCAACCTTAGGTCCTAGGGGGCGGTAACCCTAGGTGGAGGAAAACCCTAAGGGGCGGCAACCTTAGGTCCTAGGGGGTGGTAACCCTAGGTGGAGAAAAACCCTAGGGGGCGGTAACCGTAGGTCCTAGGGGGTGGTAACCCTAGGCAGAAAGTCCAGTCGGTCTGGAGGACCGGATTGGCATCAGGTAATCTCTCCTGAGGGGAGTAGGTGAGGACGCGTTCCCCGTAGAGGGAACAGTAGGCGTCGGGTCGACCTAGGGTTTCCGGTCGGAAACCTGAAGTCAGACTCGGACAGTCCGGAGACTGTCTATACTTCTTTTATAATGTTTATTGTGCTAACTTTGTGTTGCAGGAGAGTGTTTGGGACTAACATATCTTGCAGGTGCAAAGGAGCAACCTAAAGCCTCGGATGAACAATCCGAGGCGCCCATGGAGCTTGAGGCGTGCTGCCAGGCGGGTGACTTGGCTCGTTCAAGGCGCCTTGGTGAGCAGTATAAGGTGCCTTGAGCAGATGAAGCGCCTTGAGCAGTGGAAGGCGCCTTGAATTTGTGATAAGGTTCAACCAGTTCGCCCCTTATCTCCGCGGCTGACTCGGCCATTCAAGGCGCCTTGGTGAACAGTAGAAGGCGCCTTGAACACCCTTTATAAGGGGTTTCGACCAGCAGCTCTCTTGAACGAACTCCAAGCAATCCTTACGCTACAAGCTGCTCTAGAAACGCCCAGAAGTGCTGTTACAAGTCCCCGACAACCCGGAGCTTCAGACTCTGCTACTTTATTGTTGTCGGTATAATTTGTTTTAGTTCTTTCAATTGTAATATCTTATTGTACATTTTACGAGCTTATAGTTGTTGCCCACGGAAAGCGATCAAGGATCGCGGGCCTTCGAGTAGGAGTCGCCTTAGGCTCCGAACGAAGTAAAAATTCTTGTGTCCCTCTGTGATTGCATTCGTTATTTCCGCTGCGTATTTAACTCCGATATTTTACGAATCGAACGATTTAGTCACGAGTGTTATTCACCCCCCCTCTAGCGCGTCTCGATCCAACATAAACTTCTTTGTGCTACCTCTAGCTCATCATATTTGTCTTGTATTATATAATAAAAAAAATTAAACTAAATTTACAATAACAATATTTTAGGAACACAAGAATATAAAGTTCGAGTAGGCACATAACTAGTAAAATCTATGTTATAAATTAAGATCCAAAATTTATCTAAACATTGATTACTTTAGCTCTCTCTCCATTCCAAGTCTTGTCTTTGTTTTCTGAAATGCACGAATGAAAGTATTTATAAATGTAGACTCTTTCTCCATTTCCTTGGTCTAAAAAGATGATTAGAACTAATGAAATAGTGTAAAATTATTTAAATACAAAAACTTACTAATCTGTGTCTATGTTCATTGATATTGATAGAGCCTCCCACATATATCGTAGACATGTCTCCAGAATTAAAAGATTGATTTGTTTTATTCTGGTGACACTTTTATTTACACACATTGGTTGCCCAATAAATGGAGATCATAGCCTATTTTTCCTCGCTAACGAATAGTGGTTTTCCCCCTAGTCTTAGTATGATTCAGTATATGCCAGATGTGATCGCCACATTTGTTTTTTGAAAACCTTCTTTATTTCCAACTCATCACTAGGGTTCCAAGTGAATGACCACTATAATGGGGGAAAATAATTATTTATATACTCACTTTTATTTAAGATATAAAATGAATGAGATATATCCTAAACTCACTCCACCAAAGCTCTCTTGTTGGTGCTGGAGTGCTTGTATAAGTCATCAAGTTACCTCTGCAATGGTTGTTCACAATTCTAGTAATCTCATGAATAACACATACAAAATTATCAAACTTAACATAAAGTTACAAACAAAAAATGTTAAATAGTTAAGATAGTTGAAAAAAATATATTAATTTTACTTATGAATCTCCATAAGGGACTATGGACTCTTGAGTGTTTGGCCTCTCTATAATCGAGTGTTTGGAAAGAATATGACTGGGTTCTGGCGAATCGAGCGGTGAAGGTACTAGTGAAGTGAATGGGAAGGTATTGGCGATGGTGCATGGGAAGGTACTGTCGAAGGTGTATGTGACAGTCTTGCCTATTTAGGGGGGGTATAGGTATAGTGTCTAGTGTTATATCAGACTGGCCATGAGACCTCTATCTATGGCCACCCCATCGAAAGATATTCTAAAAATTTAAAAATAGGATAAAGTAAATATAAATTTGATGCATAATGAATAATATGAAAAAAAACTTACCATATTTTCTAAGAAATAAGAGAGTGCACAAACCTTGATGACAAGATGTCACCTTTAATGACCTATAAAAAAAATACAAAGCATTAACAGATAAAATATATAAATTTAAGAATTAGACACTATATAGATAATTTTATAACTAATTGAGATAGATAAACAAATTGAGTTACGAGTTTTATAAATCTACAGATTAAAACTAAATTTACTCATAAAAAAGTAGTATCATATATGAAAATAAAATATTATAAAATTTGTTATATTAAGATAACAAAATTTATCCATCATCAAAAACCAAAGTCCTCATTGTCATTCTCATCCTCATCATTGTCATCATCGTCCTGTTCCTCCTCCTCATCCTCCTCATCATCATTATCATCATTTTCATGAATTTCACTTGCATCCATGTGTAAATATCCCAAGTGTGTTTCAATGTGATCAACCAAGTTAAGTTAGATCATATTATATTTGATCCCTGTGTCTAAGTATATAGAAACTTAGGAACATAGGAAGTTGAGCAGAATACATAGCAGATGAGAAGGATGACACGGGAAGTGAATCAAAGGACTCAGTGCATCCGAGGGATGAAAAACTATGAAAGAGTACACCAATGGATGAGAAGGTCACGCACGACACTTCTAGAGATGAGAAGCCAGAGTGGAAGACTGCTTGAGGATAATGCCAGAGTTGGGTTCGGGTGAACTTAACTCTGGATGCCCGATGAAATCACCCAAAACAAAGCCAGACAAGTCAAGATAAAGTTGACTAGCTAGCCAAGCACCTAGACCAAGTCTATGCACCTGGACTCTAGGTGCTTGGACTAGGTCTGGGCTCCTAAACCAGGTTCAAGCTCCTGGACCACCTTGGGTCAATATAGGTGCCCTTTTAGAGAAGTTGTAGCGGGGATAAAGTTTGGGTCCATGTCAGCAACAGTCCAGGCGCTTGGACCTATCTAGGCACCTGAGTACCAGAAAAATGTTATCGCCAAACCATTGAAAAGTCGTTGCGAGCAGATAAGATGCACTGCTGGGGGTGCCCAAACCTACTTCAGGTGCTCGAGATGACATGTCAGCCAACGGATAAATTTGACCACTAGGCTAATAAATAAAGCCTTGGTCCAAGGAGTTTAAACAACACTTTTTTCTGTACTTCACTTTCAATTTTGTTTTTCAATTGTGCTCTCAAACGTTGTACGAGGCTTCTCTACCTCTAACTTTTCTCAAGGAGATTTTACTAGTGCTTACATTATCTTGGATTAGCAACCTTCTGGGTTGTAAACCAAGTAAATCTTGGTAGGCTCATATTCTTTTATATCCATTTTCTTTGTTTATTTATTAAGTGTTTTTCTAACTCAAGTCGAAAGAATGAGAAGGATATAATTGTAATTTTAGGGCAATTCACCCCCCTCTTGTCAGTCATACTGGGACCAACAATTGTTATAGAGGTCAACCACTTCAGAAGGACTAACTACTGACTGAAGCAACAAGACGATGACCGATTCAAGCATTCATCCATCGAAGTTCTAAGGATAATTTGTGCTTTGGAAGCACAAATGGAGGTATACTTTAAAACTAATTGCAATATATTTCTAACATTAAAAAATAATTTTGAAGCACCCAGGGATGAAAATAGAGGACAAAAAGAGGAACACCTCTAGAATAAAAGCAGCAGGCTGACTTTGTGCCCAACGATAAAGCATAATTCATCTGTTAACTGTACCACCACCTCAAAAAGTCAATCGAATCGGTGCCTACAACTCCGCCAAAAATCTTTAGGAGAAATTCCTGGAGCTCCATGAAGGCACCTCTGAGGCCAAGCTAGTGAGATGGGGCATCCTCTAGAATTAGCTAACAAACCTCTAGATGTACAAAGGAGAGAAGGTAGCTCAACTCTATGTGAAGATCAAGGAACTAATCACCCAACTCAATAACCTCGGAGAATTTGTAATGAATCGAGACTCAATCCAGTACACGCTCAATTCCTTTCAAAGAACACAAGAGTGGTCATCCTTAGTAGATGTATACTACATCTCTAAGGACTAGGAGGTAAGTACTCTAGAAGAACTATTCTCGACTTTCGAATTACACAAGTTTAGATGTGCAGGTGTAACAAAAGAAATGGAGACAAACTAAAACCTAGCACTATAAGCTAGAAAGGATGAACCAGACTCAGAATCATCCCTTGACAAAATGAAGAAGCATTTATGGTAAGGAAGTTCAAAAAGCTTTTTAGATCTAACAAATTTAATAAGTTACAGTCTAAGAAAAATCCAAGAGTCAAAAGAAAGATTAAATGCTGCAATTGTAATGAAGAATGGTACATCAAGGACAACTACCGAAAACTGAAGGAGAAAGACAAGAACAAAAGGTTAACATGAATGAAGCACAAGAACCTTAAGGTGACATGCCGGAGAATCATCCATTCCACCAGAGCAACAACTAGACAAGTCAACTCTATGTTGACTTATCCAGGTGCCTGGACCAAGTCTAAGCACCCAAACTTCAGGCGCTCGAACTAGGTCCGGATGCCTAGACTACCCTGGTATCGATTAGGGAGCCTCTTCGAGTCATTGTAGTGTCAATAGAACTTGGGTCCATGTCAACAAAACTCTAGGCACCTGGACTAGTCTAGGTGCCTGGGCAAGGATAAAGTTTTATCTCCAAGTCGTTGTGAAGCTAATAAAATTGCATCTCTCGAGGCACTCGGATCGGGTCCAGGCACCCGGAGATGCTATGCCAACAAAATGACTAGTTCGACTAGTAGGCTATAAATAGTGCCTTGGTCCTAGGAGTTAAACACAATACTTGTTTATGAACTCTATACTTCTATTTTATTAATTCTGCTTTGTAATTCTATCTTATCATCGTCTGTAATAGGCTACCCCGCCTTTATCCAAGGAGAACTACTAGTGAGCTGATTTTTACCTTGGATTAACAACCTCCTTGATTTTAACCAAGTAAAAGTTCTATGCCTCTTCTTTATTTTGTTTTATGTTTAATTATTTGTTGTTTAGTTAACTTGTGTTTGTCTTTGCTAAGATAGATAGAAAAAGAATTGTCTAATCTAACTTATAGGCTATTCACCCCCTCTAGCCAGTCACATTTGGACTAACAAGTGGTATCAAAGTAAGGATGATTCAGAAAGACTAATCATCATTAAAGCATAATGGCTAGAGAAATCATCCATCCACCAAAGTTCAAGGGGGACTTTGCAAATTGGAAAAGAAAGGTGGAGGTATTTTTTTAAAACTATCTTTGATATTTTATTAAGTATCAAGTATGATTTTGTAACATCCATAGATCAACAAGGAGCTGAAACGGAAGAACACTATTAGACCAAGAAGGAGCAAGCAGACTTCATGACCAATGGCAAAATAGAGTTTCATCTGCTCAGTGTTTTGCCTCCCTTAGAAGTCAACTGGATCAAAGCTTATGAGTTAGCTAAAGAACTTTGGAAGAAGTTCCTAGAGTTGGATGAGGAACCTCGGAGGCAAAATAAGCAAGAAGAGATCTACTTCAGAATCAACTCAACAACCTTCTACTTGAAGAAGGGGAAACAGTTGCTCAGCTACACACTAGACTTAAAGAACTGAACACCAGAATCACCAATCTTTGAGAGACAGTAACAAATCATGACTCTCTCGAATATGGTCTCAATGCCTTCCTAAGAACCCCGGATTGGACATCCATAGTAGATTCATTCTACATTTATAAGGATCTTGAGGTAAGTACCTTAGAAAGTCTATTTTCAACTTTAGAATTACACGAAACTTGATGTGCAAGTCTAAAAAAATAAAAAGGAGCCAACTCAGAAGTTAGCTTTCAAAGCTAAGAAGATTGGACAAGAATCAGACTCCTTACACGACTCGGATCAAGAAGTATATATGGTAAGGAAGTTCAAAAAGTGTTTTAGATCTAATAAGTTTAATGAGTTGCAGGCCAAGAAAAATCTAAGAGACAAAAGAAAGATTAAATGCTACAACTATGATGAAGAAGAGCATATCAAGGATAATTGTCCACAACTAAAAGTGTAAGATGCGATAATTAAATAATAAGTGATATTGGAGAAATAATCTTATGACTTTTTTTTGAGAATTTTTAAAAAAAATTCAGGATTTAAATAGAGTCTGTATAACACATTTAAGGGGATGAATCATTTGGATTAGATAAAGACTATTTGGAATTTAGTTAAGTTGGGAATTGATTGAGGAATTAACTTAGGCTTTGATTGATTAAATCCTAAGTATAAAGTGGATTTACTATGACCTAAATCTAAATGCGTCGTTTCCTCTCCATCTCTCTCAATTCATCTCTGCTTCCAAGCTCGCTTCCTCCCGATCTCTCCATCATTGGTCTTCGCTGTCCATGGCTATCCATTCGTGTGGGACCAGTCAACGATGCAGTAACCACTACTATAATGGAAGGCGACACTGTCGGCTGTCGCAAGAGACGTGGAGCCCTTCCATCGCTGGGGTCATGCCCTAGATTCTTGTCACCTTGTGGCAGCATCTAGCTCACAACGACATCGATCCTCTTGAGCTCCATCGAGTCGGTGCCCTAGTGTCATCATCGCTCTTCTTTGCCTCAGCTCGACACTATAACAGACACTGCCAATCGTGGCCCCAACCCTGTACCACCACCGAAGCACCTTCTGTTGGAACCCCAAGGTTGTTTTGGTGTGATCAACAAGTTAAGTTAGGTCCTGTGTATTTAACCTTGTGTCTAAGTGTACAGGAGCTTAGGAACACAGGTACTCGAGTGGAAGACGCAGCTAGCGAGAAGGACGGCACGCTGTGCGTCCGAGGGACGAGGCGCTGCGGAAGAGTACACCGGCGGACGAGAAGGAAGCGCGCGGTGGTTCCGAGGGACGAAAGCCGGAGCGGAAGATTGCTCGGGGAGCAAGAGACGCAGCTAGCGAGAAGGTCGACGACCGAGGGACGAAGACTGCGGATGAGTACGCTGGCGGACGAGAAGGAAACACGCGGCAATTCCGAGGGACGAGAAGCCGGAGGGAAGCCCGCTCGAGAAGACCAGAAGTTGGGTTCGGGTGAGCCCTTTTCCGGATGGCAGAGATCATCCAAGCGAGCGGATCCGGAGGCGAAGAACCGGACCGAGGCGGGACTGAACCGGAGAAGCGGTCCTGGATGACTTCCGGGCGCCCGGAACAGTAATTTTGACCAGATCGAGAATTATCTCGATCTGAACGTTGGGGGATAAATTTTATCCCCCCCAGGGCGCCCGGAACCCTTCCAGGCGCCCCGACCAAGGCTATAAATATAGCCTTGGTCCAGAAGCTTTTCATCAGTTCAGAAATTGTAAACAACACTTGTGTGCTTCCACTGTTTAGATTAGCTTCTGTTTTTCTGTGCTTACACTGCTGTAAACGAGGCTTCTCCGCCTGAAGGAGCTCTTAGTGCGATCTTCATCCTTGGATTAACAACCTCCCCGGTTGTAACCAAGTCAAATTCGGTGCCTCATTTTTATGCTTTATTTTCTGTTTAATCTATTTTTTATGTGTTAGCTTAATCGTACGAGAAAGGGTTGTGTTTGATTTTTCAGGGCTATTCAACCCCCCCTTCTAGCCGGCCGCATCGGTCTTACAAGTGGTATCAGAGCCGAGGCGCTTCAGGAGGACTAACCGCCGAACGAAGCAACAAGATGGCCGGATCCAACATCCACGCACCAAAATTCGAAGGGGACTTCGCTAGCTGGAAAAAGCGAATGGAGGTATTTCTTGAAACAGATTATGATTTATTACTAACAATGGAATTTGGCTATGAAGCACCAGAGGGCAAAGCAAGAAATCAATGGTCAAAGAAGGAGCAGGCTGACCACGTGGCAAACAAGAAAGCAGAATTTCATCTGCTAAGTGTACTTCCAACACAAGAAGTCAATCGAGTCGGTACCTACAACTCGGCAAAGGAGCTTTGGGAGAAATTCCTTGAGTTACACGAAGGAACATCCGAAGCCAAACTTGCAAGACGGGATTTACTTCGTAACCAGCTTACAAACCTCCGATTTGAAGAAGGTGAAACAATTGCACATCTACACTCGAGGATTCAGGAACTCATCACCAGACTTACGAATCTCGGAGAAGAGGTAAGTAACCGAGATTCGCTAAGGTATGCCCTATATTCCTTTCCTAGAAACTCAAAATGGGCATCACTAGTAGATGTCTTTTACATTTCAAAAGATCTAGAAAAAATTTCATTAGATGAATTCTTTTCAACTTTTGAAGTGCATGAGTCAAGATGTGCAGGTCCGAAGGAGCCCAAGAATAATGTCGCCCTTAAAGCTTCGAGAGACGAACCTGAGTCAGAATCTTCTCTCGACGACGAGGAAATGGTAATGATGGTAAGACGATTTAAAAATATTTGTAAATCTAGGAAATCTAACCATCCGCAGGGAAGAAAGAAAAGAACCATCCGCTGCTACCATTGCGATGAAGAAGGTCACGTCAAGGACAATTGCCCTAAACTGAAGAACAACGGGAAGGACAAGGGTAAGAAGCCTATCCAAAATCGCAAGGCCCTAAAAGCGACGTGGGACGATACGTCGTCGGAATCAGAAGTCAAGGAGTTCTCCGGGCTCGCGTTAATGGCGAGTCATCAAGACGACGACTGCGAATCAAGCTCTTCCGAAATGAGCATCGAAAGCATCAATGAAGGGGGAGCCACGTCCGAAGAGAGCAGCAGTTCAGGGGGAGAAACCGACGAGATCGACAAGGTAAGTGAGGTACGATCTCTTCCTCCTAATAAAATGTTTAAATTCATTAAAATTTTAACAAAAGATTGCTGCAAATTAGAAAATGAAAATAAAGATTTAAAAGCAATATTAGCTACATCTTGTCCGTTAGAAATGCTAGATAAATCAAATTTAGAAAATGAAAAATTAAAATTAGAAATTCAAAATTTAAAAATCCAAGTAGAAAACTTGAAAAACTCTGCTTGCTCATCTAATTTTAGAAGGTTCAATAATTTGAATTGGTATTATAGATATCACCAGGGACAAATCAAAAATATCTCTAGAAAATATGTCCCTAAAAACTTTTTAGTTAATCCAGTAGGTTGGAACCTATATTGGGTTCCTAAATCATGCTTAAATTAATTTTAAAAGTAAAATTAGCGCGTTAAGTGAGAAAATTAAATAAAGAATTTCTTTATGAGACATTGTCTAAGGAAGTGGTTGTTGCTCCAATAACCAAGAAGGCCTAGTGCCTCGCCACGACCTGGAAGCCAAAATATTGAAATAAATGTTTAATTAACTTACTAATGAAGCATTAATACAAGAATTAATTAGTGCTTGAAAAAGGTTATTCAAAACATTTTATTTCAATATTCTCAAAAATTATTTTTTTCTAAGTTAAGAATTTTTTTCTTGAAACTAGAAATCTCAGCTTTAATTACTTAGAAAATTTTTTTAAATTTCTTAAAAACTTAGATTTTTTTAGAAATACTTTTTCTAAGTCTTTAACTCTTAGATTATTTTTCTTGGAACCCCATTTTTTTGTGATCAAAGGGGGAGAAGGGAAAGTATAAGTCTAGGGGGAGGTAGATAGATTTTTTTTCTATCTTTTTGCACTTAAATTGCAATCTAAGTTAATTTACTTAATTCAATTTTATGTCTATTTTAACCCTAGCTTAACTTGGGTTGATCACACCAAAAAGGGGGAGATTGTTGGAACCCCAAGGTTGTTTTGGTGTGATCAACAAGTTAAGTTAGGTCCTGTGTATTTAACCTTGTGTCTAAGTGTACAGGAGCTTAGGAACACAGGTACTCGAGTGGAAGACGCAGCTAGCGAGAAGGACGGCACGCTGTGCGTCCGAGGGACGAGTACACCGACGGACGAGAAGGAACCGCGCGGTGGTTCCGAGGGACGAAAGCCGGAGCGGAAGATTGCTCGGGGAGCAAGAGACGCAGCTAGCGAGAAGGTCGACGACCGAGGGACGAAGACTGCGGATGAGTACGCTGGCGGACGAGAAGGAAACACGCGGCAATTCCGAGGGACGAGAAGCCGGAGGGAAGCACGCTCGAGAAGACCGGAAGTTGGGTTCGGGTGAGCCCTTTTCCGGAAGACAGAGATCATCCAAACGAGCGGATCCGGAGCGGAAGAACCGGACCGAAGCGGGACTGAACCAGAGAAGCGGTCCCGGATGAAAAAGTCAACTATGTTGACTTTCGGGGTCCGGGGCGCCCGGAATAGTAATGTTGACCAGATCGAGAATTATCTCGATCTGAATATTGGGGGATAAATTTTATCCCCCCCAGGGCGCCCGGAACCTTTCCAGGCGCCCCGACCAAGGCTATAAATATAGCCTTGGTCCAGAAGCTTCTTCATCAGTTCAGAAATTGTAAACAACACTTGTGTGCTTCCACTGTTTAGATTAGCTTCTATTTTTCTGTGCTTACACTGCTGTAAACGAGGCTTCTCCGCCTGAAGGAGCTCTTAGTGCGATCTTCATCCTTGGATTAACAACCTCCCCGGTTGTAACCAAGTCAAATTCGGTGCCTCGTTTTTATGCTTTATTTTCTGTTTAATCTATTTTTTATGTGTTAGTTTAATCGTACGAGAAAGGGTTGTGTTTGATTTTTCAGGGCTATTCAACCCCCCCTTCTAGCCGGCCGCATCGGTCTTACACCTTCTACATCATCCATTCCACCCCGAGCAAATCATCGACCCCTTCTGCTCATCGTTGTTACCTTCAGCCTTGGTGGCACATCTTGTCGCCTGGCTCTCGAAAGTTGGTTCCATAGGAGTTGACTCTGTTGACATAGATATGGGGTAAATCCAATGAATTAAGCATGCATTAGATTTCATGGTCAATTAATAGATTCAATGATTGAGATATTTATGCTTATTTGCTTGGCTAGCCATTGTAGCTCCTACCACTATTTCTGACAACAAGTTTCTTTGACCTTGAGTCAACAGCGGTGCATTCAGATTATGTAAGATTGGTTTGATCAATTCCCTATCATGTTTAGTAGTTGATTCAATGGATGAAACAATGGGTTAATTATTATATTGATGGGTTAGAAAATTTGATCATGATGTTAAATTGGATGTTGGATCAAATAGTAAATGGAATTGGACATGTGTGATTAAATCTTATTAGTTTTAATTAATAGTGTAAATCCATGATTAGTAGTTGATGATGTTAATTGGAATTTGAAGGGTGAGTTTTTGGAGATTATTCTTGTATAAACCTAATCTAATTAGGTTGTGGAATGGTTAGGATTATTTAATCTAACTTGATTGTGAAAGGATTAAGGTTAATTGAGGATCTAATTTAATCTAATCACTTGGATGGATAGATTAGGGTTGATAATGTGGTTAACCCTAATTTGATCAATGAAGTAGATTATTGAAGTTAAATAATGTTTAGGGTTAACTAATGATCATTTCAATTAAGATTTCCTAATTGGATTTTGGATATTGGTTAGCTAATTGATGCATGATGGAATTAGCTAAACTGTATAATTTATTACAGGATTTTGGTTCGAGATGAGCACATTGATGTGAGAATTGTTTAGCTCGATCTACATTTAAGGCGGGTACTTCTTCCTTAGCCTCTATAGTTCTTTGAACTTAGTGTATGACTATTTTTAATTGATAAATTAGGTTGTTTTACCTAAAATATACTCGTATTGATCCATGTTTGATACTTATGTTCTTGTCCTTAGAGATGTTCTAGTTATTTCTTATACAGTCTTGACTTTGGATATCTATACTCTGTAGAGTATGCACATATGGAGTATGTACTGTAGGAGATACCTTGTTGACTGAGTTAACATGTTGATTATGCATATGATGTTGAGTATACACATGTTTGCTATATGCTATAGGAATTACCATGTTGACTGTCTATTTGCATGTTGTGTGTACACTTGTGTAGTGTGTACTATTAGAGAAATCATATTGATTATGCCTATATTGTATGTGCATATGTGTCAGTGTGTACTATTAGAGGAATTATGTCGATTATATCTTTGTTGGGTAAGCACACATGTATGGTGTGATTATTAGAGGTATTATGATGATTATACCTATGTTGTAAGGTGTATACATGTCAGGTGTGAGCTATAGGTATTGCTACTTACTGTATTTGTTGTTTAGTAGACACCTGTTTGACCTATCCATACATATAGATATATGTGATTGGTAGATCATGTATTGGAGATATTTATGTTAATTCTATTATTGCATTGATGATGACTGTATCTGTGTCATAATTATTTACATCATGTACATAATTACAATGAATGCTGACAATTAAATGTCTCCCTTATGGTTGAGCGGGTTGTCAGTCATTTTTAGCTGCCCATTCGACAACTTAGGGGGAGTGGTAGATTGGAGTGGAGTTTGTCCTAGTTGTGCCTGCTCAGCCACTCTGAGTAGTGGCAGATGGAGTCATGTAGACAGTGACCCTCGTTGTTATGTAACTAGATAGCTACTCTGCATCCTGCCTGTCTCGACCATATTGATGTAGTTGTAGCTTAAAGACACGAGCAGTCATCATAGTCCTGCCCACTCGGTCACTCATATGTAGTGGTAGCTGGAGTGGAGTGTAGGAGTGACACATACATGTGCATATGCATATGATGCACGGTGCATCTTTTAGAGATATATCTGTATTTGCTTGTGATTGTTGCATTTATTTGAGATATGATTGTTACATATGATTACCATGTTTCATACATGTTTATTTATCATATCTGTATATGTTGTCAATTATATTACTTAGGTATTATGAGCAGATCTGTTGCTAATCCCTAGTGAGTTTCTGATCACTATACCATATCTGTTAGATCCAGATTTGGTATGTGTATTCATTATGCCAGTTATGACTATGTGCATTTATTGTATCATATATGACCGTGTTCTTATTTCCTTACTAACATAGTATACTTTAATCTCCATATTGTATATTGACCATGCACTATCATGTCTAATACCTGCTGAGTCACCCAAACTCACCACCCCATTTGTGTATTTTCTTTTTCCTCAAGTAGCAGATTGATGACTGTGGAGTCGGTTGGAATATCCTGTCTATTGGTCCCACATCATATCTGAGAACTGCGTTTCATTTTACCTTTCATCTTTACTCACATTTACATGGCTTTCCTTATGATTTTGGCATTGTAATAATTAGGTTTGGACTTGGTGTTTAGCCTGGTGGCTACTTTACCATTTTGGTACTTGTTGTGTTTAAGTCGTGCCGGCACGTAGTGTGTAATTTTGGATTTGTGTGGCTTTCCTATGTCTTCCTCTATGTTTGTTTTAGTCGTGTGGGCTGCATATTATTCTACATGGTTGTTGATCTAGCCGTATGGGCTGCATATTAAACTATGTGGTTATGTTTGTTTCCAACCATGTAGTTATAGATATTATTCTTATAGTGCCTTGTGGCTATGTATCTAGGTTTCATATTTGTCATAAGGAGGGAGATTCTATCCATTTATCAGGCAGGGACTCCCACGGGGCGTGACAATTTATTAGTATTAGAGTCATAGATTTACCAAGCTTATTTCCTATATTTTGAATTTCATGATTTATTTTCTCAATATGACTTTTCGAGTTTTGGGATTAGGCAGCGGCAGGACATCTCCAAGCTAGAGGAGGTAAGTTTGTATAACTATTATCATACACTTCTATTGGACTTGTTTAGTTGTTTGTAGCATGTATAACATGTGTTGGGCTAGTCACTATTTAGGTCCATCAAACCTTACTGGAAATCAGGGATTACAGTCTTAGGGGATTTCCTCTACCATATCATCGTGTATGGATATTATAAGTCCTTAGTAATGCCATTTAGGCTTACCAATACTCTAGATATTTTCATGGACTTGATGAACTGGGTATTCTTTGGGTATTTGGATTGTTGTAATTATCTTCATTGGCGATAATATGATATATTCCCGGTCAAAGGTGGATCACGAACAACATGTTCATATAGTTATGAAGATTCTTCGACGAGTAAAAAGGAGGCAACTCAGAACTTAGCTTTCAAAGCTAAGAAGATTGAGCAAGAATCAGACTCCTCACTCAGCTCGGATCAAGAAGCATATATGATAAGGAAGTTCAAAAAGCTTTTTAGATCTAATAAGTTTAATGAGTTATAGGCTAAGAAAAATCCAAGAGGCAAAAGAAAGATTAATTTCTACAACTATGATGAAGAAGGGAACATCAAGGACAACTGCCCAAAACTAAAGGAAAAGGACAAGAACAAAAGGCCAACACGAATGAAGCACAAGAACCATAAGGTGACGTGGGACAAATTGTCATCATCCGAATCAGATATTGAAGCTTACACCGGACTTGCACTTATGGCAAGTCATCAAGAAGCTGAAGATGAAACAAGCTCATCCGAAATGAGTATTGAAATCATTGATGAAGGGGGAGCTACTTCAAAAGACTACAACAATGAAGGGAGAGAATCAGGCTTCAAAACAAACATGGTAAGTGAGGTATGTCTTTTACCTTTTGATTAGTTATACATAGGTAATAAATCAATGTCTAGATCTTTTTCTAAGTTAAGGTATAAGTATGTTAAATTAAAAAAAAATAATACTGAATTTCAAACTATTTTAACTAAAGCATGCCCATTAGAAGAGTTTGATAGAATTAAAAATGAAAATGCTAAATTAAAAGAAAAAAATAGAATTTTGAAAATTCTGCATGCTCAAATCCTATTACTCCATAAAATAATTTTCAAAATTATAAAGGAGGACGAAATTGATATTTTAGATTTCACAATGGCCAAATTAGAAATATGATAAGAAAATATATTCCAAATTTTTTTTTATTAATCCAGTAGGTAAAAATTTATTTTGGATACCTAAATCATACTTTAAATAAATTTATATGCATATATTAATTTTAATTTGCTTTACTTTTGTTTACAAAATTAACTATTTCATACACCTACCTTTCATATTTTTTTTAAAAATTTTTTCTTATGATGCAAATAAAAATAATCTATTAGTATAAAAAATAATTATAATTTTTTGAAAATTATTTAATTTTTTATGAATTTTTTATCAAAAAATAAAATTCAACATTTAAAAATATTTCTAAGATGAATTTTGAAAACCCTAATTTTATGGATAATTATCATTGTATTTTTAATATTTATAAAAATTAGCTAGGTTTTTAAGATTGTAAAACTATTTTTAAATTTTTATTTTTAAAAATAATTTTATCTATTTAAAATATTTTCTACAGTTAAAATAAAAATATTCTATAATTGAAATTTTTATCATGTTCTCAAAATTAGTAATACTATTTTTGACAAAAAAAATTTTAATATTTTTGACACTCTAAAATATATTTTAAATTATTTTTGACAAATATGACTTTTAATTTTTACAAATTTAGATATTGAAAAATTAATCTTGAAAATTTTTCTTAAATTTAGTCACTTTTTCTGTCATCCTTAGAAAAATTTACATATTTTTTTGATATATGTCCCTTTTTTTTTTTTTTTGATGTAATCAATGGGGCCGAAGATTAGGTTTATGTGTAAGTATAAGTTTTAGATTCTATAATTTTCTTGTTATAATTGCAAATTTTATGTAGTAAATTTCAAAATCAATGTTTACATATGTGATTATTTAGTTTTATTACCCTAACTTAACATGGGGTTGATGCACATCAAAAGGAGGAGATTATACGTATCCCGGGTGAGTTTTGATGTGGTCAACCGAGTTAAGTTAGGCCCTAATTTATTTGATCGTTGTATCTAAGTGTGCAAGAACTTAAAAACATAAGAAGTTGAACGAAAGATGTGGCTAGCGAGAAGGATGACACAGGAAGCGAGTCGACATGCTTGGTACATTCAAGGGATGAGGTGCTGCGAAAGAGTACACCGACGGACGAGAAGGGCGCGCGCGACATTCTGAGGGACAAGAATTTGATGTAGAAGTTTACTTGAGGGGAAGGCTGGAGTTGGGTTCGGGTGAACTTAACTTTGGATGGCAGGAGAATCACTCATTTGACCAGAGCAATAACCGGATAAGTCAACTCTGTGTTGACTTATCCAAGCGCCTGGATCAAGTCCATGCGTCCTGACTCCAGGCTCTCGAACTAGGTCCGGGCGCCCGAACCACCCTAGTGTCGATCAGGGGGCCTTTTTGAGCTATTGTTGAGTGGATAGAACTTGGGTCCATGTCAACAAAACTCCAAGTGCCGAGGTAGTGATAAAGTTTTATCTCCAAGTTGTTGTGAAGCTGATAAAATTACAACACAGGGGTATCTGGATCGAGTCTAGGCACCCAAAGATGCTATGTCAGCAAAACGGCTAGTTCGACCAGTAGGATATAAATAGAGCCCTGGTCCTAGGAGTTAAACATAACACTTGTTTACGAATTATGTACTTCCATCATGTTAATTCTTCTTTGTTATTTTGCACTATCGTTGTCTGTAAGAGGCTACTTCACCTTTATTGAAGGAGAACTACTAGTGAGCTGATTCTTGACTTAGATTAACAACTTCTCCTGTTGTAACCATGTTAAAAGTTTTGTGCCTCTTCTTTATTTTTTTTATGTTTAATTATTTGTTGTTCAGTTAACTTGTGTTTATCTTTGCTAAGATAAATAGCAAAAGAATTTCCTAATCTAACTTTCAGGCTATTTACCCCCTTTAACTAGCCACACCGAGACCAACCAAACCAAGATGAAAATACAAAGCATCAAGACATAACATGAAAAACACGACCTCAAGTGTGATGTGAGACTAACAGCCAGGACATCTGAGTGATACAACACATCCTCTACCTGCTAACCTAGAAATAAAGGGAAAGCAAGGGGTAGTGAGTACAAAATACTCAGCGGGTATAGGAAGATAGTGCATGCATAAGAAGATCAAAGAATGTAGTCTTAGGTGAAATACTTATTATAAAAATAAGAGAGTCAATATAAACAACTACTAACAAAGCATAAAAAACTACATAGCTATCTACTAACATGCTCAACTAGGTAAGAACAATAAATCAGATGTACATGCAGATCCTACACAAACAAATACATAACTGACATATATCAAGCATATATCAAGCACTAACTATGCACAACAACATGCTACCACGAATGATTCTTGTAGATGGTCAGGGTATATAAATAGTCATTGTCCGTGGGAGAATAGTCTACTACGATGGTCATGTCGGAGGATAGGATGAGGTAGCTATCTAGCACCTTAGCTACTAAATGTGGGAGAACACTCTACTATTGATAGTCCCGTGGGTAGTCAGGGTATATAAATAGTCATTGTTTGTGGGAGAACACTCTACCACGAATGGTCTCGTAGGTAGATAAAATGTATATATGACTACTATCTACAGGAGAGCACTCTATCACATATGGTCCCATGGGCGAACAGGGTATATACATATACCAAGCCATAATGACAAAATAAGCAGTAACGATCCATCCATGGATAATGCTCTGTAAATTACCCTACGGCCTAACCTTAATAGCGTATAGACATAAGCCTAAATAACAACTAAGGGCTTAGTAGAATACTCGATATCCTATACTATGATATAATTTTACTAATATATAGGTATGAGCTTACATAACAAGAAAAGGTTTAGTAGGAAACTCGATATCCTATAGTACGGTATAATCTTACTAATGTATAGGTAGACAATAAATAATTACATCCACAAAATACTAGTCAACCAATCTCATCAAGAGAGTACTGGTCATTTAGTCATAATATCTCAACTAACTCTATGGTATCATCATACATATACTAAAATAACGAGACTCAAATCAAGTAATCCAAGAAGTCAGTCTGAAGAAAATAACCTAGTGGGATACTCCTATCACTTGGCTAGGGTAAGATATCTATCACGTATAAGCAGGTATAATATCGTTAACATATATGGACTCATATAAGTATATTATACTATAGTATCACTAACATATATGCACTCACATAAGTATTCAACTATTCTACCCATGATATCAATAACCTGTAGGCACAAGAATAAGTACATAACTATACTATGATATAAATGCATGAGCATAAGTCTACAATCAATATATATATATATATATATATAGAGAGCATGAAAACGATGAGACAACATAGATGTCAATATTGATAAACAAATAAAGACAAGCAACAAAGATCAATCATAAGAGCAACATAGAGTGGATCTAAGGTAAGCAAGTAACTACTGCCTAATCAACATATAATAATAAATAATCATGTAGTGAGGACAACACACTAAAGAAACAAGGCAAGAAGTACACACATTTATTTGTAGACCATGTCAAATAACTCCCACATTGAGACACTCGTCACGAATCAGGGTCCTGCATCACATGTGTAATTTAGCTAATTCTATCATACTTCAATTAGCTAAACTAAATGCCAAAACTAAATAGATACACTTATTCCCTTTAATTATGTTAGGGTTTTTAATCATAGCAATAACCTTAATTCATTCATTAATTGATCCATTTATTAACCTATCTATTAATTACTCCAATTCAAAATGAACTCAATTACATATTAATCCCATAACAGAAACTAAAATCAAATCTTGGTTATTACCCAATCTACTGGAAGATGGTGGTGTTGGGGATCTTGTGTAGCCGGCTAGAAGGGGGTTGGATAGACAACACCCCCAAATCAATCGCTTTCTACACTTGTTAGTTTGCGCAGCGGAATAATACAAAACAAACAAGCTAAAGACTAAGAAAGAAATGCAAACTGCTAACAAGCTCGTTTATGTGGTTCAGAGATAACTTGTTTTTGCTCCACGACTGTCTGTAAGGTGGGCGATCCATATCCGTCGGAGGATTACTCCTCGGAAGATCTCTGGCTATCTTACGTAGCTCCTTGTCGGTGGAGAAACCTCACCACAACTCTCACAAGACTCTTGAGAAGCTAGAGCATTGGTAGACTACTAATAGGCGATTAACTACCTCTATTTTGTCAATTTAACCAAGCTTCTAAGACTTGGTTATATAGGCCACGGGTTGGAAAATCCTGCCTACCAGTCGACTGATGAAATCACCAATCGACTGCCCTCTATAAAAATTCAATCATTACAACCCAACGCCCTGATACTAGTCGACTGGTAAAAGTACCAGTCGACTGCTCCACACTGGCTGAGCGAACAGAAGCATTCTATTCGCTCCCAGTCGACTATCCAGTCGACTAATAAAAGTACCAGTCGATTGGTACCCCGAGTACAATCCCTCAGCAAGCACTCGGACCCTCACCCTCATGGCTCACTTGGCGCTTCTTTGCATCCTTGACCTCTTGCCTTTAAACCTACTTCTTTCGACTCTCATCCCTCGGATGCATCTAAGCCCATAGGTTGTCCGAATATCATCCTTCGCGTATGCCTCGAAGTCGCTTCCCTTAGCCCTTGTCTTTGCTACCTTGTCCATGGTCCCTCGAATTCTCCATCCTTCACCGGACTCGAAGTCATCAAGCTGATTTGTATGTGTATCCTGCAAATCTGCACACTCATATACACATATCAAATACAAGGATGAACCTAACTTAAACCCTTTGCCCAAACACCAAAACACATGGTCACACGAATCATTGGGATTTCTTCAACAATCTCCCCTTTTTTGGTGTTTGGTAATACGTTTAAATTAGGGAAAATATAATAGCAAATAAACATGCTAAAACAAATGGACTTATATTGCCAAGGCTACACACTTAGACTTACACCGCCGAATGGATTTACGTTGCCAAGGCTATATACTTGGACTTACACCGTCGAATGGACTTACATTGCTAAGGCTACACAATTGGACTTACACCGCCGAATGGACTTACGTTGTCAAGGCAACACACTTGGACTTACACCGCCGAATGGACTTACGTTGCCAAGGCTACACACTTGGACTTACATCATTGAATGAACTTACGTTATCAAGGCTACACAACTTGGACTTACACCGCCGAATGGACTTACGTTGCCAAGGTTACACACTTGTACTTACACCGCCGAATGAAAAATGCAAACATGCATTGGAACCTATCCCAAGGCTCCCCCTACACCTAACCTCTCCATTGACCCAGGAATTTTACCATAGGTCTATTTAAGAACCTATCACAAGGCTTCCCCTACACCTAAGCTCCTCATTGAGCTAGGATTTTCACCACTGCAAATGTATTTCAGATTTTCCCATTTAAACCTTACTTCTCCACCTTTGCCTAATATCAAAAAGCTCCAACAATATTCCAATTGTCAAAGCTTATCATCCAAACTGATTTTAAACTAGTGTATTTATCCCTCTAAGGATCTCATACACCAATGTGAGTTGACCCAGTCACAAACCAAAGCTGAAAATAATTTCAGACTTGTATCAGTCGACTGCCAAAAGTATCAGTTGACTGCCCTTATCGAAACAACCTCACAGAAGCATTCTGTGTTCGATAAATATTGTTACAAGTCGACTAGTAACTGCATCAGTCGATTGACACACTATTTTCAGCCCAAACAGCATTCTGAACCCAACTTCAGAAATGCGCCAAATATTCTACAGATATCCAAAAATCCCCAAATTTTATGGAGAAATCTATTTTATCGTGTCTAATTGGGAAAAATACATTTAAAAATGTATATATCTCGGATCCCAAGATTGACATAAAATTCAAAACTAGTTAAATGGTTAAATTGAACCTTGACCTAAAGTCCTAGTTTTGGCTTCCTCTTGATGTATTTGCTCATACTAACCCATAATGCATCTTTAGCATTAGTTTATATGGCATCTATACATTCAACACCAATTATCATTCTATATGACCCCAATGTCATATTTCTAAGCATGAAACACAAACCATGTGTATCAATTCCCTAGATTTGAGACTCAAGTCCGTCTTCAAACCATTTGACACAATCCATGTCTCCTCTAGACTCCCATGTAAAATTCACTTGAGATCTATTGGCCATGAGTTCCAAATTAACTCTTTGACCTCCCCCTGGAGCTCTTAGCCTTAGTCACCTCCCTAGGTGACACATCTACAATTGCTAGGCCATATCGGTGCACCTCCGGTGACACTTGGCCTACAAACCTAACCTTCTAACCTTGGGCACCTTGTCTTTGGTTAGCTTCTCCTTACCTTTAAATGACTTTTCCTTGCCATTTATTGGTTTCTCCTTGCTATAGTCATATGCGACCCTAGCATAAGACTTTTTCTTAGCCTTGGAGACATTAGATCGGTATCCCAAACCCGATCTATCATTGTTGGATCTTTGGCTGCCCAACACCATACTTAACCCTCTAGATCCAACATTGAATCTATCTAGGGTTTTCTCCAATTGATCAACCTTTGCTTTCAAAGCTTGATTTTCCCTTTCTAGGTTCCTAATCCTAGAATTGACTAGTTCACATCCTAGACCTACGCATTTTTCTAGGCATATGTCTCCCCTTCTTGGAATTAATGCCTTTGTTCTCTATTACCTTCTTCTCCTTAGGTAATGAGAATATAAATTGTCTAGGTCTATCATGCATAGATCTCATAGAGTTATGATCTATATTGATCCTATTTCTATCATAATATTTAAATCTAAAATTTTGCATGGGTAAATAATGGAAATTATTTCTAACATGCATGAGAGAATAAACATTTGAATTACGATTCAAATTAGGGTATACCTCACTTACCCTTGAAGCTCCCTCTCAACTTGAGCTTTTCTTCTTCTTCTTCTTCCATTTTTTCAAATGCTCCAACTTCTTGAGCTCTCCCTTCTTGGAGCATTTGGTGTGGTAGTGGCCCTTCTCCCCACACATGAAGCACACGATGGGTATTTTTATTCTTTGGGCTTCTTCATTCCTACAACCCTTGTTAGTATTCAAATTAACTTGAATAAGTTTAGGAGTTACCTTCTTCTTACCCATTGGACACCTACTCTTGTAGTGCCCCTTCTCATTGCACCCGAAGAAAGTGATGTGGTCCTCTGACTTCACTTCGGTGGATATGTTCACTAGGTTGACCACTTCCAAGACCTCTTCTTCATCCGTCTTGGCTTCTTCTTCAACCTTTGAGGATATTTCCTCATCCACACTTGTGGATGATTGGATGGTCTTTCTTCATCCTTCTCCTCCTCGGATATTGAACATGAGTCAACTTCCGTTTGCTCCTCCTCAACTTGAGTAATAAAACTCATCTCCTTGGGGTCTATTTCTTCTTGTATAGGTTTAGGTTCTTCCTCTAGAACCATCTTCACTTTGATCCATAAATTGTGGGCGTTCTCATATTCACCTACACCACTTATCACATTTGACGGCAATATATCTATTAAGATTGATATTACTTTTGAGTTTGCCTCCGATCGTGAGGTTTGCTCTTCCTTGCAATATCTTGGTCGAAGTTTCTTCCCTTTCTTATCTTTTGGGACTTCGAACAGCTACTTGATCACCATCATGGTGTCTCAATCCGTGTCGAAGAAGACTTCCATCTTCATCATCCAAAATGTGATGTCCTCTAGGCTTCCTCCTTCAAACTTTGGAGGTGCTATCAAGTCGGTCATCTTTTGCTTCCTTGGCGTTAGTCCAATGGAGAGCATCCTCGTTTTGATACCACTTGTTGGGGATCTTGTATGACCCGCTAGAAGGGAGGTTAGATAGAGGCGCCCCCAAATCAATTGCTTCTTACACTTGTTAGTTTACGTCGAGGAATAATACAAAACAAACAAGCTAAAGACTAAGAAAGAAATGTAAACCGCTAATAAGATCGTTTACATGGTTCGGAGATAATGTTCCTACTCTATGGCTATCCCTAAGGTGGATGATCCCTATCCGTCAGTGGATTACTCCCTAGAAGACCTCCAGCTAGCTTACGTAGCTGCTTGTGGGTGGAGAAACCTCTCCATAACTCTCACAAGACTCTTGAGAAGCTAGGGCACTGGTAGACTACTAATAGAGGTTAACCACCTCTATTTCGTCAACCTTAAACAAGCTTCCAAGCCTTAGTTATATAGGCCAGGGTTAGAAAACCCTGCCTACTAGTCGACTAATGAAACCACTAGTCAACTACCTTATGTGGAAATTCGACTGTTACAATCCAACTGCTCGATACCAGTCGACTGGTAAAAGTACCAGTCGACTGCTCCACACTGGCCAAGCGAACAGAAGCATTATGTTCGCTCTCAGTCGATTGTCCAGTCGACTGAACAAGTCGACTGATAAAAGTACCAGTCGATTGGTACCCCGAGTACAATCCCTCAGCACTCGGACCCTCACCCTCACGACTCACTTGATGCTTCTTTGCAACCTTGACCTCTTACTTTCAAGCCTACTTCCTTCGGCTCTCGTCCCTCGGATGCATCTAAGCCCGCAGCTCATCCCAATGCCATCCTTTACGTATGCCTCGAAGTTGCTTCCCTCAGCCCTTGTCCTTACTGCCTTGTCCACAGTCCCTCGGATGCTCCATCCTTCACCGGACCCGAACCCATCAAGCTGAGTCATATGCGTATCTTGTAAACCTGCACACTCATATACACATATCAAATACAAGGGTGAACCTAACTTAAACCCTTTGCCTAAACACCAAAACACATGGTCGGATGGACCATTGGGATTGCTCCAACAGGTGGTTGCGATGGTCGGAGACATGGATCGCCCACAAGCAGTGTTGGCCAAGGCTAAGGTGCGGTGGTGCGATGGATCGGGAAGAACAAATCACGACTACTATGGTGGAGGCCAGCTTTAATCTCTAGTGACCCTCGACTGTGGAGAGGGCCTACGCTAATCTTGTTGATGGTGCTTGAGGCAACTAGAAAAGGGGGCTTGAGAGGAGTAGATGCGATAATAGAGGTGGCTCCGAGGCTCTCGCAATAGCCGACAGGGTTACCTCTTATGACAGCAGTAGCTTCTGTAGCGTCAGCTAGTCTCATGTGAATGGATGATGAAGGGGGTGGATCAAAAGCTAGGGAATGACCGAGAGGAAATGGTGGCAAGGAGATAGACTTCTTGCTCGTGGCTAATGAGGGTCGATAGTGGACGAGTCGGATGGGCTCTTGCTCGAGGTCAAGCTTGAGGGAGGAGAGTGAGGAGAAGGCCGACCGAGATTGGGTCAGGTGTGAATTGGGGCGACACAGCGCAGTGCAGTGATGTAGGGATAGAGGCATGGATCGAGAAATAGGGCTCAGGTAAATCAAAAGGGAAAAAGGAAACTTAGGTTATATATTAAACCTTGGGTTAATTAATCCAATCAACTTCGAGTTAAGTAATATTCTAAATAGGCTTTCTCTAAGCCTAATAGATTCATCCCCTTAAAATGTGTCATATGAACTCTGTTTAAATCATAAAAAATATCTAAAAATTCTTAGACAATTCTATAAGGTTATTTCTTCAATAACACTTATTGTTTAATTAATGTATCTTACACGTTAAGTCTACCAATCCAACCGATCAGTCTACTGATCTTGTTTTATCTACTAATCTGGGTGATTGGTATACTGATCCTACAAAAATGAGTTTGCATAGTATATAACATATAATTTAAAGTGTGATTATTGAATTTGACAATTGCCTAACAGTTTGATCTCGACATTAGAATTCGAGTGAATCTCTTAATCGAATCGCCGCTTAAGGCTGACCCTAAAAAGAATACTCATTCTTACCCATTCTTCCTTTCGAAAGAACCACTCCACTCCAAGAGCTTATCTCAACTTGCCGTTGGCCAAACTCTTGGTCCTCCAGTCCCATTTGAGCTTCATCTGCTCAACATCCGATCACTTGACCTCGAGGACTTTCTGACTTGACCTTCAGTCCTCACTGGCCCATCAAGTCCTTCCTATTAGATGATAAGTCCACTAAACCATCTAGACTTAGCTGTCTGGTATCCCTAATCTACTAAGGCTTCCTTGCCTAGTTACTGGTCTTAATAACCTGCTAGGACCTTCACTTACCTAGTATCCAGTCAAGTTGATATACTAGGGCTTTCCTTGTTGAGCCACTTGTGCAATTGATCAACCTTGTTAACTCATAATTAAACTTAACTTTGAATCATTTGTGAATATCATAAGTCAGATTCAATTATCTAGTGCTTTCTACACTGCACCAACACCTAAAGCATGAGATAATAGTCTTCCTATGGATTATATTTCTACTATACTATAATAGTAGGTGATTTAACTCCTATAGTATATATGTTATCTAGTCTTTAATCTTGACATTACTGTTGTCATCAATGTATCTTGATGTTCGAGGGTTAGACCCTTGAAAGAGTTATAGATACACTTACGGTTGAGTATGCAGATAGTTTGTTAGAGGTGAGTGAGTAATAGACATAGGATTAATTACTTCTAGTAAATGGGAGAGTATATAACATGGTTGATTTAATCAGTGGCCAATTCAAAAAAATTATGCATAGTAAAAATCAACTCAAACGAGTTCTTAAATTGGTATATCTTTGAGTGGATCACAATTGTATTGAATTACTCTTAACTATGTACTATTAAGACAAACATTAATCTAAATCTTACAGACATATCAGAGCATAGGAAGACAAGGAGGTTGAACTACACAACAATTTTGTAGCCAAAATTAAATGTTTTCATGGAAGTCATCACTTCGAAAATCATGGATAATTGTCCTATATATTAAAGGTCAATTAAGACTTTTTGCATCTAAATTATTGAAGAGAAGTCTTCATATAAAATCAAAAATTTTAATTAGTTAGGTTTATTGTCATTTTATCTCTAACAGCTAATAGATTCACACACCCATACACTTGAGAACTTAATTAAAAGTTCATTTAACTAACTAAAATGTGAGAGGTTAAATTAAAATTATTTTTAATTTAACTTAATGTTAGAACTTTAAAAGCTAATTTTAGGAGTTATAAAATTAATTTAGAGAAAAAATAATCTAAAAGTTGTTTTTTAAGAATTGTAAAATTTTAAGATGTTTAGAATTTCTTAAAATCAATTAACTGTTGAGAAAATTTAAGAGTTGTTTTCTAATTTATCTAGCTTTTAATAAATCCAACACATTTGAGCTTTCATGGGCAAATGGATCAATATCTTCCTCAAATTCTCATCCATGACTTCTTCCTCCTTTTATTATTATTATTATTATTATTATTATTATTATTATTATTATTACTGAAATGACTAATATTTAGAATGACAATAGCTATATAATAATAAGTTAACCATATAATTCTACTTTTTTTTAATATAAATAAGTAAAAAAAATCAAGGCTAAATTTGCATGAAAAATGGAAGCAAGAAAGAAAGCATGTGAAACAAACAAATCCACAAAGAATCTACTACCGTGAAGCAAATGGCAATTGTAAATTAATGAATGGATGGATCTTTCAAGCATCAATGCCAGTCCATGTCAAGTTTAATGCCACCATCTTCACGAGACTGCATTTATGTCCTCCTTCACATCTTAATGAATAATAAAATCCTATACGACAAAGTCCTAAAAAAACGATAATAATAAAAATATCATAGTTTAAATTTCAAATAGAATGAATATTTCAGAGATCGACTTGTAAATGTACATAAATTATGCTTTAGATTTATCAAAGAAAGATGGTCTATCTTCAAACTTAATCGTTATTTTTATATATTGATTATTTGTTGGAAATTGTATTAATATAATGGCATGTTTATGTGAAAAACAATGTTGACAAGGATGTTTCCTAAAGTGAATACCAAGCGAGAAAAAAATGATTATAACTTAAACAGAAGGAGACAAATATAGAGATAGGTAGCGAAGAAATTAATGGTCATTTAGTAGAGTCTTCTTTCTATGACAATTATATGTGATTGATAAATATATTAATATTTGTAAAAGTTGGGAATTTAAATATAATAATATTCATATACATCTTATTGTTCCTATGTCAAATACAGTGCTCAAACAATCGTCAATCGACATAAATAAAGATCTCAATCAAGACGTGACGTGCTTAGATGTTAAAAGTATTTAAAAATTTAATTTGAAGTAACTAAAGTATATGATTTTAAAAATATATATTGAAACAATTTTTTATTAGTTTAGTTCAAATCTCTTAATTTACTTGCACACTCATCTATGGGCAACTTGTAAATATCTAGTATTAATTGTTTTTTAATTTAGAATTTAAGATTTAATATTTAAGTTAAAGGAAATAAAATTTTTTAAAAAAATTAACACGAAGTGATTACTGATTGCCCATAGATGGATGTTCATATGTTTAGGACTATATATATATATATATATATATATATATAATATTTATGATATATTTATTTGTTATCCAGCACTCCTTATGCTATGAGCATTTAGTATTATTATTTTTTAATTTTCACTTTCTTTAACATACTGCATTTTAAACCCTAAGACTTAAAAATATAATTTAAATACAAGGGTGATATGCTACACACTCATCCATGAGCACATATTGTTATTTTTCAATACAAAATTTAGGACTTAGATTTTAGAGTTTAAGTTATAGTATGTAAACTAAAGGAGGTGAAAATTTTATATATATATATATATATGTTGTACAAAATCCTCCATATGTTCATTTGCATTTTCTTACTAAGTAGACAAAAATACTTGACCTCTAAACCCTATATTAATTGCTTAACACATCAAAACATTTTTTTATCAAACACAATTGTTTAAAATATAATTGATTTATACACTGATTCAATTGATTGAATTTCTATAAATTCCAATGAGAAATTTTAGAACATTATAATAAAATGATAGTTCTTTTTAAAATATAAAATTTTATTTGTAAGTTTATTTGTATATTCTAAACCTAAGAAAAGTAAGTTTTTGTATAGATGCGCTATATATTTCATGTTTTTGGCATAACATTTGAAATGCTAAAAAATGTTAAATATTTTAAGTGCCAACCTCTAAACATTCAAAAACCATGAATATGAGTTAATTGCATGTGTCTAAGGCATAGTTGATATATTGTGACAATACTACATGTTAATTTATTATAGTGTGTGTCAAGTATATATATCAATCAAGATTGTGCTAAACACATAAGTTATCATGATATTGTTGGGTTCCGAATGAAATTAAACATTAAATACATACTACGGAAAAGGAACCCACCAAAGATCCATATGAATTCGAATTAATCGTTGGTATAGAAAGTTATCTCTAGAGCGCATAACTTTTGTGGATTTGGAGAGTCAAGCCGATCTAAGTACAATCAATATATTAGCACATCTAGGGTATCCATACAAGCATAGTCATCATCTGACTCACAAGCACACTTGGAGTCTCATGTATCCACACCATAGTACTAGCTACTATTTAAGGTGAGATAAAAAATCTTAACTTTTAGGTTGACATGATCTTATCAGAACCTCCAAGTTTTATCTAATAAGACCTTTTCCTTTTCATGCATATCCAAAATAAAATGTGGGCATAAAATATGGGCTTTATTTGGTTTGGACTGGTTTGAAAAACCTAAACAAATATTACATTAACTATTAATTTAACAAGTTTAAGATTCAATTAGATTAACTCATTAATCTAACAAGTTTAAAATCTGAAATAAACTTTAGACTCAAAACTTAGGCCCACTTTATTTTAGTCATACTAAAATAAAATAAACTCTAAAATTGATGTACTTTTTGTGTGTGACCAAATAGATTCTCGTAACATTGGTAGTGACTCTAAAATATCATTTTAAAGACACAAGCAATGGTAACATCTAGCAATTCATCATGGCTACCCAAGCGAGGAGAATGTCATAGATTCGACCTAACTTGTCTATGACTATTTTATTATATAACTTAGGAGGCGTTTGGTTTAGGGAAATAGGAGTGGGGAATGAGAATGAGAATCATTGATTATCATTGTTAATGTTCGGATTATAGGAATATAAATATAAATAAGGAAATGAATCCTTGAAATTGAGTAATAACTCATTCCCATGTACATCCCCTTCAATGAGTCATTACCTTATTTTCATCAATCAAAATATTTCCTTATTCCAAAAATACCCTTGACCTAAAACTAAAATTTTCTCCCTTAATATCAAATATTAAAATTTATTTATTTATTTTTTCTTTCATATCACTTCTCTCCCCTTATTCTCTCTCATCATATTTTCTCTCTCATTATTTTATCACACACTTTCTCTCTCCTTAATCTCTCCTATCACATTCTCTTTCCTCTTTTTTCTCATTACACTTTCTCTCTCATCATACTTTCTCTCTCCTCAATCTCTTCCATCACACTCTCTTCCTTCTTTTTTTCTCATCATACTTTTTTTCTCATCATACTTTCTCTCTCCTCAATCTCTCCCATCACACTCTCTTTTCTCTTTTTTTCTCATCACAATTTCTCTCTCATCACACTTTCTCTCTCCTCAATCTCTCTTGTCACACTCTCTCCTTTTTTCCTCAACACACTTTCTCTCTTATCATACTTTCTCTCTCATCATACTTTCTCTCTCCTCAATCTCTCCCATCACACTCACTATTCTCTTTTTTTCTCACCACACTTTCTCTCTCATCATACTATCTCTCTCACCATACTTTCTCTCTCCTCAATCTCTCTCTCATCACACTCTCTCTCCTCATTTTTCTCATTATATTTTCTCTCTCTTCATTCTCTCCCATCATACTTTCTCTCACATCATATTTTCTCTCTCATCATGCTCTCTCCTATCACACTCTTTTTTTTCATTTTCTCTCATCACACTTTCTCTCTCTTCATTCTTTCTCATCATACTTTCTCTCTTATCATTCTCTTTCATCATATTTTTCTCTCACATTTATCTTTCTCTCACATCTAATTTTTTTCTCTTATTTTCCTTTAAGGGTAAAAAAGGATATTTTGATTTATTCCGATAGAAAATATGCAACTAACCAAACATTATTTTTAAGAGTAATATTCATGCTCATACTCATTCCCATTCTCATTTCATAATACAATGATTCTCATTCCGTTTCCTATTCCTAGGAAAGAACCAAACACCCCCTTTATTTTAGTCATACTAAAATAAAATAAGCTCTAAATTGATGTGCTCTTTGTGTGCGACCAAATAGATTCTCATAACATTGGTAGTGACTCTAAAATATCATTTTAAAGACACAAGCAATGGTGGCATCTAGCAATTCATCATGGCTACCCAAGCGAGGAGAATGTCATAGATTCGACCTAACTTATCTATGACTATTTTATTATATAACTTAGTTCTTTTGCCCATGACATTTAGATTGATTTATGAAGTATGTATCATTTCATCCTCTCATCAATCTATGTGTTTCTTGATCTCTAAGTAGACTTACTTAACCAAATAACTCAATATCTCATACTAACTTATTTGAGCATGACCATGCATTTTAGTAATCTTACTAAATTAAGGGACCCCATATATATCACTTCTCTTATATGGAAAGGACAAATTCAATCTATATCACTCACATCCCTCTACATAACTCATTACATACTTAGTATATGACTTTATAATCGACCTTGTCATAAGTGACGTTTATCGATACTAAAGTATACACCTCCTTATGTAGGGAATCATAGTAACTTCAGGTCAAGGAACTGTTTATACTAATACTCACTATGAGAATATTTATGAAACTATATAAAAATCCATGAAATATTTTCATGGAAAGTCAATTTAGTACATATTCTCAATATACCCATGTGTTAACTTAATATCTCATATCCATGACTTGTGAGATTAAGCCATCAATTAACTTATATGCTAGTCTCAATATATTAATATTGCTCTTGTATATTAATACTTGACTAGGAATTATTAAGACTAGTGTTCTATATATCTATAGTCATTCACAAGCAATTAAAATAATTGATATGTTACAGAATAGAATCTACCATTCTAGGGCATTATTATATTTATTTAAATTTACACAGATATAAAGTAAATATAATAAACACATAATATTGTCTATTATTAAAACTTGATACAAAAGCTCATATCAATCATGTCATGATAGACTCTTAGGATTGACACTAACAATTTATACAACTTAGCATCTAAATCAATCAAATAACATTATTGTTATAGAATAATGATCAACTAAAAATTCCATTAAGATTGCTTATATGTAGGAACGAAAACGAACTAGAGAGGAGGGTGAATGTTGTTTTAAAATTTTTCTTTTCGATTTTAAAAACTTGTCAAAAAACTAAGTACGCAGCAGAAATATTAAGTAAGAATAACATAGTAGAAAATAAGTCCATGTTTGTTTTTACTTGGTTCGTAGTCTCGCGACTACTATTCTATGGCCCATGATCCCTTACACCGTATTGATTGGGTAATCCACTAAATTCTCCTCCAAAAAAATCATCTAGTAGAGAGATTGAATACAAAAATAAGAAAAGTGTAACAACCTACACTTTTCTATATAGGTATAATAATAACTAAAAACATACTTTTATTGACACTTGTAATAATTGTAGTTTGTAACTCAAGATTGGTGTTGCTCCAACTATAATAGTTGGGCATAGCAGAGTCGTAGTAGAGCGGTAGCAAAGAAATAATGCAGCAGAAAGAGCTAGAAGGCTTATTAAAAGTTGATGTCAGGTCAAGCACTTCTTTTATGATGAGTTAATTTTTCTTTAACTCATACAAAATATGTTAGTCCAAAATAACAAAGAATATCTGCAAAATTGAATTACTACATATAATAAAATTTATGAATTAGATCCTGTCTAATAGGACCAGGATCTAGTCATTGCCTCAATTTAGATTTCTAAAATGTATTTAAGTTGGAACAATGCTTACAGTCCCACTGGGACTCATCCTCACTAGATCTCTCTCCTTTAGTTGTTTACCTTACTTACCATTTATAAAATCACTTGACTTGCCGTCTGACCCACCATGTCTTCCTATTAGATACTCCATCTAGAATTCAGTCATTTGTCAGGTCCTATAGACTTAACTGGTCTTTATACCAGATATTAGATGCTCGCTTAACCTATTTGGGCTTCCTGTCAGTTATTAGGTCCTCCTAACCTAACTAGACTTCAGCCTGATGTCATGTCCTCTATATCCATCAAGTCCTTTATGTTGGTGCAGTTAGCACTAATAATCAAACTCAAGTTTTGATGTATGATAAAAGGTTAAAGTTAGATTAAGTGTGATCTCATGTATTTACCAAGTGTGCAGGCTAAAAGACTTGAAGGGTCTAGAGGACCTTACATTAGGTTGAAGTCTAGTTTGGTCAGGAGGACATGATAATTGACAGGAATCCCAGATAGGTCAAGATAGGACTTGAAATCTAGCAGGAAGTCCAGTTGGGTCTGTAGGACTTGATAACTAGCTGAAGTCCAAATGGGGTTTCTTGTAGGAAGACTTAGCGAGTCAAGAGATCAAAGTCAAGTAAGTATGCAAATGGTAAGTGGAGGTAAGAACTAGAGTAGAGAGATCCAATGAGGACGTGCCCTAGTGGGGTTGTAAGCGATGGTCCAATTTAGATCTATTTTAAAAATCTAGATTTAAATCAAGACTAGATCATGATATTGGTAAGATAAGATCTAACTTATAATCTTATTTTATTTGATGTGTTAACTCTATTTTGTATGTTATTTTTGTTATTGAACTAACTTATTTTTGCAAGAGTTAATTACAAAAAGTCAATCTTGGATGAACATTGCTTGAAGCACCTCAGAATTGATTGGAAGTACTTTAGATGAGGCACAGGAGGTGCCCTCGTACAGATAAGCTTCACAAATGAATTTTTGGCCACTCACTACAAGAAAAAAAGCTAATAGACAACGATTTAAAAGCGTTGTCTATGTAACTGAAAAAGCGTTGTTAAAAGCACTGTTGTTAAAAGTCTACTCAAAGACAACACTTTAAAAGCATTGTCGTTTGTAGCAAAGACAACGCTTTAAAAGCGTTGTCGTTTTTTGCAAAGACAACGCTTAAAAAGCATTGTCTTTTTTAAGGACAACACATAAAGAGCGTTGTCTTTTTTAAGGACAACGCATAAAAAATATTGTCTTTTTTAACAAAGACAACATTTTCACAACGCATAAAAAGCATTGTCTTTTTTAGTAAAGATAAGAGGTTTTAAATTGTTGTCTTTTAATACTAAAGACAAATAAAAGATAAATGAAAACGAATCTATTTCAATCAACAACATATTATTAAATAAACAACCAAGATAAATATACAAATTATCATCCTTACACTTCTATAACAAACATAATTTCTTGCTTAAAAAGGAAATTTAAATTAGGACACTCAAAACTACTCCTTTCGACTACATCTTATTACATGAATTTAAATGATCTTAATAGATGGTACTTATCATCTTGACTTGAATGCTCTTTACTCATTGAATGTTTTTTTTTTTTAATGCTCTTGAAATTATCATCCTTATTGCATAATTTCTTACTAAGTAAATATCTGTATGTTATTTTTTTTGCTTATTCTCGCTTAGCTTTTTCCGTTGTGCACTTGCTTTAAAAGAATTAAAAATAAATAAATTTTTTTAAATACATGTTGATCCTGTCTGAGAGTTTGCAAGATGGAGTACTGGGTGGCGGTGAAGGATGACAGCAGATTCTGACACTGATGAGCAAGAGAGGATCCGAGAAAACCACGGTGGACCTCACTGATACCTGAAAACTAGACGATCGATCCAAGAAAACCAAAGCGGATCTTATGAATGATACCTCACCAAATGGAACTCCGATGAGATGGCTCCGAGGATCAGCGGAACTTCTGCAATCTAGTGGATGAAGTGATCTCGTCCTCCTGCATATAATAAGACTAACTGATAAAGCGTTAGTGACCTAAGACCGAGGTGGGAATCCCTGGCTAGGCCCTCCGACGCTCAAGTTAGTCTTCGGCGAGAAGAAGAAGAAAAAGAAGAGGAAGAAACTGTATGAAAATTAGGGTTTGATTTGGATGCAATGCGTATATTTGCGTACCTGGCCAGTGGAGAGGATTCCCCTTTTTATTCCACCTCATCTAACCTCCACAATCATGAGGTGGACCCCGGTTCGTTAAAGTTTGTTAAGAGATGACGTAAGCCAGAACTGCAGTAATAATAGTTTAAGAAATCTTTTTCTTACCCCAGATGTACCTTCTTTGTCGTTTAGCATACCTGCGGAGGATTCTAGAAGATATTTACAGCCAAATTGATTATATTACCATATGATTGTATTTTTTTATGGTTCACCTGTTATGATTCACCTGTTACATATGTCTGGTTAGTCATATGAGTTTATTTGGCATGTATATGGAATATATTCTGTCCATAATAGTTTTAGTTCTATACCCGACTCAGACTTCATTATAAATATGCCAAGAACTATATAAGGTTGAAGACCTTTATGCTCGATCTACTTCTCATACTCAACTTGTCTATTAAAGCTGGGCGGTCATATCCTGTCGACCGAGATTGATCGGTCGAACGTATGAAGACGTCTTTACCCTTTAACTCTTCCTTTGTTCGATCGTATGCCGTTAAACGCCTCTACGTTCGGCCAATCTATTCGGCCGACCCTACCTTATCGACTGAGACTAATCAGTCGGGTGTATATAGGCCTTCAAGATAGCTTAATGTTAAGTGCTTCTACCTTCAATCGGTCTCTTATACTCTACCAGTCTTTTCTTACCGAACTCATATGCTCGGTCGGTCTTTTGAGCACGTCTGACCCTACATCATTGTCTAAAATCATTCAGTTGAGTCTGTAGAGACAACTTTATCCGATAACCCTTCTTCCAGCCAGCTGTAGGTCAAGGGTTACATGAGACCAAATGCATCTGTGTTCGCCCGATCTATAGAACCTGGTCAGCCCTTACCCGCCAGGCTTATAGGCTTGATCGGTATATTACGTTTGTTCGATCTTTGTCTATTGTGTACAAGGTCAAGAACTTTTACATTCGGTCGACTCTCTTTGTTGGGTCAGCCATGTGTATCCGGTCGAGTACCCGTGCTCAACCGGTCTTTACTTACCAAACTCATGTACTTGAGCAACCCTGCTATGTCCTGGACCACCCAAGGTTATACTTTCTTTACATCGGATCGATCCATTATATCCGACCGATCGGATCTACTTGGCTGGTTTTTTCAACCGATCCTACACGCTCGGTCAGTCCTACCTGCTCGCGATCGGTTTGTCATGCTCGGTCGGTCTGTCACACCCGACCTATCCCTGTTTGCCATGCATGGAGCAGCCCACCTTTGCTGGGTCCAACATTTTCCGGGCGGCCTCTCCTCTCATCCTTTCCCGCCTTCCTCATCCTCGTTTCTCCTTCTCCCCTTCTCCTCTCAAAAAGGGATCCTCTTATCACAACTCATATCACACGTAATTCATCTCCCTACCCACATGTATCGATCCTATATTTTACTCTGCACACTTGATAAATATATTCGATCATATATAATTTAATTTTAACCATTTATTATATATTAAATCTGAGTTTAATTATTATTACTGACTATATTAATACTCTAATCCTAGAAACTCATGAAAAGAAGAAGAATCTCATAAATAAAAACACACACAAACAAAAAAAAAAATGACATTAACATAAAGACTAAGAAATGGGAGAATAAGACGTCATTCATTGGGTGGTTGGTCTTCTAATCACTATTGGTCCATGTGGTGGGAACCATCATCACTGCACTCCAAAATTCATAGAAAACAAACTACAGAACACAAAAAAGACCGAGTGCCCTACATTTTCAATGAAGAAAAAGTCAGCTAAAGTGTGTGAAATGGTTTGGATGTGTCTGATTCTTTAGGGGACAAGTCAAGCTTGCTTTGAATTTTGAAGTGATTGCTTGCAATCAAGGAATATTTATAAAGGAGTAGCAATCAAGTGCCTGCTGCCTGCCATTGAAGGTCTGCCTGCTTGACCCTGTCAATGGCATCTGACAGTGCCGTCCTTTGCTTTGCCTTGCATTGCCTTGACAGAGTGATTGAATGCATCTCCATCTTGTGGTCAGTGACAAAAATCTAGAAAAACAGCTCTCCATTGTTGACTGGAATTTTAGATTGAAAGTGTCCACCACTCCACTGAAGGCAGGCTAAATCAATTCTCGTTTGTAGTTGAATGCAAGCTAACAAAATGGGTCTATGTTAGATGAACTATCGGGATCGCCTCATTTTCAAAACCTATTGTATTTTCTAAAAAGACAACATCGTAGAGTGGAAAAAGAAATAGGTTGATCGTTACATCGACGTGCGTTTTAGATTCAATATCTATTAGGCCAAAGGCTCTTATCCTCAACTCGTGACTTACCATGTGAACTAGTAGTCTACCTAATTTTCATTATGGTATGTCTTTGTCTAATTTCAAACCTAATCTCGCATTCTCGATGATGTGCATCGATACTAACTGCAATATACAATAATAATTAAATCTTCTTGTGCATTTGAACCAAGTAACATCAAATATGGAAAGACGGATTCGGTCGCCGTTAGGATAAATTGGGAAGCGCTCACGATGAATAACCTAGAAATCCAACATCTCGTGATCACATGTCTTATTTGAAAGAAAATTTCTACAAATATATTATAACTCTAGACTTTTGCATTTCGAGATTTAAAAGATTCGATTGAAAGAAGAAATATCAAATCTTCCCTTGCATCTTATAATCTTGACTTTAAAGATGAAGAATATTTCTATGACAAAGGAAGAAAAAAGGGATCGTTTTCATAAGATATTATATATGGACTCTGAACACTTTTCATTGAATCTTAGAAAATATGGTAACTTTACAGTAAAAAATAGAATCAATGATTGAGATATATGACAAATTTAAACACATTCAAACAGGACTTTGTTTACTTGGAAGGATCTAGAAGGGAGAGAAGAAACTAAAGGGTCAAAAAGTAGAAGATAAATAAAATGATTTTACTCCAAAGGACAGACTAGTTGATATGACTAACTATTGTATTCTCGACATTTTCACAATTGAATTTGACAGGCTAATTCAACTGATTAAATCTAGAGTTGTAGGGTAACCCAACTGTATTAGATCAGATCAATAGAGGCACTCAAATTTGATCACTTCCATATAAAAACTTGTGAGCGATTCAACCTTTTGATCTGGTTTCAAAAACAGCCCTTGATGTCACAAAATATGGCATTGAATATTATGAATGGTTAGAGAAAACTTCGCACGCATGAAACTAATTTCATTTCTTAGTCCAAATCTGAATAGGATTAAATATGAATGGCCCTACAAATGGTTAGAGAGAACTTCACGCGCAATCTGAAACTAATTCATTTGTTCTACTGTGTTGTTTTTTCAGCAATCTTCTCATTGGATGATCACTGAGCAGAATCATCATCTACAAGGGAGCGCTTTGCAGAAACAGGCTGCTTAAATTCTTCGGCAAATGCAGAAGAGTACGTCTTTATCTTCCAGGATATGAGAACACTGGAAGCAATTCCAAGTGAAGGAAAAATGTACGAGTACAGTTGGGACTTCTTGGAAGCTGTTGTTGAGGCTACAGCTGCCCCAGCAAGACTGCCGAGAGATGTGTTTTGAAGAATCATTGGCAAACAACCGATAACAGTAGGAAGAAGGAAATCAACAAGGAACTTCACGTTTGTGGCAGCCAAACCATAATTGATGACATAAGAAGGCAGGGGAGAGAATCGAGCAAGAAGAACAAATCTCCAACCATCACGTTCGACTCCTTTGGCAAGGAGCTGGAAGTATCTGTTGCGATGCACCCATTCCTTTGCCAATTTTGACCTCCTAAAAATTGCCCTGTCAAACAATAAATAAATCTATCAACTTGGATATAGAAGGCATAGCTTAGAAATGAAACATGTTCTTTCAGCTAAGAGAGTTTCTGATTACAAAAAACAAGACGAGGGGAAGTAGACATTGCCTGATAACTACGTGACTAATAAATCAATGAACACTAATCGTGGATATTAGTCATTATCAGCAAGGTGGATTTATTAAGCTCATCTATAATGGATGGATATCAAACTAGTTCACCTGATTGGAGTTCTCGTGCTTCATTGATAGTTTGGCATCAAACAAGTAAAATGATGGCTTTCTATGTTTGAGAAAGAAATTGCTCAAAGACATCTAGAGTAATTCATTGTAAATTACTTGACTAGGCCAACCAAATCTTCAAACCTATTTCCCCATCAATCGTCATGTCTTGGCAACAAACTTGGAAATTTAGTTGTTTCTATATAAATATGGAAGACATGTAAAACCTCAGGGAAAATAGATGATAAACTGTGACTGATAGTAACAGTATAAAGGACACATCACAATTCTTCTTGTTAGATTCACTGTCTTGTTTTATCTTTTTCCCAAGCAACCATGTCTTTTGATTGCACATCTAATGTGGCTTCTGATAGTCAGACTCAAGTTTTGTTGAGGATAGGGGAGACCCTTAATGTGCCTAAACACATTGTCAGGCGTCAACTTGGCGTCCACGGAGGGCATACCAGAGGTTGCACAAGGTGGTGTGGAAACAATGCACCCTATAGCCTCATAGCACACTCTATGCACCCACTACTCCCAATAAATAGATAGGAGAATAACTTTTATTTGTGATGGAATAGGCTTGAACTGGTCTATTAGACTTCGACCAAGTAATTTAACTCAAATGTTCACGACCAAGTAATTTAACTCAAATGTTCACATTAGATATCTTAGAACAACTGCTTTTTAAGAAAGCATGGATCATCATTCAACTCTTAGTTGTCTGCTAGAGGTGTTCGAGAAGCTATAACTATAATCAAGTAAACACAGTCCCTCCATTTCTCAACCTTGGACTTCTATTCTTTGATATTTGACACACCTCAAATAGCAAAATCGACATGTTACTTTTAAAAATATAGGATGAAGTAGCATTATTGTCATTATCAGATTGCCAGATCACCTGATGTTCGAAACTTAAGACTAATCATTTGGGTTTAAGGAAATTAATATAAATTCAGTGTGGTTATAACCATGCTAGTTCCTTGTGATTACAATTTCTAAAATAACAACAATGATTATTCTCTCTATTAGTTTGATTTTAATCACATAATTCTCAATATGGAATACCTTAAATATTATAAACTTCCTTATGCAGTTTAGATTAAGCACAAGTGTCATAGTTAGAAGCTCTATTAAATAAAGCATGCCTTAGTTCCCTAAACATGCCGTTATGGACCATGAATAAGCTCATGCAGCAAACAAGAATATGGAGCCCATCAAATACAAGAGATACACGCACGGTCGATTTAGAAAGAATTGTGCATATCAAGATAATTGATTCAGTCGTAGTTAATTGATTTTATTTGAGTCGAATATCTTTTATGAATTAAGTCTAGTATCTTTTATTTTTAGTAAGAATAACCTTTTCTTATTCCGTGTTTGTTTCTTCCTTCTTTGTGAAGGAGTGTCACTAGTTGTATTTAAATTGCTGGAACGCTACAATAAAGATTATGATTGAGTTTACAAAAAGAAATCAAACCCCTAGATCGAGAGGTTCTCTAATTCTAACGAACCTCAAATTCTCCTTACAACCATAGGTCGTAAAACCAAGAAAACAAAGATTGATTCCACCGATTAGTTGGCAAATTGTCCCATTACGCAATCCATATCCAAGGGTCATAACAAATTGGTATTAGAGCTCATCTTAGCGGTTGACTCACTTGCACTTCAACAACGCTTTGATGTTTTTCTCAAATTTACTAGGAGGATAAAGCCGCAAATGAAAAATGACAGCAACTCATCCACACTTAACTAGAGGAATTATCCAAAGTCTTCTTTAAACTACAATTACACAATAGCCATCCAGGTGAAGAGAGTAGTAGCCATCATAACCCACACGAGCAAAGGGTACCGTGGCAATGAGGAGGGATCCTCATATATATCATAGTATTTGAAAGTGGACTTCCCACGTTATGATGGTCAGTCTGATCCTTTGGGTTGGCTCGATGTGACCATTTTTTTGCCATCAACG
The DNA here is from genome assembly GCF_018446385.1 of Zingiber officinale. Taxonomy (NCBI): domain Eukaryota; kingdom Viridiplantae; phylum Streptophyta; class Magnoliopsida; order Zingiberales; family Zingiberaceae; genus Zingiber; species Zingiber officinale. Next base: position 31,158,993 of record NC_055995.1, read on the forward strand.
CACTTCAGAGGGAAAAAAAGGTTGGCCTATCCTCATTCCATCATGAGAGAGGTGGCCAATTATAGTTTATCAAACTAGAATGTGATTGACCTCATATTCAATGGGAGGAATTTAAGGATATATACAATCTGAGGTTTGGGCCACCTATTCATAACAACAAATTAGGCGAGCTTGCCAAACTTCAACAATCAAGATCCGTGGAAGACTACCAGCGAAAGTTCGAACAATTGGTGGCATGAGCGAGTTCGTCAACATCAAAACAAGAAGTTCAAATATTCATTAGTGGCCTCCAAGATCGCATCATTGTGGAAGTCGAGCTTCACTACCCAAAAGATCTCACATCGGCTATGAGTTTGGCCCATCTTTATGAACGCCACTCTAAACGATTTGAAACTACCATCACACCATGGTTGGTGCGCCCCCATCCAGCTATCAAAGCATTCATTTATCAAGTGATTAAATCAGTCGAAAATGGAAGAACGACGTACTAAGGACATTTGTTTTAATTGTGATGAAGTGTAACCGGTCACGGTTGCAAACATCTTTTCTGGCTCGAGGGATTAGAATATTTTAATGAACAAGGCCACGTCAAGGATGTTGAAATTTCCCTCAATGCGATCACAGGCACCCGCATTCCTCAAACCATGTGAATTCAAGGACGAATTAACCACACCTGGTCCTCATTAACTTGGGGAGTACTCATTGCTTTCTAAATTAAGCACTTGCATCCCCCTTCCACCCATACATCAGAAAAATTACATTTCCTCTCCTCATGCTATTCTCAACTATCGCTCACACCGTGGATTTTCCAAACCCCTGTTGAGGCTTCATGGGAAGATGTGGTAGCTATCATGGAACATTACCAATCATTCATGTTTGCGAACAAACTCGTTTTTCAAGAGGGAGAGATGTTATGGATCATGAACAAGCCCATGCAGCAAATGAGAATCTAGAGCCCATCAAATACAAGAGATACATGCACGACAGATTTAGAAAGAAGGATGCATATCAAGATAATTGATTTAGCTGTAGTTAATTGATTTTATTTGAGTCTAAATATTTTTAGTAGAATTGAGTATAGTATCTTTTACTTTTAGTAAGAATAATCCTCTCTTTTTCAGTGTTTGTTTCTTCTTTCTTCATGAAGGAGTGTCAGTAGTTGTATTTAAATTGTTGGAGTGACGCAATAAAGATTATGATTGAGTTTAAAAAAAAAAAAAATCAAACCCCAAGATCGAAAGGTTCTCTAATTCCAACAAGCCTCAAATTCTCCTTATAACAATAGGTCGTAAAGGTCGTAAAACTAAGAAAACAAATATTGATTCCTTCAATCAGCCGGTAAACCATCCCATTACGTGATCCATATCCAAAGGTCATAACACATGCTCTCTTTAATTGCTTCAAGAAGGTTGTCGAAAGGGAGAGATTGACTAGTCTTACATTATCTTAAGAGGGAATGCGTTCACAACAAACTTGGGTCTTAACAAGATAGAAGAAGAAAGTGGATAGTAATGAGTATTGAAAAAACACTTATTAGAAAAAACTTGGCTCTAGTATTACATTTAGGCAATGCATGGTTCATCTCAACTACATAATGAAGATTAATAATATCTGTGAGGTTCCATGTTGAGAATTGTGATTAAAATTAAATTAATGGACAGAAAATTAATCATCTTTCTTTAGCTCTGGCTTTCTTTTTACACAAACAAATTGGCACTAGAGAAAGGGTTGGCCAAGCTATTGCAGATCCTAACAAAGTGGAAAATTGTGCATCACAATTTCCTTCACGACAACAACATTAATAGTAGCTCCAGAAGTCCGAGCCTTTTTATTGGATTGGCTCATCAAGCACATGTTCCTATCAAAAAGGTGCAACTCTTAGTATCATGACAACTAGAAACTGGTACGGTAAGAGGCATGCTTCCATAGATACTGTAGCCATCCCGATCAACATGAAGAGCAACATCAGTAGGTCTCACCTCCACTTATAGTTGAGTGTACTTTTGCTTCTTCTGAGGTGGTAACCAAGAAGAAAAATGACGAACATGAAATTTCGCATTCTCCCTCAGGCTGACCATCTGAAGCAGGCAAATGAAAACCTAAAGGACCTAACTAGGAAGGTGAAGAGAACAAATTTAATTTATCATAAATAAGGTGATTCCAAAACAACTTTAGGCCAATAAATCACAGGGGTATATGATAGCAGTTCTGATCCTGCTGATCATTTGGGAATTTTCCCTATCTGATATGGTATAATTTGGCACCTCAATGCATCTCTATGCAAATCATTTCTTCTGTACTCTCACTTCTTCTGAGGTGGTAACCAAGAAGAAAAATGACGAACATGAAATTTCGCACTCTCCCTCAGGCTGACCATCTAAAGCAGGCAAGTGAAAACCTAAAGGACCTAACTAGGAAGTGAAGAGAACAAATTTAATTTATCATAAATAAGGTGATTCCAAAACAACTTTAGGCCAATAAATCACAGGGGTATATGATAGCAGTTCTGATCCTGCTGATCATTTGGGAATTTTCCCAATCTGATGTGGTATAATTTGGCACCTCAATGCATCTCTATACAAATCATTTCCTGCCACTCCAAAGGGAAATGCACTTTGATGGTTTACAACCCTACCTGCTTAGCCTATTTTTTCAAGCCAACTAGCTAGAGAATTCTTAGACCATTTTGCAGGAAGCAAGCAAGCATCCTCACAAAATGATGGTTGATCTTCATATCAACAAGGGCAACATGAACTAGTTTCAAATTTTTAGCTTGTTTTGCTACTGAAATAAATCAAATTGAGGAAATATGTGGCAGCAATACAAGCCTTTATGAAACAATGAAGTTATCAAATTCTATTCATCATTAGCTGATCACCAGCCTGGTGGAATGAGCTAGTAGGTATATAACTACAGAAGCTATACTAACTTCTAACCAAGAAAAAGAAAATCTCAAGCAAAGTGTTGAAAAGAGACAATACTCAACAGGTGTGTGAAAAATGGGAAATTAGAATTTCCTGGAGATTTCCAAACCTCCATCTTTTCAAAATTAGAATTTCCTGGAAACAATCCCCTTGGATGTATAAAAAAAAAATCTGAAATCATAATGCTAGTCAATTGAAAAGGTTTTATAGAAGAGCCATGACCGCACAAAACCCTACAAGCTTAGGGAAATCTTTCAAAGTTTGTTATTAGCACAAGGATTTGTCAAAGTACAGAAAATTTTTGGAATTTTTCTAGACAAATAGATGAGTTAATCAAGAAAGGAGACATAAAGAAGATGACAAGAAAGATGATTGACAATAATCCAAAAGCAAATGAAACCAATAATAGTTGATATTATTGGTGGACCTAGTGCAGGAGGAGATACCAAGCCTGCTAAGAAATTTTATGCTAGAAAAGATACAAGATAAGCCAAGAGACCAAAGGTAGAGGGAGGTTGAGCCAATTAGTTTTATGCAGATGTAGGGATGTACTGCTAAAAGGCTTAGGCCTTGAAATACACCCAATAATAGCCCCAGACCAAACTTCAAAGCAAGTCTTGCCTCAGTGGAAAATATATGGAGATTATTGAAATGGGCAGTAGAATGAGTTTGATGTTACCTATAAACCTAGGGCTGCTGTATCTGAAGCCTCGCTTTGTTATTTATTTTACATGTATTGATGAAAACGAAAAAATCATACACGATGGCATAGGAGAAGAAAACCTGGAATATCTTCTATGGCCAAGTAACAATGCTTGTGTATTGTATATAGATAGTTCATCTATAAGAAACAAAGCAGGTGTCTTATTTATATTCCAACCATTCCAAGGAGAGACATTAAAATATGCAATGAGATTCTCATTTTTTTTCAGCAACAAATAATAATGCAGGATGTGTAGCTTCCATAATAGGATTAAAGTTGTCATCCCAACTTTAGAAGTATCTGTTGGTAAATCATATTCCAAGTGGTTGAGTTCGACCAAGTCGATTCCATGTGTTTGGTAAAGGTTTAACTAGCTAATATTGTGGTTACTAATGAAGTTTGTTAAGTGTGCATATGCAAAATAATTGACAAGTTACTGCAACTGCAATGGGTAGAAAAATCCAAGAAGGTTAAGTTGATTCCATCCATGGCAAATTGAGAAGTTCAACAAACGCTTGCAAATGGAGAAACCCAAGTAGGCCAAGAGTGACAAAGTACTTAGTGGTAGGAGAAGTTCATGTGTTGCCAAACGTAGAAGTCCTAATAAATCAAGGTTGATAGGAAACCAACAAACAAGAAGACTCGGAAGTGAGAAGTGAGCTTTCTTGGCAAATGAAAAGATTCGGAAGCGAGGCAGTCTAAGTGAGTCATGAAAGATTGCAAATGACCAATAATCTTGGCTTTGGGTAAAGATAGTCTAAGTGTTTGGGCTTAAGGTTTTTATCTTGAAACTCTATTGGGTTACATATGCTTTGATTTACTTTGTTGTTTCAATATCATTGTATTTTTGTAAGAGGTTTCTCTTCCTCTGATAAAGAAAAAAAAAATAGGGGGGTTTGTGAGGTGACTCATGTTACGAGTTCAAAGACCGTGGACTAGGAACTTTAGATTCCCAACCACACTAAAAGGAAGGAGCTACTAAACTTTGCTTTTGAGATTTTAAATTGTCTATTTCATATTCCAACTATTCACCTCCTCTAGCTGGCATATTGATCCTACAGTACTCACAATTGGTACAGAAGCATGCTAATGGAGAAATACAACATATGACCCTATGTCATTACAATACTAACATATGGTATGCATGGAAAGTTTGTAAAGCTTGACCTAATTTTGAATATACCATCTAGAAGTTTAAACTCACAATTTGATGCTTTATCAAAGTTCACAATTGGAGTTCAAAATGTGTCAAATAGGAAAGTTTAAATAGAAACCATGACAAAAGAGGAGCGTAGATGAGATTGAAATTGTTGCTACTAATGTGAAGGCATTGAGTTAGATTGATTTGATGAAACAATACGAAAAACTAAAAAAATTCCCAAGGCCTATGTGAATCAAGAAAATAGATCTTTGGTATCTTGTGATATTGTGAATCAAGGAATATTATATAAGAAAAGATTTCCACACCACTTTAAAAATGCTTAGGCACTTCACAAGCAAACTATTGTCCTAGAGGAACTTATGTCACTCTCGAGCCTTGGCTTTTAATTGAAGTAATAAGATATAGCAGAGTTCACAAAAAGGAAACTAAAATTCACATCAGTAAGGAACTTGCAATTTGGCCTTGCATGGTTCATCAAAACTACACAACGAAAATTAATGAGGAATTCCGTGTTGAGAATTATGTGATTAAAATCAAATTAATGGAGAGAGAATGAACTTCTTTGTTATTTATCCAGTAGACCCTTTTACTATGCAATTTGTTTCTAGTGGTTGTTTGGCACCTTCTTCCATTAAGCATTTTGTGCCTTCACTTAGGTGACTCTAGTACTTCTCACAATGGTCCAACTGATAGTGACCTTCTGGAGGAGGGTGGCATTTCAAGAAACAAGGTACAAGAATTTCATGCAAAGCTAAACACACGAGTGATTGGTCGAACAATACCAACAATCACTTGTTGACCTTGATTGACACCCAATTTTGGCAAGAAGATGTTAGTACCCAAATCGTTGAAGGGAAGATCGTTGGAACCTCGAGTGGTTTGACCATGGGTTTTGATGTTTGGGAAAAAGAGTTTAAGTTAGGCCTTGCCTTGTGGAGTACACGCAGGAACACCTGTTGACTCAGGGTCCGTAGAAGTAGGACAAGGGGAGTATGGATCATCGAAGGATGAGAAGTATCGAACACAGCTACACTTGGAGAAGACAAGTATGCAAAAAGGATGACACGGGAAGGAAGCTGACGGGCTTGGTGCATCCAAGACAAGAAGCTTCGTAAAAGAGTACACTAGTGGAGCAAGAAGGAAGCACAGAAAGCATTCCAAAAGGGCTTAGTGCATTCTAGAGATGAGAAGTCAAGAGGAAACCTGCACACATAAATTGTTTTGAGATGAGTTGGGTGAACCTATAATTGAGCGGAGGATAGAACTCAACGTAGGCAAACTCAGTCTTAGTAGACTTGAGTTAAAGTTCTAGGCAACCAGAAATACTCAACTCTCTATCAAAAGAGATGGCTATTTTGTGGATTGTTAGTGATAGTGTGTCAAAGTTGCTCTAGTTTTGATGAACCAAACCAAGTCATGGGTGAAAATATACCATCACCTAATATATGTAGATTCTCATGCTCACAGGGTGATGGAATCCCAAATATTACACATGTAATAGGCTCTTTTGGATAGTCTCCTATCTTTAGAAGATTGATTTTATTGCCTTAGATATCTCCTTTGAGTGTCTAGGGTCATATGTGTTTTTGAATCATATCTTTAACTGTGAAAATTTTGATTATGAGGTATTTAACTTGGTTAATACTGTCTTTATCTCTGGTATGTCATAATTACTAAAAATACAACATAATCAATTTAATGATAACCAATGTCAACATCTTGACACATGTCCAAGAAGGTCAAATTGATTGACCATTTGGTCAAATCGTCCACCCTAAAATACCCACAAGCTTCCTGTTCAAAGTTATATTTTCCTTCTCCTTAGATTCTTCATCCGATTAGGGTAATAGAGCGTGACTCCAGCAAGCAAATTCCTTGCAGTCTCATTCAAGTTTTGTCCTTTCTAAATCTTGAACTCCAACCAACTTCTAGGTTGAGCAAACTCCATTCAAATTACCAAGGGTCAACAAATTCACAACCCAACTCTTCATCAAATATAGACTCTTTAAACTGATGCAACAAACACAGCTTTGCATTATTATTATTATTGAACTGTAGAACCCTTAAGTAAAGTAAAAAGGAAAAGTTCTAGATTTAAAAAATTATCCTAAAGAGCATCTTAAAACCAGTGTTCTTGCAGACTAAGAATAATTGACTTCAATAAAGTATTTCTAAACTAATAGTCCATTATACAAAAAATCACGTTGTGTACCATTGTATTTTTAGGGTAGAACCAGTTTGCCATCCTTATGTCTTTACATAACTACACTTCTTTTAAGTGAAACATATCCAATAGTTTGAACATATCATCATAGCAAACAAGCCCACGAAACTCTTTACTATAGTACATGTGCTCCCTTGGAATTTACAGGTATTCCAAGTATCTCTCAAATTCCAAAATTATGATTCTAGACCCAGAAAATAAAAATATTTAAACAGAACAAAATTGAATTAAACAAAATTTATAGTTTCATGCATGGAAATGTTAGAAAAAATATCTTATAAATTTTATTTTGATTTTTATTAATCCAATTTTGTTAACTTAGTTCCATGTCCACTAAATTTGACCAAAATGAGATACATTTAGTAAAAATATCTTATAAATTTTATTTTGATTTTTATTAATCCAATTTTGTTAACTTAGTTCCATGTCCACTAAATTGACTAAAATGAGATACATTTAGTTTACCCTAACGGAAAAAAGTGCCTCCCATAATTAATGTGTATAGATAATTATAATAAACTCCTACCCTTGTTCTAGGACCAACAAATCTACATTTTCTCTCGTGGCCAAGATCTTCCAAATATTTACCCAATGACAACAGAAACTGACCTCCATTGTTAGTAGAAACAAAGTCATGCAGATTCAGTATTCTAATAATGAAATTAGCAAGCTTCATTTTTCAATGTCTAGATGATAAACCTCCAAAAGGGAATCAGAGGCATCATCAATGAGTAATCATTAACAGACTAGTATTCCTGATGACTAGTTCGGATGATCAAACTTATTCTTACAATTTATTCAACTATAGTTTTCACATGCGAATAAGTAAAGAAGATCAAGACGTCAACTATAAGCAACCAAATCACAGATCAAAGTAAAGCAGATAACGAAAGGGCAAAACAAGTGATCGGGATGACTAACCGTCCGATCCAGAAGGATAGGGAAGCGCCGAGGACCTTTGCAAAGAAGACGCAGAGCACAGCAGGGAAGAACCCGAAGAGCAGGGAAGCACCGGCCTCGAAAAAGACGGCGTAAGGCAGGCAAAGGGCCAGGGTGATGGTATGGGCGGCCACATACACCGGAATGGTCCACATCCCGAGCTTCTCAGACAGCAGCCGGAACGGTTCGAGCGCCGTCTCCGCGTTGAGACCGTATCGCCGGCCCGCTCCCGCCATCATCGCCAACGCGCTCACCGCCACAGCTATCCGAATCCAAGCCTTCCCCATCTTTCCCTCCTTCGCCGATCTGCTCTCCCGTCCTTTGACACGCTAGGCGAGATCGCCGGGAAGCATCAACTTGAGTTGATTTCTTCTAATAAAAAGTTGGGATTTTTTATATTTTTTATTTTTGGTTGCGCTTCTCGTCTTTTATACAGAAAACACGTATTTACGGTGATTCGGACCAATAGTGAAGTGGCACGTAATGGATTAGCATATACATGAATGACTCGCACGATCCGAGCACGTGAAGTGAATATCGTAATACGATGAATCTCTTTCTTCACCTGTTATAATATTAAACGGTGATTTCACAATTATAATCTTAAGAGGTGCAGGATCTTATTAGTGATCTCACACTTTAATCCTTAAAGGGGAGGTGAATAACAGTTTTCTACGTGACATGATCGACTCGGTCAATATATATTGGGGAGGTGAATAGCAATTTCCGATCTCATCATCTTGACGAGAGAAAGAGAGATAAATAATATTAGGCGCTGTAAATTATCACGACAACTCTCCGCGACCCGTAAACAGTCCACGTGGCCAACTCCATCTCATCCCTCTCTCTCCGTTTCACGAATGAAGACTACTTGCGTCAAAATCTTTGGTCGCTTTAGTTTTTCGCGTGCCCTAACTCTCATCTCCTCCCTTGTAAAGCAGCAACTTCCCCCTACCTCGTCGTTCTCGGATCTCCCTCTATTGCAATTCTCTAATCTCCTTCCGCTGTCATTCTCTCTTCTCCCTCTCCTGCCCTAACTCCCGTCTCTCCTTCTTCTTCTTCCCTCTCATGAACATTTGTCAAAGCCCTAACCTAGCTACTAATGGCAATAATGAAAATAATCTTTAATTGATTTCAATCAATTAAGATTTATTATATTTGACATCACAATCAAGATCGACATAAATCAAATAGAAAAAATAATATTTCCAAGTTTATTATATTACTATGTTTATAATTATTACGATTGTATGTTTTATTTAATCTTTCCATTATTATTTTGGATAACTTATATAAATAAGTCTATTGGCTTTAGTAATAAGATCATCAAAAAAGCTTTATATTATTTCTTTCCTCTACCTATTAATTTCTACATAGTATCAGAGTCATGATTCTTCGTTTTTTTTTAAACCTCCTTTGCTTTTTTTTTTCCTTTTCCTTATCTTCCCTCAAAATTTATCTTCCTTCTTTAATTCATCTTCCGGCGCCTCAAATTCCAACCACGAGAAGCAATAACATCCTCAGGTAGCAACTACAAAAGAAAATAGAAATTCATCAAAAGCAACATGTCGATAAATATATATTCGACCAGTCGAAATATGAAGACAACGGTACCTATGATGCAAATTACTATAACCAAGGAAAACACATTGTAAAGAGCAAGATTTTAACTTGTGCTTAGAGTAAGGTCATAGCCAAGGATAACATATGCAACCATAGATACGAAAGAAGGAGAAATCTGGAAGACAATTATAAAGTCTTTCCAAGGGACACTTATTTTGAAGTAGTGGAGTGGGTAAATGATTGATAAGTTAGACTGCGGTTTGGACTACATCATCTAAAAATTTAAGTGGAACTGAGGCATGATTAAGAAGAGCTAAGGCAATTTCAACCACATGACGATTGATCCGGTGGTAAGAGCCCGGGACCCCCTAACGAAGGGTCAACGTCACGTGGAGGTCAAATGGCCAAGTAGCCCGCCGGAGAAGGGTGAGCCGACCGGACTTGGAAGAAATGGATAAGGCCGATCGGCCGACCAATGGACATTCGGTAGTAAAAGGTGCCCTGACCGGGTTGGGGTTCCGACGCTCAATGAAACAATGTCTCAGAGCCGAGAGGAAGTCACTCGCCTGGAAGTCTCCCCGGCATCTCAGCACAAGCGATAGGCGAGATGTGAGGAGCGTGCCGTCCGGCCGGCGCAGGGGATGAAGGCCATCCGGACGATGTTCTCCATCCAGCCGGCCGGACGTACGTCCCGACCGGCGGTAAAGGAGAACAGGAACATCTCCTGATAGCCGTCAAGTCACATGACTAAGCCATACTCCTAGTCTGACAACGGGGTGTCTTGTTGTCCTATCGAATGCGCGATGGGACTGTTGCAGTATGGCGTCAGGTAAGTTTTCTGACAGGCACACACCGAGGCATGGGCTGCGGATACGCACGCGCCTCGATAGGCGTGTAGGAGCTTTTTCATCGCCCTATATAAAGAACTGTAGACTTCGCCGGAGAGACGCATTCTACAAGCTTGGGAGCTCCTTTTTCCACTACTTACCTGACTTGAGCGTCGGAAGGTCACCGCCGGGAACCCCTTCCCGGCCCGACTTCTATGCAGGATCGCCGGAGCTTCGGAGGCCTGTGCCATCGACTAGGAGAGCGCCACGTGCCCAGCGTCCCTTGGTTCGTCGATTCGGACAGGATCAACGATGTTTTCTCTCTCTCTCAGAGCAAATATATTACTGGGCTCCTACAACGAGCTAAAATGGATGGTGCACGTCCTATCTCCACACCAATCATTAAGGGTGGTTTCACTGCACCTTCATCCTCCTCTTCGATGTCTGATCCCAGATCTACCGTAGTATTATTAGTTCCCTACAATATGTCACAATTGCATCACCCGATATTACTTTCGCTATGAATCGTGTCTGTCAATTTATGCATGCTCCTACTGAACATCATTGGAAAGGTGTTAAGAAGATTCTTCGATATCTCAAAGGCACTATTCTACATGGTCTTCTTTTATATCGTCAGTTTTCACGAGAGTTGATTGCCTACAGTGATGCAGATTGAGATGGATCTCTTGAAGATAGACGTTCTACTAGTGTATATGCTATATTTCTTGGGCAAAATCATGTTTCTTGGCTTTCAAAGAAGCAACCTACAGTCTCTCGCTCAAGTACTGAAGCTGAATATAAAGTTATCGCTAACGCAATGTCAGAAATTATTTGACTACAATCTCTTCTTTCAAAATTACATTATCCCAACTGCTACGCCTAAAATATGGTGTGATAGTATTGGAGCAACTTATCTTGCGGCAAATCCTGTTTTTCATGCTCATACCAAGTATATAGAGATTGATTTTCATTTTGTTCGCGAGCATGTGGTGACTCAACAACTTTCAGTCTCTTACATCTCTACGGAAGATCAAATTACTGATATATTTACCAAGCCATTATCTAGACAACGTTTCACCAAGTTAGCACTCAAACTCAACGTTCAGGCACTCCCATTGAGTTTATCGGGGGGGGAGGGTAATGACAATAATGGAAATAATCTCTAATTGATTTCAATCAATTAGGATTTATTATATTTGGCATCACAATCAAGATCGACATGAATCAAATAGGAAAAATAATATTCCCAAGTCTATTATATTACTATATTTATAATTATTACGATTGTATGTCTTATTTAATATTTCTATTATTATTTTGGACAACTTGTATAAATAAGCCTATTGACTTTAGTAATAAGATCATTAAAAAAGATTTATATTATTTCTTTCCTCTACCTATTAATTTCTATAGCTACTGCTCTATTGAGTAGATCCTAGCGAGAAGAATCGAAGCCAACAAAGGAATCGAGGAACCCAACAAAGTAATCAAAGAAGGGGATCTTCTTCTTCCCTCGCCGCTAGTTGTCTCTGCCCTGTCAGCAACCAGCGAAGCTGCGAACACCTCTAAGGAGCGAACTTAAGTTTGAGCACTCTTTGAGGTAATCAACTTCTTCTTATTTAATGTTCAGGTTTGGTAGGTGGAATTAAAATGTATAGGTTCTTGAAGAACCTGCTTTTTATCCAATCTTGTGTCTGTCTAACCAATCAATCTATACATTATTATTTTCTAAGTTGTACATTTCGCATAGAGTCTACCATGTTAAAGATGATCCCTCCTATAAATTTAACTGATGAAGGGCCCTCTCGCATAACTAATGGTATTTCAGTTTAAGCTCTTTATTAGTAACCATAGCTCAATATGGAAGGAACCTCTTATACCAGGGAAAGGTTAGAGGATAAGCTAGTTATTGAGACTCTTTACTAGTCTAAGTAGTATTCTCTTTCTTAGTCCTAAAAATATCTTATATCTTCATTACAATTACAAGAGATATACTACTGGAAAGAGGATAGACTTAGCACAGGAAATGCATGGAAGGAAACTTTCACTCGCATAGCTAATGGTTTCTGCTTCCAGTTCATGTTTTTTCATAGAGCTTGGCTCATCATCTAGCATGATATTCTAAAAGCATAGCTTACGTCATGTTTAGTCTCATATCATTCCCCTATTTGTTCATATAGGCATGGAGAATTCACTTGTTCTTTCCAAATTTCTCTTCATCTTTTATGTATTACATGCTTTATTCCTTGGAAGAACTCAGAAATAATATAGGATAAGTCTACTGATTCTTCTATTGTTACAGTAGCAAAAAATCACATTGCATGTTTCATGTTTGATATAAGCTTCATTTTGTTTCATGTTTAATTCCTTTAGCACAAGAACATGAAAGGCATTATTGATTTTCCCTTTTATATCTTGATTTTTTGTGAAGAATGACACGGATTTTTTTTATCTAAGTAATGAAAATTTGATTATTAAGTTGCTATTTCATGGCATCATCAAGTTATAATAGCATCGATAATACAAGATATCAACCTGTAACATATAGGGACTGCGGACAAATAATATTAGTGTGTATTTCTAAATCAACCAAGAATCTTGGAAGATACTATTACAGATGTGGGCAATATGGATAGCAAAAGTGGATGACGACCGATACTAATTCTTCTGGTAAAATTGAAAGTGAACACAATACTTCTCATGGACGTAATTCGGGAATAATCAATGTACCAAAATTTATTTGGATACCAGTGATGGTGAACTTGATTCTCTTAGCTATAATCCTGACTGTGTCGTTAGTTTATCTGGTTAGTTAGTGTTAAATAATGTTGGTCTTGTAATGTAATTGGCTAAATGTTTATAATTCTGGACACAAACTTATTTTGTTAGTTTATATCGTTAAAAACTATTCGAATAGAAATTTCTCAGGGTTTAATTGAAATGTTTAATTGGAGTATTCGAATAGAAACATTGTTTAATTGAAATGCTTAATTGAAATGCTTAATTGAAATGTTGAGTTCTTGGGACAACTAATGAATGATTCTTAGTGAACTATGACATGGTGAAGTTTCTACATTGAGGTGATTTATTTGCTAACGCAATCTGAATAGTTACAACAATCTATCTATATCTTGAAATGGTCAACAAAATTTCTACTATGCAATTGTTTACTGAAGAAGGTCCCCAAGAATTCTTCCAAGGTGAAGTTGCTACAGTGAGGAGGCTTATCAGTAGACACTAGTTCAGGTAAAGGCTTATTGATAGACCCTGGCTTCTTGATTTGAATTAGCTAACACCCTGTTCTCCACACTCTTGTATTCATCAGTGGACATGATCTGTGCAAAAAAATTTAAAACAAACATAAAAAGAATTTTAAAAAATATATTAAAAACTTGGGTAATTAAGGTTAAAATTGTAAGGATAAAGATTACGAAAGAAAAGGAGGGATGCACATAATGTATCTTGGTTGAACATGCAATTAGAGGTGGAAAGAGTTTCTAAGATATCTAGGTCATTTTTCCCTGGACTTTTCCATTTGAGCATGATTAGCATTGAGAGTTTCATAACATTCCCTAATACAATTATGAAAATTCTTTACTAAGCAAGTTGCTTGCTCTGTGTAATATATATCATGAGAACACTTACATAGATATACATAGCCAATAAGATGGCACCAACAATATAAAACTACACAAGAACATGATATATGAAAATCAACAATATGAAATTAGACTAAAAAATCATCAACATAACACTAATAGGCTAAAACTGAGTTGGAAATATTATAGAGGAACATTGACAATGTTAAATCAATAACACAAAAATAGCAGATTGCACCAATAGCCTGAAATAAATTCAATAGTACTTTGAGAACTCAAGTCCAGTTTGATAGCATGGATACAAATTCAATAGTACATCAACAATTGGTTCTTGATTCATAAACCAACAAAGCTCCCTGCTAACATAGGATACAAATTCAAACATCAAAAAGGTAAACTATGCCAAAAAGAGAAACAACTTCATTACAAGTAGAATAACAGTGCTAATAGCAATTTAACATAATTTCATGTTCTTCCAAAATTCCAATTCAACTTCAAAACTAGCAACATAACATAATTCCATATTCTTTCAAAAGTCCAATTCAACTTCAGAACTAGCAACTTAACAAAATTCCATGTTCTTCCAAAAGTCCAATGTAACAATCGAAAGATGGAACTTCAGAAGCAAAACAGAAGCAACTTTAGAACCAACAACTTCACATAAATCATCCAACGTAACAGAAGCAAAGTAGAATTCCATGTTCATCCAAAAGTTGCTAGAGAAGGCATGATCTGCTCGAATAAAAATGATAAATAAAATAAAAGAACCAACATATGAATCAACCAAACTGTAGAAGTAGGTATGTTAAAGATGAAACTCACAGCTGAGCAGTATTAGCAGCTGCTAGTAAATAAAACTTGCATTAGTAGGATTATAACTAGCAAATCCTTGCTAGTAAATATCTATTTTGATAATCGACTTCCAGACTGTGGCGAGGCACGAAGCTTTCTTGGATATTGAAGCAACAACCACTTCTAGATAAAGTCTTTTGAAAAATTAAATATTTAGCTTTCATTCTGAAAATCCTTAGCCTAACTAGTCAAGTGCTGATCAAACCTAAGTCATTATTTAACCATCCTAATATGGCAATAATAATGAAAGCAGTAAATCAAACAATCAAACAAAATTATCTAATAATAAAGAGTCTTTCTTTTGGGTCCCCTTGTATCATAGCCTTGATAAGGTCTATCGAGACAAGATCTTTAGGGATCCGATATTGATTAAGTCCAACTTGATTAATCACGTTAGACTTAGGGACCTATGCTTAGATTATGTTTCTATTTGATCGATTTACTAAAGATAAGTACGATCTAAATCTTTGTTTGGCCTTATATCTGAATCTGAATTGATTGTATACGTCTCTTTGTTTTCCAAGAATTAGATCAAGATTCTTAGAACTCAAAGTAAACCGTTCTAACGAGTCCCTAAGTTCCTTGACTTAGCTTTTCAAGTTAGGATTTTCTTCCTCAAGTTGTTGGACTTGAGTTGAAGTTCTATCTTGAACAGGCTCAGTCAAGGGACTTGGGTTAGTCAGTTCTTTAGACCTAGATGTTTGATTTTGCCAATTTTCTAGATAGATAAGAGATTAAATTTTGTAATCTAATTATTAACGGACTTATAGTGTAATCGTCTTCTGAGTTGGATTCAGATTCGTTGCTTTTCTCAGTCTCGACTTCATTCTTAGACTCGACTTCAGATTTAGTCTCGGTGACGTGGGCTTGTACTGGTAGTGCCAATAAGCCTGGTTGAGTTTGTTCTTCTTCGTTTGACGCTTCCAATGACTCAGACTACATTGCCTTTAATGCCTTCATTATTCCTTGATTTATGTTCGGGCACTCCAGCTTGTAGTGTCCTTTTCTTATTGCACCCATAACAGGTCACTTCAGACTTAGGCTTCGAGGTTTGATTTTTACTCATTTGGTTGCCCTTTGATTGGATCATCCTCTTCTTCTTTAGCATTTTCTGAACTAGGTTGACTAGTTTGGAGGTGAGCTCCTCGTTATCTTCAGAATCTGATTCATCTTCAGATTTGGGTTTGGGTTGGTACTTTTGCTTCAGCTTCTTATTTGTGAGTTTCCCTACAAGTAACACAATACCTTTCTCGGCCCAAGTAGTATTAGCTTGCTCATACAATTCAAACTCAGAAAATAACTCATCTGGCATAATAATTGAAAGATCCTTGAATACTTTGTAAGCATGCATCTACCATGGATGCTCACAAAGTGCTCCTCAAGGAACCGTTTAATGTGTACCATATATGTAAAATATGACAACAAATATAATTAAATAATAAGGTTTAATGGACGAAAAACCTTAATGGAATTTTTAGAAATTTTTAGAAATTTTCTGAGATTTAATTAGAGCTCGTATGATGTATTTAGAGTGGATGCACTAATGGGGTCAATAAAAATCTGTTAGGAATACCCGGAAGTAGGAGTTGATTAAGGAATCAACTTAGGGTTTAATTGCACTAAACCTAAGTATTTGTTATAAAATCCCTCCAACCCTAATAACCTACCCGACACCTCCTTCCCCGATTTCTCTTCATCGCCGCTCGAACTCCTCTCCTCATCTCACCATCGCCGACTCTCTTCTTCTTCTCTTCCGCCTGAGCAACATCGAGCCTCTTCCTCATCCTTGTTGAGCTCGTGACATCGATGCCCTAGCTTTCGATCCGCCGTCGATCGATCACCGTCCCTGTCGCAGCACCGGTTGCTTCTTCCACGCGACGCCAACCCTCGGGCTCACTCCAGACTTCACCGAGTAGTGCCGGCAGTCGGCCAATCTCCTCTGCCCTAGCGTTGATCGCGCTATCGCAAGCTTGCTTCTTTCTCCTCTTTGCCGAGCAGTGCCTTGCCTTCTCTGCCCTAGCGACAGTAGCTCGGTTCCTTTTCACCTCCGGCCAACCTTTCTTTCTGCCCTAGCTCAGGGTCTTCGGTATTGCTATGGTCAGAGCCGCCATTGTCGTGGAGCAAGTTGTGTACCATTGAGGTAATAATTTAACTCTAGTAGCATATGTTTGTGGGTTGAATTGCTAGGGTTCTAATTTAGGGAATCTGGTAACCCTACCAAGCTCCGATCACCAATTCCCAACAACAAACTTCTCCGATTGCGGGTCAGCATTAACATGATCGAATTTGGGTGAGTTTGTTTAGATATGGTTGATTCATTACATAGTTGGTTGTTCTTGTGTAGTTAGGTTAACTGGTAGTTAAGTTAGGAATGGATTGTTTTTAATTTGATGTAAGGTTAGGTTGGTTAGGTCTAGATTCTAATCTAATCGATTGGTGGAACGATTAGGGTTTAATGAAGTTAACCCTAGTTAATCAATGGATTGGATTTTAGACGGAGATTTGTTTTAGCTAATTAACTTAAGTAATTAGCTAAATCTGTATATTATGCGTTACAGGACTTTGATTCAAGTCGGGCGTCTCAACGGAGGATTTTGGGATTTGATTTTCTATTGAGGCGGGTACTTCTTACTTTGATTCTTTAGTTCTTTGAACTTGGTGCATGAGCTATTTTTGGATAAGGACCATTTTACCTTGATTCCACTCTTATTTTCTTGTGCTTGATACTTCCACTCAAACTTTTGAGTTATTCATTTCTATATCCATACAGTCTCTTGTTGTCATCTATGATATTTAGCAGATACTGGATACCATGTTTGCATGTTTTGAGTGTTGTTTAGTTCTATTATGTGTTGAGCATGTTGGCTTCATGTAGCATACTTGATTCTTGTTTATATATATATATATATATATCTATATATATATATATATATATATATATATATATATATATATATATATATATATATATATATATATATGATGACTGTTGCATTTGATGCATCATATCATGGCAGACATGTCAACGACCAATTCTCCCTTGCGGTCGAGAGAGTCGTTGACCAGGGTCACATCCTCGGCCACTCGACAGAGTGGTAGCTGGAGTTGATGCCGCTTGTCCTGTCGTGCCGCACTCGGCCACTTGCAGTGGGTGGTAGCTGGAGTTGCGAGCAGCAGGGACCCCCTTCGCTGTGTAGCTAGTTAGCTACTCAGCACCTGTCCATCCGGTCACTCGAGAGAGTGGCGGCCTTTGGGTGGTACAGTTGTCATCGATCCGACCTCTCGACCATACAGGGGTCGTGGTGCAGAGAGGTGGGCGGGGTGACCATCCGTACATATGCTGTTATTATACTTGCTTTGGCTGCTGCAGTTTACATATGCTGTTATTGCTTACTTCTGTTGTTGTGGTATATTTATGCTGTCATTGCTTCTTGTTCTTGTTCACTTATGCTGATATGTTGACGTATGTTGAGATATGCTCTCGTTGTAGGTGGTTAGACCTTGGGTTATTTATTGGAAATGTTTACCTACCTTACGCATTACCTCTGTAGTTATGAGCAGTACTGTAGTAGATTAGTTCTACTCCTGACCTTCTATTACCTAGCCTAGGATATGGTTTCAGGTATGAGCATTGATTATGATTTTATTTTGTATCTGCTAATTCCCTTATGAGACTGTATACCTTTTTGCATTCTCTATTTGTTTATTTTATGTTCATGCACTATCTTTCCTTACCCGTTGAGTTCAAATACTCACCACCCCTAAAATGGTTTTCTTTCGCCAAGTAGCAGTAGATGATTCATGGATGCTTGGAGAGATGTCAACTGCCAGTCCTGGGTCCTGCGTTACATCGGTTTTATTTCTACTTTACTTGTATTTTTAGCATACAATGATTTTTAGTATTGTATGAATTGGTCTGTGTTTGGAGTTGATTCGTGGTGTTTTGTTTTTCGTGATCTTGTAGTTGTGTAAGCCTAATTGGCTAGTAACCTTTAGTTGTAGATTGTGGGTTTTCTTTTTGTTTTTCTGCTGCGTTTTTGATACAGTCGTGTGGGCTAAAGATTAACTGCGTGGTTGTTTTATTCCTTTATGTCTAGCCAGGTAGGCTGCGTATCTTAACTGCGTGGTTATGTTGTTTTTATTTTATGTATGTTTATATATCCCAGCCGTATGTGGCTGATATATATTTTGTATGTAGTAATGCTTCAGATTGTCACCCATATAGGGGAGATACTGCCGGATTTTTGTCTGGAAGAGACTCCTCTGGGGCGTGACAATATAACATCGTGATTCTCCACTTTTTGTCTGATCGCGTGGAGTTGGTTGAGCAGATCTTGGATCCGAGCATGTAATTGGCTCGTCGATTCACCATTCTGCATTTTAATATTATATAACTTATTTAAAATAAGGTCACATTTACTTACTTTTGCATCAGAGGTGCCCTCTTTCAATTTAATCAATTTCTCCCATATATCCTTTTCACTTGAGAATGGATCGAATCGGTTCAGTTCTTCTTTTGTTAGGTTGCATTGGAGAGTACATGTAGCTTTTGCATCCACCTCAATCTTCCTCTTTGTTGGTGCATCCCACTTATTGCAGGGGATGAATACTCCGTCTTCAGTGGGAAATTTGTATCCAGTTTGGATTATGATCCACATTTCTGTTAGAGTGTATACTAAAAGTCTAGCTTTTTGTATAAACATATAAGAATCACATTGGTCAAATGTCTACATTTATATGCTAAGTGTAGTTGTTTAATTAATTTATATTGTAGATAACATGGTGTGTGGTGTCACACACAGAAGATCATGTTATCAATTCCTTATAAATTATAAACAGTAGCTCACGATTAAGATGGATAGGAACAAACCATTGGAATAGTCATAGTGTAATTTGATATTAGTTTATCTTGACTATAAAATTACACTAGTACACTCTGAGTGTATTGAGCAAGACCATTTAAGGTAAGTTCTTTTTATACTGACTACATAAAAGAACAAAACCTTTGTTATTATGGAAGTGTGTGCTCTTAATCTTGATATAATAACAAGTGCATATATTTAGTATTTATTTCTTTAATTTATCAAAGGGTGCGATTTAGTTCGATAAATCAATAGGCCCGATAAGTTGGAAAATAATATTATTTATAGTGTGTGTTGTTGATTATAAAAGGAAGCTGTGTCTTAGAAATCTAGGTTGATTATGCCTCTAAGAGGAGCTCATAAGGATTATCATGTAAACCCTGCAGGTGGACTTAGTCCGACATGACGATGAAGTTGAGTGGTACTACTCTTGGAGCTAGATATTAATTAAGTAAGTTGTCAGTAACTCATTTAATTAGTGGGCATTCTATATCTTAAACACAGGGAGACTAACACACTCATGATAAGAAGGAGCTCATATAGTAATATAGGATTGGTGCGGTAGTTCAATAATAACTCTTTAGTGGAATGAGATATTATTGATGAACTTAAGTTGGGTGTTTGGGGCGAACACGAGAAGCTCAAGTTCATCGTGAGACCAAAACCAATTCCTCCTCTCGGTCCCTGTCATAACCTCTTATTTATAAAGTATTGTATCCACCTATACCCACCTTCTTACCCATCCTTAGGTGGCCGGCCAAGCCAAGCTTGGAACCCAAGCAAGGGCCAACCAAGACATGGTTGGATGGGTTTAAGTGTGGTCGGCCCTAGCTTGAACCCAAGCTTAGGTGGCCGGCCACAATAAATTAAAAGGATTTTTTTTAAAATCTTTCTTATGTGGAAGTCATGGTTTTAAAAGAGAGTTTAAAATTTAAATATTTCCTTTTATAGTTTTCTGCAAAAGATTAAGAGAAAGGTTTGATATCTTTCCTTATTTGTAGTTAAAAGAAAGATTTTAATTTTTGATAAAACTTTTCTTTTTTGTAACCATCCTCATAATTTTAAAAGAGAGTTTTAAAATTTAAATCTTTTCTTTTATAGTTTCTACAAAAGATTAAGAGAAAAGATTTGATATCTTTCCTTATTTATAGATTGAAAGAAAGATTTTAATTTTGAGAAAACTTTCCTTATTGTAATCATCCACATGTTTTAATAGAGAGATTTTAATTTATAAAAGTTTCCTTTTATGACCAACCATGACGGGAATTTTTAAAGAGAAATTTTTATTTTTAAAATTTCTGGAAACAAATTAGGAAGTTTTAATTTTGTGTTTAAAACTTTCCTTGTTTAGAGGAATTGAGGTGATCGGCCGCATTGATAGAGAAAAGGAATTTTTTTTTTATCAATTAAAATTTCCTTTCTATGGTAAAGAAAATAAGGAAGTTTTTATTAAAACTTTCCTTATTTGCCAAGACCAAGGAATATAAACGAGAGGGTAGAGGTGCCTCACCTTATAACAACAATACATCTAGTATTTCTCTCTTCTCTTCCTTATGGTGGTCGGCCCTCATCCACATCCTCTCCTCCTTTTCTTCTTCTTTGGCCAGCAACATCAACTCTCTAGGATCTTGGTGGCCAAATTTTTCTTGGAGAAGAAGTAGAGAAAGGAGGCTTTGTTTCTTTGCATCCCTTGGAGCTTAATTGGTGGCCAAAGTTCTTCATCTCAAGAAGTTTCTTGGTGGCCGAAACTTGCAAGGAGAAGAAGGAAGCTTCGGTGGATTCTCATCTCGGTAGATCGTCACTCACACGACGTCCGAGATAAGAAGAGGAATACAGCAAAAGATCGTGAGGTCTATAAGATATAAAAGGTATAACTAGTTATTAGTTTCCGCATCATAACTAGTTCATCCTTTTATTTAGATCTTGAAATACCAAACACAAGAGGCTAATAAATCTAGGTAATCGAATTTATGTTTTCGATTTTGTGTTTCTTTTGTTCTTCCAACTTGTGATTCGATTGTTCTTTTTGGTTAAACCTAGGGTTACTATAAGAAAATTAAATATTAAATTTCATTGAAAGGCTTTGTCTAGGAAGTGATGGATGCTCTCATACCCAAGAAGGCCTAGTGTCTCACCATGTTTAACCTGGAAGCCAATATTTGAAATTAATATTTAATTGAATTTGTAACATGGGTGGATTTGGATCAGTAATGTTAAGTATCGTTTGCGATCCAAGTCTAAACCACTAAGAACAGATAAGTTAAATTTGGAATCAATAATGTTAAGTTCTGTTTGTGATTCCAAATTTAATTTCTAAAGAACACAATAGGTTGTTAGGAAAGGTTCAGGACTTGTATAAAATTTTTGTACAGGGGAACCGGTACGATATTCCGAGTAACAACCAACATTTCCACTTGGTCTTGAGATGATACTTCATTCGGTCCTTCAAGTAACTGAAGTCCTCGCCGGAGAAAAGAGGCCAGTTTGTAGTACTGTAACATTCTTGACGGGCCATTTAGTGAAGATCTTGCAAAGAAAAAAATAATAAAACTTGTTCCAAGACTTAGTCTTAGATTAGTAGTGCGGTAAGAAAATAAGGCAAAAAATTGGCTTGAGTAGTGTTACACCAATTTCAAGAAAAAATTCAAAGAATTGACAAATTTGTTTGGAGATGTTATTAGACTAATTCTGACTTATGGCAAAAATTTAAAAATGGGAAAAAGGCGTAAGAATTTTTTTTTACCAAAATATGGACAAAAAACCAACGAAGAAAAATGCTCGAATGGTAGTTGTACAGATTCAGAGCGGTCCCGCTCTGATATCAATTGTAAAATCATAAGCGCTAGAGGAGGTGAATAACGCTCATGGCTTTTGCAAATTTTTTTAAAAAACATAGAATAATGCAGCGGAAAGAAATAAAGAGAAGAAGTATAAACAATGTTGACAAGTGTTGATTTTACTTGGTTCGGAGCCTGTGACGACTCCTACTCCAAGGCTTGCGATCAATGATTGCTTTTATTGGAAAATTCACTATCAATTCATAAATTACAATTATAAAGATGAGTACAATAAAATATAATTTGAATGCTATAAAAATTATACCGACAACTTTGAAATTTAAAGAGTCGTGATTTCAGGCGTCAGAGTCATATCGCGGAGTTGCAAGAACATCTTTGAAGCATCGCGTAAGAGAATTATTATAAAAATTAGTTTTGTTTGAAGAGCTGCTTGAACTAATCTTTTATAGACTATTGAAGCTTCCTTGAACACCATGGAAAACACCTCCAACTGTAGAAGTTATCACCAAAGCCTCGAACTTGATAACCTCCACATTCTACGAAGTTCATCCACTCAAAGGTGCCTTCAAGGCACTCAAAGGTGCCTTCAACCAAGGTGTTCAAGGTGCTTTCAGTACCATGGAAGGCACCTCGAGCACTGTTCACCTGAGGCAATCCTTTATGCATTTCACTTCCTGCAAGGCATATTAGTCCAAATACAAAAGATACCTTACAAAACAAATTTAGTAAAATAAAATATGATTAATAAACTATTTGACAGTCTTTGGACTATCTGGTTCTAACTTTTAAATTTTCTGAAAACCTTAGGTTAAATCGATGTCTATTGTTCCCTCAACGGGAAACGCGTCCTCACGTACTCCTTGTTGGGGATCGGTCGGCCGGCTTGAAGGGGGGTTGGATAGACGGCACCCCCAAATAAGCGCTTCCTACGTATTTGTTAGCACAGCGGAATACAAACAATACAAATACAAATACGAAAGCTAAAGACTAAGAATGAGAAAGACAAGCAAACCAATTGACACGATCATTTAACGTGGTTCGGAGATTAGGGCTCCTACTCCACGGCTGTCCGTAAGGTGGACGATCCCGATCCTTCGGTGGATTACTCCCCGGCAAACTCCGGCTAGCTCACGTAGCTCCTTGTGGGTGGAGAAACCTCACCACAACCCTCACAAGAACTCTTTTGACGCTAGGGCACAAGTAGACTACTAATAGAGATTAACCACCTCTATTTCGTCAACTCAAACCAAGCTCCCAAGCTTTGGTTTTATAGGCCACGGGTTGGAAAACCCCGCCTACCAGTCGACTGCTAAAACATGAAGTCGACTGGTGCAGTCGACTGATCCACACTGACCGAACGAACATAACCATTCTAATCGCACCCAGTTGACTGCGCGGTCGACTACACCAGTTGACTGCTAAAACATGCAGTCGATTGCTACAGTGCTGCTACAGTAACGTTACAGTACTGCTTCAGTAAACCCTAAAACTAGGATTTTACTCCAAGTACAATTTCTCATACACTCATACCCTCACCCCTACGATTCATTTGACGCTTCCTTTGCAGCTTTAACCTCTTGTCTTCAGGCCTCTTCCTTTGGCTCTCGTCCCTTGGATGCATTCAAGTCTACGGCTCGTCCCCAATGTCATCCTTCGCGTATGCCTCGAATTCGCTTCCCTCGGCCCTTGTCCTCGCTGCCTTGTCCATGGTCCCTCGGATGCTCCATCCTTCACCGAACCCGAAGCCATCAACCTGAGTCATATGTGTATCCTGCAAACCTGCACAACTCAAATACACATATCAAATACAAGGGTGAACCTAACTTAAACCCTTTGCCCAAACACCAAAACACATGGTCCCGCGGACCATTGGGATTGCTCCAACACTCCTTTCAGGAGAATTTATCTTTTGCCAAAATTGGCCCTCCAGACCATTTAGACTTTTGTTTAGTGTCCAAGACATTAGAACTTTTTGTTGGACTTCTGATCCTTGATCCGTCAGTCTTTCATCTGGTGTCCGTGACCCCCAGGACTTTCACCTAGTGTCCTCGACCCTAGGATTTCTCCTAACGTCCTTAACCCACCAAGATTTTACCTAACCGCAGCTAGGACTTTCCACATGCTTAGCCTCAACTAGGACTTTTCTTTGCCTAAGATCATTTATAACTTTCTTACACACTTAGTTCAACTTGTTAGAACAACAATATAGCTTAACTTTGAACCTTTGCCAATATCAAAATATAAGTTTGATTAGTTGGTGCTTCTAGCACCAATAGAGAAGAGGTCCGGTGGTGGTTATGCTAGATTCTATGGTTGCGAGCAAGGTCGTGTTCGGGAACATAGCTAGGTCATGTTTCATTTTGAGGCCTTGAGCACTGTCGTGTCTAGTCAACAACTGTTTTGTTGTTATTATTTTTTTTCCATGGCCATAGTTGGGCACAACCATATTGGGGAACACATCTAGGTCATGTTCACCTCTGAGCTGATTAGCATGACTGTGTTTGGTGACATGGAATGCCCATGCTTGTTTTTGAGCATGGTGGTATGACTGTGTCCAGGGACACAACCTGCCCTTGTTCTTCTACAATTTTCCTTCTCACATCTATGGTAGTTGCCACAACCAACTCATGGATGCTCTTGGCCCAGAAATTAGTAAAAATAAAAACTAAAATTAGAAACAAAAGGAAAAAAATCAAAGTTAAAATGAAAGAAAACTTGGGTTTCCTCCCAAAAAGTGTTTGTTTAAGGTCACCATTTTAACCCCTGTTTTAGATTAGAGCCTTTGTCTTGAGGGGATTGTGTGTTGGATCATAGAGACACTAGAGGAGGGGGGTGAATAGCATTCGTTGAAAATCGCGAGTTAAAATGAGTTACGTAGTGGAAAAAAAGAAAACAAAGAATAATGCTAACAAAGCCAAGTTTTACTTAGTTCAGAGCTTATGACGACTCCTACTCAAGGCTCGCAATCGTCGATCACTTTCATTGGGCAATCACTATTAGTTCGAATAATGTGTTATAAGTATTAAGTACAAGAACTAAAATAATTGTTACCAATAAATAGAAAGGAAATTGAAATCTTTCATTCTTTGAACTTTGGAGCAGCCTATCGGTGTCGTTTAGGCACCTGGACCGTTGATGTGGGCTCGACCAGTCGATGTGCTCTAACTCAGCTTCAGGATGAAATTTTTGGTTCGGGCACCTAGACCAGCTCTGGGCGTACGGACTGCCCGGGTGGCTGGCACTTGCCCAGGCGATACTGGTCCAGGTGCCCGAACCAACTACAGGCACTCGGATCCCTTCCAAGTGCTTGGACACCCCTTTTTCCAGCATTCTTCCCTATAATAAAGAGTTTATCCAGGCATAAAAATTATCCTAGAAAATAAAGTTAGGACATTAAAAATGTGATAGTAGTAGTAATTAGATCCTATCTTCTCGAGACCAGGATCTAATCAAGGTCTCAGCTTAGGTTTTCCAAATAGACCTTAGCTGGATCGATGCCTATAGTTCCCTCAACCGAAAACACATCCTCACTAGATCTCTCCTCTAGTTGCTTACCTCCACTTACCAATTACAGTCACTTGACTTTATCTTTGACCCACCAGGTCTTCCCATCAATTGTTAGGTCCAGCACTACAAGAAAATAGGGCTTTAGAGACGAAATATTTCGTTTCTGAAGGCCATTTTTCTATCTCTAAACAATATTTGAAACGGAATATTCCGTCTCAACATTCCGTTATTGAAAGCCCCGTATCTAATTTTGAGACGGAACTATTCTGTCTCTAATTTCATAAATGGATTGAAAAATTGTTTATATATCTATTTTTAATTTAACCAAATGAAATTATTTTTGAAAACAAATTCCGTCTCTAATTTTGTTTTAAATCTGTTATTAGTCTGTCTCAAATTATATAACATATATAATTTTAATCTGTTTATAATCCGTTTACAATCTTGTTTATAAATCTGTATATAACATTCATTTATAATTTTATTTTAAATCTGTCATTAGTATTATATATTAAATATAATTGTAATCTGTTTATAAATCTGTTTATAAATCCGTATATAAATTTCATCTTTAATTTTGTTTTAAATCTGTTATTAATCTGTCTCAAATAACATATCAAAAATAATTTTAATTTGTTTATAAATCTGTTTACAAAATTCATATATAAATTTATCAATAATTTTTTATTATATTATATTTTTTCTCATCTACATATTATTTTAGCTGAAATAATCACACATTTCAAATAAATTAAAAATATTTGAAATAATTAATGTTTAATCCAAAAATATCACATCATCCAAATATTCATATTATCTAACTAAATCTAATTTTTATTTCGCTTATCACGACGCTCACGGGGACCAGATCCTCCTGGATACAAATGATTTGTATATCCCGCCTCTTGAATCATCTTACGGACCATCTCCTTGAGATTTTCTTCTCTTTGTCTAGCTTCCTCCATAAGTTTTTCTTCCCTTTGTCAACTTTCCTCGATAAGTTTATTTTCTCTTTGCCTATTTTCTGTGATAACGAGTTCCAATTTGTTTTTTCTTTCAATAATTTCTTTCTCCATCCTCTTATTAGTAGCACGCATGTCTTCAATTTCTTGTGATAGTTCGTTGTTTTTCTCATTGGAGCATATTTCATTGGAACTTCCATTGTATGATCTTCCAAAGTGTTGATTGCGTCCAAATCCATACACCATTCCCTATATTGGCCACCCACCACATCACACCATGATTTCAGATCGAATGAAGGAGGAGTAATATGATCATCAACATTTAGTCGCTCTCTATATTATTCATGTCCATATTATAATAACTTATATTAGTTTAATAAGTATAAAAC
This sequence comes from Zingiber officinale, assembly GCF_018446385.1. Classification (NCBI taxonomy): domain Eukaryota; kingdom Viridiplantae; phylum Streptophyta; class Magnoliopsida; order Zingiberales; family Zingiberaceae; genus Zingiber; species Zingiber officinale. Next base: position 31,186,304 of record NC_055995.1, read on the forward strand.
AACAAATGAGATGTCAATGTGATATTAATGAAAAATAACTATGTTAACTTACACTAACTCGGGCTGATTTGTTATCCACAAACTCTCTGGTACCTTGCTTCCTTTTATGCATTCGTTCAAAAACCTCAAATTCATCCACTTCTCGTCCCAAATCTTTTTTCTATAATCATATATAACATATGTCAATATATACCAGATCATATGAGATACATTTAATTTAAATCTAAATATTAAATTTAATAAATGAGATGTATAAATTATTGAAATAAACATATAGAAAAGAGATTTACCATCCTCTCGCGGTGTGCTCCAAAAGAAATTGAACCCCCGGTATGTTTGGTAATAGACCCATCCTTCATTATCATTTTATTTTTACGTGCAATATCACATTTGATCTTGTTATCTTCTGTATTCCAATGATTTTTAACTAGATAATTCCATATATTAGCTTCCATCCATTCAGGGCCCCTACCTATCATATCTAATATGTTTGGTTCCCTTCCTAAATCTTCTTGTGTCGATGATAATGCTGCTTTCTTAGCCAAATGAATTGTTGCTCTGTACCTCTCACTTGCATTTTCATTCCATACCTTTTTCATTTCTCTGTCTGTAAAATTATCCCATTTATATCTCAACTGTACAAATTCAATAGACAATCAATGGTTATAAATAATATCAATGGTAAATTAATTCATACAAAATGAGATTATTTTTTTTAGAATTTAAAATATATTTCTTACCTTAAAATTTTCCCAAAGCAAATCCTTAATATCATTAGGCACCTTTTTCCACGTTGGCCACGTTCCTTTAATCATTCCTTTGATATCATTTGTAATTTCACGAGGAACATCAATTTCAACAAATCTAAATACAACAAAATGAATAATATTATAATAAGAAAAATAATTTATTACAAAATAGATAGAAAACTTATTAAATTTAAAAGTCATATGACTTGTACTTATTCATAGCCACGTGTATTTTAGTTTGTTCATCAATATTTGATGGAATCTGAGATCCTTGATTAGGTCCTCTTCGCCGAACTATTGATGAACTACCTTCTTCATATCGAGCATCATTGATCACATCATTGTTGATACAGTCTGACCTGGCTGTTGTTTTGATGTTGACACTGATTTAAGTTTGTATCAGATAGTGTTTAAACTCAGAATGACTACTGATCGAGGTTGATCAGTTGGGAGGGAAAGTCCTGGTGAGTGAAGCCAGGCAAGGGAAATCCAGATGGGTCAAGACATCTGGTGAAAAGTCCAAGCAGGGAGCTTGGCACGGGAAAAGTCCAAGTATGGTGACTTGGCACGGAATGGACAGAGAGGGCTCGGTAGCTCGTTCTCTGGACCGGACGAAGTCGGAGAGGGCTCGGTAGCTCGTTCTCCGGACTAGGTCAGAGAGGGCTCGGTAGCTCGTTCTCTGGACCGGGCGAAGTCGGAGAGGGCTCGGTAGCTCGTTCTCCGGACTAGGTCAGAGAGGGCTCGGTAGCTCGTTCTCTGGACCGGATGAAGTCGGAGAGGGCTCGGTAGCTCGTTCTCCGGATTAAGTCAGAAAGAGGACTTTCAATGGCACATTGGATCGGTCGTTGGACCGATCCAGACACAAGAATCAGTGGATCGGTCGGCAGACCGATCCAGTGAAACTAAGTTCCACGGATCGGTCTGATGACCGATCAGATGACACTCAGTAGCACACTGAGTGAAATCTGATCGGTCTGCAGACCGATCAGAAAACACTCAGTAGCACACTGAGTGCAATCTGATCGGTCAGAGAGACCGATCAGGAGAAGAGCCTGCAGAAGAAAGAAAGAGGTGGATCGGTCTGTGGACCGATCCACCCTCAATCTGATCGGTCTACCGACCGATCAGAGAACACTCAGTAGCACACTGAGTGCAATCTGATCGGTCAGGGAGACCGATCAGGAGAAGAGACTGCAAAGAAAGAAAAGAGGTGGATCGGTCTGTGGACCGATCCACACTCAATCTGATCGGTCACTACGACCGATCAGAATGGTCTCAGACCGATCAGGCTGTTGCCTGATCGGTCCAAGGCAGTGTGATCGGTCTGGTGACCGATCCACACACTCTGATTTGTTCGTTGTATCAACGATTCCTTCACTGCTTTTGATATATCTCATTCATTTATGTGATGTAATCCTCTGTGCTGTTAGCTTTTGAGTTTGCAGGTTAACAGGTATCATTCCAAGCCTAATTTCAAATTAAGTTCGTAAGAGGAATGCGACAAATGGTCTTTCTGTTGGTTTCAGCGGCGCATGGTGCATTTCAGGCATCAACGGATACTGCTGTGATCTGGCTGCGATCTGCTTAACTCCTGGGGATTGGTTCGAGCTCAGAAGACGCCAGTGTTGACTGTGATATCATTGGTGTGAGTTCAGAGAATCAGAGAAGGAGGAAAAGGGATTGGCTGCGGCGCTGATTTGCGCAGTTTGGACCAGATTTGTGACAGCAGAGATCAGGTTTTGAGAAGCAGTAAAAACAGCGAGAGGGGAATAAGAACAACACACGAAAGAAAGCTTGAAAGAATAGTGTGTGCTGTTGTGCGAAGTTCTTGAGCTCTCGGGTGAACTGCTATCTCTGTTTTCTGCTACTAATTCTCGCGTGGTAGTAAGCATTTCCATTCTCCTTTGCCATCGAGTTTCTGTAAGTCTCGTGCTTTAAATTAGATATTTCTTGAGACTTTGTGGGAAGGTTACTCCACCTAGAAGGAGGATCTTTAGCCGGAATTCTTCCGGGGTGCGATCTACCGAAGATCAAGGAGTCGTCCACCTTACGGACACGCCGAGGAGTAGGGGCAAGTTATCCCCGAACCTCGTAAATCTGTGTATCAGTGTTTGTGTGTTTGTTTTTGTTTTGTTTTAGTTTGTTTATTCCGCTGCGCTAACTATTGTCTGTGTAGAACTCTTTGCTTAAGTTTTTAAAGAGGCTATTCACCCCCCTCTAGCCATCTAAGATCCCAACAAGTGGTATCAGAGCCTGGTGCTCTTCATTTCGGCTTAACAACCCAAAGAGCAAACAAGGATGGCTATGAAGGAAGGCTTCAGCACAAATCGACCACCCTACTTCGAAGGAGCAGATTTTCAATATTGGAAGGGCCGCATGGAGTATTACCTCAAGACCGACATTGCCATGTGGTTTTCCGTCAAGGAGGGTTTTACACCACCAAAAGATGAAGAAGGTAAGGAACTTGATTCGTCTAGGTGGTCTACCGAACAACTACGCAAAGCACAAGCCGATGCCAAGGCCATGGTCACCTTGCAATGTGGAATCGCCAAGGACCAACTCGTCAAGGTAGGTCCGTTCTCGAGTGCAAGAGACCTATGGAACAAACTCATCGAGCTCCAAGAGGGAACTCGAGATTCTCGGATTGCCAAGAGGGACCTATTCTTGAATCAACTCCAAAATCTAACTATGAAGGACAATGAAACGGTAAGTGAGCTTCACGGGAGATTCAAGGAGATCATCAACGGTCTACACTCGGTGGACGAACGAGTGGAGAATCGCGATCTCGTAAGGTATGCTCTAAAAGCTTTTCCTAGGAATGCCTTGTGGTCATCTATGGTAGATGCCTACAAGGTATCCAAGGATCTTTCCATTGTTAAATTAGATGAATTTTTCTGTGAGATGGAACTTCATGAGCTTGCTAACAAAGGTCAAAAAGAGAAGGGTATTGCTTTGTTTGCAGGACCAAAGAGCAAGGATGGAAGAAGGAAGAAGGAAAAGAAGAAAGAAAAGGAGATTTCCTCATCCACCTCTTCCTCAGAATCCGATGATGAAAGTGGATCATCATCAAGTGAGATGGCGAATTTCGTAAGAAGAATCATGAGAAGGAGCAGGAGATACAAAGGAAAAGGTAAACCTAGTGAACAAAACATTGACAAAACTAATGTTACGTGTTATGAGTGCAGCAAAAAGGGACACTATCGAAGTGAGTGTCCAAAACTTAAGAAGAAGGAGGAACGAGCCAAAAAGAAGGAGGAAAGAGCCAAGAAGAAGAAGGCTCTCAAGGCCACTTGGGATGAGTCCTCATCAAGCTCATCGGAGGAAGAAGAGAAGATGGAAAAGAGCACACGACAATTAGCACTTATGGCAAGGGAAGTTTCGGACTCCGGAAGTGAGGGAGATTCGAGCGACGCTTCAACCGCGGCTTCATCATCGTCGGATGATGAAGAGGTAACCTCTTCTCATATAGAAAAGTGTTATAAGACTATCACTCATTTATCTACATTGCTTAAAAAGTCAAAAACAGAAAATAAATTGTTAAAAGAAGAAGTAAAACCTTAAGGACCCTTAGGGAAGATGAGGTCGATGACCTACATCTAGAAGTCCTTGAGGATGAGAACAAGGCGTTAAAGGGTGAGGTTGAGAAACTCAAGAAAATGCTTGAGAAATTCTCAACTAGCTCTAAGACTCTAGACATGATTCTAAATGCCCAAAGGGCAGTCTACAACAAGGTCGGGCTAGGGTATCAACCCAAGGAGTCGAGTTTCATTTCTCTAATGTCTAGAACTCAACATAGTAGATCACATGTTTCTAGGGCTCATGGAACTAGGAAAGGTATGACCAAGGCATGGGTTCCTAGGTCTTTCGTTGTAGAAGTATTAGGTCCCAAGATTTGGGTACCTAAAACCTCTATCTTCCGTGTCTTGTAGGCATTGGTCGAGGGGGAGCATCTATCAACTTGGTTTGTTGATAGTGGATGCTCCAAGCACATGACCGGGGACAGATCACTGTTTTCTACCATTCAAAACAAAAATAGAGGTAATGTGTCATTTGGTAACAATGGTAGCCTTAAGGTTGTAGGAGTTGGAGACATTCATATATCCGAATGTCTCCATATCAAGAATGTCCTTCTAGTCAAGGGGATGACTTTTAATCTCCTAAGTGTCAGTCAATTGTGTGATACGGGTTACACAATTGAATTTCATTCAAGTCAATGTTTGGTTAAACACATTGACACACTTGACACGGTACTAGTAGGCACAAGGGTTGATAATATTTATTAAGTATCGTTTAAAAGTGCTACTAATGCTTTGATTAAGTGTTTCATGTCGAAAGAAGAAGAGTCTTGGCTATGGCATAGAAGGTTGGCACATGTAAACATGAAGAACATCCGGAAGTTGGCCAACCAAGGATTAGTGCGAGACTTACCCAGCATCAAGTACCACAAGACCAAACTATGTGATGCATGTCAAAAGGGTAAGCAAACAAAAGGTGTTCATAAAGGTAAAAGCACTGTAAGTACATCTACTGCTTTAGATTTATTGCACATGGACCTTTCTGATTGCAGTAGTGTAATATCATTGAATGGAAGTAGATATTGCTTGGTAATCGTTGATAATTTTACTAGATACACATGGACCTTCTTTTTGAAACATAAGGACCAAACTATAGATATTTTTATTTCCTTTTGTAGAAGAACTGAAAATGAAAAATCTACAACAATTAAAACCATTAGAAGTGATCATGGTGGGGAATTTCAAAATCATAGGTTTCTAGAGTTTTGTCAAGAAAAGGGATATAGGCATGAGTTCTCTACTCCAAGGACCCCACAGCAAAATGGGGTTGTGGAGAGAAAGAACCGAGTACTACAAGAGGCATCAATGAGTACTCACTACCGAGCTACTTATGGGCTGAAGCTGTGAATACAGCTTGCTATGTGCAAAATCGAGTTTTAATACATAGGTTTTTAGGAAAGACTCCCCATGAACTTTGGTTTGGGAAACCGCCTACAATTAAACATCTTAGGGTGTTTGGTTGTAAGGTGTTTATCTTGAACACCAAGGATCATCTTGGGAAGTTCACGGCTAAGGCTGATCAAGGGATACTGGTCGGGTACTCTCTTACCAGCAAAGCCTATCGAGTCTACAACAATAGGACTAAATTGATTGAAGAGTCCTCTGATGTAGCTTTTGAAGAAATCCCTAACTTAAACGATCAACCAAGGGATATAGGAGAAATTCAATTTGAACTTAGAAATCTAAGTTTGAATGATCAAAATGAAGAACGAGTCGAAGTTGACTCTGATGTTGATGAGCAAAGGCAACAAAGAACTCAATCTGATCCTTTGCATGATATTGAGTCCTTGCCTGTGCCGAGTGAGACCACTCATGAGGCACCGCCAACACCAAGGCAGTCTAGGTTAGCCACTAGTCATCCCCAAGATCAAATTGTGGGAGACATCCAACAAGGGGTTAGGACTAGGTCATTCTTTAGAAATGAATCTAATGAAGTCGCATTGATTTCAGAGATTGAACAAAAAATAGTTGATGAGGCATTGCACGATCCTGATTGGATCTTAGCTATGCAAGATGAGTTAGGTCAATTTGAAAGGAGCCAAGTGTGGGACTTAGTTCCTAGACCTAAGAAGACCACCATTATTGGAACTAAATGGGTCTTCAAAAACAAGTTAAATCAAAAGGGAGAAGTTGTAAGAAACAAGGCAAGACTTGTAGCCAAGGGCTATAGTCAAGTCGAAGGTCTCGATTATGATGAGACTTATGCTCCCGTGGCCCGATTAGAGTCCATTCGTTTGATGCTAGCTTTTGCTGCACATAGAGGTTTCAAACTCTATCAAATGGATGTTAAATCTGCCTTCTTAAATGGTTTTATTAAAGAAGAAGTCTATGTTGAACAACCACCGGGGTTTGTGAATACCGAAGCTCCAAACCACGTGTACAAGCTCAAGAAAGCACTTTATGGGCTTAAACAAGCACCACGAGCTTGGTACGAAAGGTTGTCAACATATTTACTAGAGAAGGGTTTTGTAAGAGGACAAATAGACCCAACACTATTTCTACGAAGAGATGGTGAAAACATATTTGTAGCCCAAGTATATGTCGATGACATAATTTGTGGCTCAAATAACAAGGGCTATTTGAATGAATTCATTTCTCACATGGAAAGTGAGTTTGAGATGAGTCTAGTAGGAGAATTGACATTCTTCCTTGGACTTGAAATCAAACAAACTCGAGATGGAATTTATGTCCATCAGACAAAATACACTCAAGAGATGCTTAGAAAATTCAATATGAATGACTCTAAGGAAGTGTCCACTCCAATGGCGACAAACACTCGCCTTGACAATGATGAGAGTGGAAAACCAATTGATCTAACGCAATATAGAAGCATGATTGGTAGTCTTCTATATCTCACAGCTAGTCGACCGGACATACTCTTTGCTGTGGGCATGTGCGCTAGGTATCAAGTCTGTGCCAAGGAATCTCACTTAATTGCAGTTAAGAGAATTCTGAGATATCTCAAAGGCACAATGAGAGTAGGACTGTGGTACCCTCGTACTGATTCCGATTATGCTGGATGTAAATTGGATCGGAAAAGTACTAGTGGGGGTTGCCAATTTTTAGGTTCATCTCTAGTTAGTTGGTCGAGTCGGAAGCAACATTGTGTTGCTCTCTCCACGACCGAGGCCGAATATATTGCCATGGGAGAGAGTGTATCACAGTTGTTGTGGATGATACACACCCTAGAGGATTATGGACTTTCTTATAAGGGTGTACAAGTGCTATGTGACAACATTAGCACGATCAACCTAACTAAAAATCCAGTCCATCATTCGAGGACCAAACACATTGAAGTGCGTCATCACTTCATAAGAGATCACGTAGCTAGGGGAGACATTGCACTCACATATGTTGAGTCAAAGTCAAATATAGCTGATATTTTCACCAAACCCCTTCCGGAGAATGAATTTAGTCATTTAAGGAGGGAGTTGGGAATGTGTTTGGCTCCTTAGGTCCTTAGGACCTCATCATGATCAATAAGGAAAAATTAAAAATGACAAGAGAAATTGGGAATGATTTTGGGCAACTTGGGAACATCTCACACAAACTATAAGGTTTAACAAAATATTTTTGTTTGCTAGAAATGGGGTGAGATGCTAGGAACAACCAAATTATTCAAAATGTATCATGCATCCCTTGAATAATTAGGTTGAAGAGACATTAATTGAGTATGGGGAACACCATTACATAATTCATGTGTAATTGGTTCCTTGATCTTACTCATATATTCCAATCAAGGAATCTTGGTTGGACTTTTGCCTAGAAATTATCCAATTATAGTTGATGGTTGATTTGTTGATTGATATTTTTGATTGATACTTAACATGCCTTGATTGAAAATTAGGACAAGTTGTTTATATTTTGACAAAGTTGAAACTGATCATAGCAATCCTAGGCCTTAACTAATACCTTGGTTCACTATAGGTAATAGTTTTATAAGGTTCTCTAAGATTGGAACTCTAAGATTCCAAATGTCTGAGTTTTTGGGTTTTGAAGTCTGAAACTTTCGGGCTCTAAACAAGCTCAGGCCATAAGAGTTCATTTTTTGAACACAATTGTGGGTGTTGATCCTTAGGTTCTAGGTTATGAATTTAGGAGGTTCTGAATTCTTGGTTGTTGAACTTCTCAGAATTCTCGATCAACAACGGCTCAAAAATTTCAGTTACTGAAATCAGAATTTCAGGATTATCAGACACTGATCGGTCCAGGGACCGATCAGGCCGATATCTGATCGGTCTCTACGACCGATCAGGAGGCTCTGGCACGCATCCACCTCTGATCGGTCCGGGGACCGATCAGGAGATACTGGGTCGGTCTGTCGACCGATCCAGAACGAATCCATAACTCTCCGGTCAGTTCTATGGTTCGCAGGAAGGCTACCTGATCGGTCTCCACGACCGATCAGAGGGTTTCCTGATCGGTCCGGGGGACCGATCAGACCTCTTTGGGCGTTAAAATCGATACTGATCGGACGACCGTCTGATCAGATCTCACTGTGCACTATCCCCTCATTAAATCCTCCCAACCTCCTCTCTTCCCGATCTTCTTCCTTTTCAAAACCCTAGCCGACCGACTCATAACCTAGCCGACGCCCCTCTTTTCCTCCCGTCTTCTCGACCCATCATCTTCTAAAAGCCGAAGGTTACAATGGCGCCCAGGTAACTCTTCTTCCTCCCGAGATTTGTTCATTCTTAGCGTTTTAGCTTCTTTTCACATTTTCTCTATGTGTGTTGTCTCGGTTCTCTCTATGTGGCTCCCGTGGACTCCCATTTGCCCCGACCGTGTCCAAATCTTTATCTATTTAGGAAGAAAGCAGCCGGTGAGAGTTCTTCTAAGTCCCCAGCTGAGAAAACCAAGTCTCCTGCTCCCTCTCGACCCCAACCAGCTGGTTCTAGTAGATTCCCAAACCGCCATTTTGAGCAAGCATTTCAACAGAGGACATTCAAGCTGCTTCCATGTCGATCTGTGGATCGCAAGTATATGGATGAATTTTGTCCTTCTGTGTCCGAAACCCTAGCCTATTTTAAACTTGACTCGGTAGTCTACTTAGAGAGGGACATCAACCTTGACCTAGTTTCTGAGTTCTATAACAATCTTCATCAGAACAGTGATGGTGTTTATAAAACCCGAGTCGCTAAAAGACCTATCGATTTCTCCATCAGAGAATTTTTTGGGTATCCAGGTTGCCGGATGTGTTCGGGGGATCTTTTTTCAATTTATCCTGATTTACCAGAATCATTACGTCCTCCACTTGATGTCTCACCTGACTCCATCTATTAGTACTTCTTCGGTCATCCTAGACCAGATGACCTGGATGAGTTGGATGTTGACTTTCCCACTTTTGCTGCCCTACGACTATCTGCCCCTGACTATATTCTTTTTAAGATAGTCACAAACTGTATTCTTCCAATTACATCCAAACCTCTTGCTGAGATCCGACCCTATCATTGTTTGATGCTTTATGGGTTACGTCGGCGTCTCGACTTTGACATTATGTCCAGCATCTACTCTTCGATCATTTCATATTCTCGGCCCAGTGGCTCCACTGTTTATATGCCTTATGGGCATATAATTACTGATTGGCTCGAGACCCTTCAGGTTGATGTGTCTAAGGGTAGGGTAGTCAAAATGGTCAGGCAGGATTGCCGACTTGGGAAACGGGCATTTTCCAAGTCTGGCATCATTGGACAAAATGGGGGTGTTCAGTGGAAGGATGGGAGAGTTTTGGGTGAGTTACCACGGGGACCTCCACGACAGGTTGCTCCTGTTGCTGCTCCTCCTGCTGCTGCTGATGATGGAGAGGACGATCCTGATCTGCGCAGGCAGATCGCCGAGCTGGAGAGCCGCGCTATGATGACCTGCGCGGGCATATTGACCAGCGTTTCGATGATATGCGCAGTCATCAGGTGGTGACACAGCAGTTGCTACTCGGATGGATGGCACGCTACCCGCCTCCGCAGTCTTACCCAGGCTATCCATCCTCCAGCGTGCCGCCTCAGGATTTCACCCCTCCTGCCGATGATGGTGATGTTCCTCAGTGTGAGGATGTTGATTGATACAGTTTGTTTGTTGACTGCCTGTATTTTGGATGTTATTTGTTAGTATTTATGACTGACCTGGATGTTTGCACTTCTGATGCTACTCATGTATTTATGGTACTCAGTTTTATATTTGCTTGCTCTTTATTATATTTCATTTTCTATCCGTTATTAATATGCTGTTCACTTGCATGTCTTGTTTGTCTTTTATTTCCTTATTACTGTCTTATAATACACTTAGAGGGAATTCTCAGTGCTTTAAGAACCAGACAGTAAGGGTTAAGGGGGAGTTCTTTAAGTTATCTTACCTTATTTGCACCTTTTCGGTGTTTGACAAAGGGGGAGAAGATAATTAAGTTTAGATGAATGCAAATGTGAAGACCCTCACATAGTGTTGTATCCGTCTTAGGGGGAGGATCTTGATTCCCCTAGAATTATGAAAATTTGAACAATTCTGATCTAAACTTAAATCGTGTTGTCAAACAACAAAAAGGGGAGATTGTTGATACCTGGCTGTTGTTTTGATGTTGACACCGATTTAAGTTTGTATCGATAGTGTTTAAACTCGAATGACCACCGATCAAGGTTGATCGGTTGGGAGGAAAGTCCCGTGAGTGAAGCCAGCAAGGGAAAATCCAGATGGGTCAAGACATCTGGTGAAAAGTCCAAGCGGGGAGCTTGGCACGGAAAAGTCCAAGTATGGTGACTTGGCACGGAATGGTCGAAGCTCGTTCTCTGGACTAGGTCGGAGAGGGCTCGGTGGCTCGTTCTGACCTAGGTCGAGAGGGCTGTAGCTCAGCTCGTTCTCCTAGGTCGAGAGGGCTGAGCTCGCTCTGGACCGGATGAAGTCGGAGAGGGCTCGGTAGCTCGTTCTCCGGATTAAGTCGAAAGAGGACTTTCATGGCACATTGGATCGGTCGTTGGACCGATCCAGACACAGCTGGATCGGTCGGACCGATCCAGTGAAACTAAGTTCCACGGATCGGTCCGATGACCGATCCTGAAGGATCTCATGTCAAACAAGAGAAGAAGAAGAGAGGTGGATCGGTAAGAAATCGAGAGACCGATCGGAGAAGAGATCGCAAAGAAAGAAGAGGTGGATCGGTGCGGACCGATCCACTCAATCGATCGGTCACGGATCGGATCTCGAATCGTTCGATCGGTCGATCGGTGACCGATCCACACTCGATTTGTTCGTTGTATCAACGATTCCTTCACTGCTTTTGATATATCTCTTTCATTTATGTGATGTAATCCTCTGTGCTGTTAGCTTTTGAGTTTGCAGGTTAACAGGTATCATTCCAAGCCTAATTTCAAATTAAGTTCGTAAGAGGAATGCGACAAATGGTCTTTCTGTTGGTTTCAGCGGCGCATGGTGCATTTCAGGCATCAACGGATACTGCTGTGATCTGGTTGCGATCAAAAGGGATTGGCTGCAGCGCTGATTTGCGCAGTTTGGACCAGATTTGCAGCGCTGATTTGCGCAGTTTGGACCAGATTTGTGACAGCGGAGATCAGGTTTTGAGAAGCAGTAAAAACAGCGAGAGGGGAATAAGAACAACACACGAAAGAAAGCTTGAAAGAATAGTGTGTGCTGTTGTGCGAAGTTCTTGAGCTCTCGGGTGAACTGCTATCTCTGTTTTCTGCTACTAATTCTCGCGTGGTAGTAAGCATTTCCATTCTCCTTTGCCACCGAGTTTCTGTAAGTCTCGTGCTTTAAATTAGATATTTCTTGAGACTTTGTGGGAAGGTTACTCCACCTAGAAGGAGGATCTTTAGCCGGAATTCTTCCGGGGTGCGATCTACTGAAGATCAAGGAGTCGTCCACCTTACGGACACGCCGAGGAGTAGGGGCAAGTTATCCCCGAACCTCGTAAATCTATGTATCAGTGTTTGTGTGTTTGTTTTTGTTTTGTTTTAGTTTGTTTATTCCGCTGCGCTAACTATTGTCTGTGTAGAACTCTTTGCTTAAGTTTTTAAAGAGGCTATTTACCCCCCCTCTAGCCATCTAAGATCCCAACAATCATTTCCTGAGATTTGTATTTCCACCTCATCCTAGGATAAATAAATACATATAATATATGTAATTTAATAAATACATTATCAAGATAAAATTTACGCACCTGTACTTCATTTGGTATGTTGTCAAGTTTAGGCATTGTATCATGTTGCCTACATACTGTTGGAACCCCAAGATTGTTTTGGTGTGATCAACAAGTTAAGTTAGGTCCTGCGTTGTTTTAACCTTGTGTCTAAGTGTGCAGGAGCTTAGGAGCACAGGTACTCGAGCGGAAGACGCAGCTAGCGAGAAGGACGGCACGCGGAAGAGTACCCGGTGGGCGAGAAGGAAGCGTGTGGTTCCAGAGCGGAAGATTGCTCGGGAGCAAGAGACGCAGCTAGCAAGCACGGGGTCCGACCGAGGGACGAAGACTACGGATGAGTACACTGGGGACGAGAAGGAAACACGCGATGATTCCGAAGCCTGCCCGAGAAGACCGGAAGTTGGGTTCGGTGAGCCCTTTTCCTGGGCGAGATCACCCAAGCGAGCGGATCCGGAGGATAAGAACCGGACCGAGGCAGGACTGAGAAGAAGTCCCGGACAAAAAGTCAACAAATGTTGACTTTGCCCTCCGGCGAGCGATGAAATTGACCGATCAAGTTTTAGCTCGATCAACGTTTGGGGATAAGTTTATCCCCTAGGCGAAACCCTTCCAGGCGCCCCGACCAAGGCTATAAATATAGCCTTGGTCCAGAAGCTTTTGAATGAACTCACTGATTGTAAATTCAGTGCTTGCACGCTCTCTTTTAGTCTAAGCTTCTATTTTCTGCGCTACATTGCTGTACGAGGCTTCTCCGCCTGAAGGAGATTTTTATTGAGCTTAATCTTCCTTGGATTAACAACCACATCGGTTGTAACCAAGTAAATACTTTTGCCTCGCTTTTTCTTTATGCTTTTAATTTACTACTTAGTTGATTTATGCATGTGTTAGCTTAAAGAGTTCGAGGAGGGTTTGTTTTTCTTTTTGTGTTAGCAGGATATCCAACAACCCCCTCCTAGCCGCCCAACGGTCCTATAAGTGGTATCAGAGCTGAGACGCCTCAGAAGGACTAATCGCCGTCTGAAGCAACAAAACGATGGCCGGAGCTAGCGACTACCCACCAGCATTCGAGGGGGAGTTTGCCTCTTGGAGGCAAAGAATGGAGGTATATCTAAACTCAGATGTTGATATTGTTTCATTAATGAAATCTGGTTATGAAGAACCGAAGAACACGAACGGAGAAAGACTTGATCTACGCCTCTGGAACAAAAAGCAGCGTAACGAATCGATGGCAAATGGACGGGCAGAATTTCATCTCCTAACCGTGATACCAAATGAAGATCTCAAAAGAATCGGCGAATACAATGACGCAAAAGAACTTTGGGAAAAGTTCTTGAATCTCTACGAAGAACCTTCAGAAGCTGACACCTCAATAGATACCGAGCCACCGACAGAAGAGTCCGAAATCGAGGTAAGTACTACAACAGCCGAAGTACATCCCGAGATCGATGAAGGGGGAGAATCTTCGGAAGAAAGCAACTCGATAGGGGGAGAGTTAACTGCCGAAAAGGTAAGTGAGGTATGGTCTCCACCCTCTGAACCTTTAGTTAAATCAATTCAAAAGTTGCCTGAAACTAAAAAGTTGCTTGATAATTTTTGCGAATTAAAAATCGAATCATCGAAAGAGTTTTTCGATTTACCAATTATTTTGAAAGAATTTTCTAAATTACAAAATACTTTGACAAAAGAATGTTGCAAGTTAGAAATTCTATCAAAAGACTTTTGTGAATTGCAAAACATTGTTTCGAAAACATTATGCAAATTAGAAATATTGTCGAAAACATTCTTCGAATTACAAATTACTTTCTCGAAAGAGTTTTGCGAATTAAAAACTAAAATATTATTAAATGATTATGAGTTAAAAGATTTTTGCAAGTTAGAATTTTTGTCAAATTCTTGCAAATTAAAAAATATTCTTTCGAACGAATTTTGCACATTTTCGAAAGAACTTTTTATATTGTCGAAAAATTTTATCAAGTTAAAATATATGCTATTGAGATATTTCTGTGAAATAGAAATTCAAAAAATTAACATGATACAAATTTTAGCATGTTTAATATTTGTTGCTTTAAATTTGAAAAAGTGTAATTTGAGAAGTTATGAAAAATTGAAATGGAAATTTAAAACTTGCTAATATAAGTATCAGTATAAAATAAATAAGTAAATGCATAGAATTTTTTTTTAATGCTATCAATTTTCTTAAATTTTCTTGCATAAATTTTTGGGCTTAGAAAGATTTATTTTTGGTGAAAACTTAGAAATTTTTTTTTCTTTGACTTAGAAATATTTTTTCTCCGAAAAACATTGAAATAGATTTCTATAATTTTTCTAAGTGTCAAACCCTTAGATTGTTTTTCTTGAAACCCCATTTTTATTGTGATCAAAGGGGGAGAAGGGAAAGTATAAGTCTAGGGGGAGGTAGAAAATTGAAAATTAAAATTTGAAAATTTTGAAATTCAATTTTTTCTATCATGTTGCATGTTATTGCAATAAATTGTTTTTATTCTATGTCTATTTTTAACCCTAGCTTAACTTGGGTTGATCACACCAAAAAGGGGGAGATTGTTGGAACCCCAAGGTTGTTTTGGTGTGATCAACAAGTTAAGTTAGGTCATGCGTTGTTTTAACCTTGTGTCTAAGTGTGCAGGAGCTTAGGAGCATAGGTACTCGAGCGGAAGACGCAGCTAGCGAGAAGGACGGCAGTCCGAGGGACGAGGCGCTGCGGAAGAGTACCCGGTGGACGAGAAGGAAGAGACGCAGCTAGCGAGAAGGTCGGCATGCGGTGCGACCGAGGGACGAAGACTGCGGATGAGTACACTGGTGGACGAGAAGGAAACACGCAGCGATTCCGAGGGACGAGAAGCCGGAGCGGAAGGCTGCTCGAGAAGACCGGAAGTTGGGTTCGGGTGAGCCCTTTTCCGGATGGCAGAGATCACCCAAGCGAGCGGATCCGAAGGAGAAGAACCGGACTGAGGCGAGACTGAACCAGAGAAGAAGTCCCGGACGAAAGAGTCAACAACTGTTGACTTTGGGCTCCGGGGCGCCCGGAGCAGGCCAGGGCGCCCGGAGCCCTCCAAGGCGCCCGGAACCCTCCGGGGTGCCCTGAGCAGTGAAATTGACCAAATCGAGTTTTGACTCGATCTGAACGTTGGGGGATAAGTTTTATCCCCCCTAGGCGCCCGGAACCCTTCCAGGCGCCCCGACCAAGGCTATAAATATAGCCTTGGTCCAGAAGCTTTTGAATGAACTCACTGATTGTAAATCCAGTTCTTGCACGCTCTCTTTTAGTCTAAGCTTCTGTTTTCTGCGCTACATTGCTGTAAGAGGCTTCTCCGCTTGAAGGAGATTTTTATTGAGCTTAATCTTCCTTAGATTAACAACCACATCGGTTGTAACCAAGTAAATACTTTTGCCTCGCTTTTTCTTTATGCTTTTAATTTACTGCTTAGTTGATTTATGCAAGTGTTAGCTTAAAGAGTTCGAGGAGGGTTTATTTTTCTTTTTGTGTTAGCAGGATATCCAACAACCCCCTCCTAGCCGGCCCAACGGTCCTACACATACATCATCATTAAAGTAAATATTATGTAACTCAATGTTTTATTCAAATTTGTATACCATTAATAAAAAATATATACATTACATACTCATCTTGTATTGTAAGAGATTGACATCTACTTCGACCTCTCCCCCTTGATCTTCCTCTGCTGGAACCAATATCTTTTGCCCCTCTATTTGACATCCTGCATCACATAAATAAAAAATTCAGCAAAATAATACTATTTACCATAAAAAATAGGAGGTATGATAGAATTAATGAAAATCATGTTGCTCTTCATGCCAAGACTACCTCACCTAGGGCTAGAAAGATAAATAATAATTTAGGCAAGAATTCTAAGAATTTTAGATATAGGCTCAAACATAAAAATTCTCATGGGAATAATGAAAAATCCAAAACTAAGGATTTAAGGATGGAAAACCAAGTCTTGAGGTCAAGGCTTGATAAATTAGAAAAGGCCCTACAAAGGATGAAAAATATTATAAAAGGGTAAAATGAACATAACCTAGGTTTAGGACATCGAGAGTCATTCAATGGCCATAGAGGTTTGGGATACAAAACCAAGGCCAAGAAGGATGTTCCTTCTTGTCATAGGGTTCCATATAGCTATGGAACCAACCCCAAGTCTAGTGGTCAAGTCAAAAACACAAGGAAATCTATCCCTAGAAGTGTTTTTGTAAAGACAAATGTGACTAAGACTTCTAAGAAATCTAAAAATGACACTAAAGAGGTCACAAGGGAAGCTATCCCTAGAGTTAACCTAGAGGAAGTGACCAAAGCTTCTAAGAAGCCTAGAAAGGTCATTAGGAAGGTATCTAGGGAGGTTATCCCTAATGAATACCTAGAACACTCAAGGAGCACTAATAGGTTTTGAGTTTCTAGGAGTATATTCTCTGCACCCTAGATGGGTTAGAGAGTGTCAACTCTAATTAGAAGGGTAGCTAACCCAACTTTGATAAAGTTGACACTTAGAGGCATTTTCAAGATTTTTGTTGACCTTTGAAAATGAAATTGATTAATTGTTTACTCTTTAGAAGAGTCAAATGTGCCAAAATTTGAGGAATTAGACTTAATTTAAATTGGAACAAATTGAAAAAGGATAGAAATGTCAAGTTGAGATTTTGGTATTTTCTTAGGAATGTAAGGGCAATTTAGACCTTAATTTAAAATGATTACTCTTTAAAAGAGTAAAGTGTACCAAACCTTGAGGAATTATGCTTAATTTAAATTGGCACAAAATAAGAAAAGTAAAAAAATGTCAAATTAGGAGTTTGACATTTTCTTGGAAAAAAGTAGGCAATCTAGGATTTAATTTTAAGTTAGCTAAGGTTTAAGGATACTTAGATAGATAATCTAGGTATTTTACTTATGCTAAATTTTCATGTTTTATTTGCCCATCATATGCCATGACATTATGTGTGCATTCATTTTCATTATGAAAAATATAAAAATACCATGGCATGTCATACATACATCATGTAGCTATAGTATATTTTCTTTTGAAAATTATTTCTATGTTGATATATGTCATAAATCATCATGCATTACTTTTTAATTCCTTGCAATTAAGGATAATAGCATTTACTAACAAGCAGCATCCTAGGTGGATGCTCATAATTTAAAATGCCTAGATAGATATACATGATCCCTAGTTTAGGGCAAAACCAAAATCTACATCTCACAAAGATTTTAAGGTGACTTTTATGTGTTTTAATACACATTAAATACAAGTGAGATGCTAAGATGATGAACAAGACTCAAGATGTTGATTTAATGCATCTATTTGAGTTTTGATTTCATCAAAACACATAGTTATGTGTACTCCAATCATTGGGAAAACTAATGTACAAGTCATATGCATTGAGCCCAAAGAACATGGTTGGAAATTAGTTTTGAAAAATATTTTAAATATACTTTAAAAAACCTTGGTGAAGGCTGTCTTTTGATAGTAATCATCATTGAAAAGTTAGACACAAACTTGAAAGAAACATTGAAGTTTTTGTAAGTTTCCAAGTTTGTGTCAATCTTTAAAAATAAGATGTATTTTCTTAGAAAACTATTTTTTCCATGATAGTATATACCCAAAATAATGTCTACAATAATTTTCATGATTTTTAGAATTTTGTAGAATTTTTAAGGCATTTTTGAATTTTACTGAAATTGAATTTCAAGAAATTAGAGTCCCAATCGATCAGCCGATCGATTGGAGGGCCTCAATCAATCAACCGATCGATTGGGATGTGTTTCCCATGAGCAGTAGCTCACGAAATCGATCAGCCGATTGATCCATTCACGCCTGGATTGATTGAGAAATCGATTCAAAGGCAGTTTCTGTGAACAGAACCTCTTTGAATCGATTAGTGGATCGATTGAGCAGGTGTCAATCGATTGAGTCCAACTCAATCAATTAAAAAGGCTGATTTTGGCTAGGAAAGTATGATTTCAGCACTTTAAGTCATTTTTAGCCCATTTAACCATTCCTAACCCCTTAAAACACATTTGTATACATTTAGAGGGAGTTTTCATGATGAAAACAAGGATGGTTTGGTTAAAGAATACTAAATTGAAGTTTAGGGTGAGGTTGGTTTCAATTTTTGAATCGTTTAAACCTCAAAACTTCTAATTTTGGGTTTCCTAAAGGTTTAGGGATTTCAAGTCATTGTTGGTGCAATGACAAAAGTTTGAAGTATATTTTTAGGGGGAGCTACTCTTTAAAAACATGAAAATATTTTTCTGAAACCATTGAATGTGGTAAATCCTTCGTTTTGAAGAATGCTCAAGGTTGAGCATTGGGGAACAATGGAAGATTGGATATCTTCATTGTAAAAAAGGAGTATACTCAAGGATGAGCATTGAATATAATGAAGGGTATGAGACCTTCATTGTGAGTGTGAGTGCTCAAGGGTGAGTATTGGATACAATGAAGGGTATGGGACCTTCATTGTGGTGTTGTGAATAACATGTAAGATTATGAACAACGTTAAATAACTCTTTAGGGGGAGAGTTTGTGATGTGTGCCAATAGGGGGAGAAATGTAGGGTTTAAGTTAGACCTTTTTCCCTCAAGAAACATTTGGGGGAGAATGTAGGGTTTAAATTATGCCTTCATTATACAAAGGGCATTGACATGAAGAAAAAGTTGAGGCTATGAGATTAGCCTAACCTAAAGGTATTGTCAAATATCAAAAAGAAAGAGATTGTTAGTGCAATATCCTTAGGTCAAGGTTGACCTGGTTGACTAACCTTGATTTAGCTCAAGCTTGAGTCTTGATGTTTGGGTTTTGATGTTTGACAATACATGAAAATTGTAGATACAATCGTCCGATTGGGGAGATTTTTGATACAATTCCCCTTTGGTCAAGGACTGACCAGTTTGATGTGAAGAAGAGTCAAGTAGGTCAAGGTTGACCGGATACTTGACTGGGAAAGTCTTAACTAGATGTTAGGTAAGGGAAATCCTAGTGAGTGAAGTCAGGTGAAAGACCTAGTGAGTGAAGCTATGCAGTTGGAAAATCTTGGTGAGTGAAGCCAGGTGAAAGACATAGTGAGTGAAGCTAGGCAAATGAAAGTCCCGGTGAGTGAAGTCGGGCAGAAGGAAAATCCTGGTGAGTGAAGCCAAGTGAAAACCCTAGTGAGTGAAGCTAGGTGAAAGTCTTGGTGAGTGAAGTCAGGCAGATGGAAAGTCCTGGTGAGTGAAGCCAGGCAGATGGAAAGTCCTAGTGAGTGAAGCTAGGCAGATGGAAAGACCTGGTGAGTGAAGCCAGGCACGTGAAAATCTAGGTGGGTCAAGGTTGACCGGACATCTGGTGTTGGGAAGCCCAAGTAGGTCAAAGGATTAACTGGATACTTGGCACGAGAAAATTCAGATGGGTCAAGGGTGACCGGACATCTAGTGGAAGTCCAAGTGGGTCAAGATTGACCGGACACTTGGCACAAAGGGAAAAGTCCAAGTGAGTCAAAGGATTGACCGGACACTTGGCGAAGAAGTCTCGGCAGGTCAAGATTGACCAGATGCTAGGCACGAGGAGTCCCAACAGGTCACGATTGACCAGATGTTAGGCTTGGGGCACCTTATACTTGACTTGGGCAAGCTAGGGTTGGTCAATTTGATCAAGTGATCAAATTGGATCGAGCCCAACCTATTAGTTGATCGATTGGGCATAGTGCTGTGACAAACAACATCCCAATTGATCAGCTAATCAATTGGGAAGAAATGTTGCGAGCACAGCACGGTCCCTAATCGATCAGCCTATCGATTAGGCACCGCCAATCGATCAGTCGGTCGATTGGGGGGCTAGAAATCGCATGTGACGCGAGAGAGCTAAATCGATCAGTCGATCGATTCATGTCATTTTCCAGATAGCATAGAAGAAGGTTGAATCGATCAGCTGATCAATTCAGCCTCCCTAATCTATCGGTCGATTGATTGGGAGACGACCGTTGTATAGGATAAAGCCGTTGGTAAGCGTCTTCCTCTGCATCTCCTCCTCTCCACTTCTTGCAACAATGTCTCACAAGTTCACGCCAGATCTTGAAGCTTCTTGGAGTAAAGTGTTGCTGCACTTGCATGGTCAAGAGGCATTTCCACATAAGGAGAAGAAAGCTAGGATTTTGTAAATCTTGTAAGATTTGTATTGTATAAGCTTGTTTTTCTTTCTTCTTGTATTGAGAGGTTGTACAAGGCTTCTCCGCCTTCAATAGTTACCGAGAAGGAGTGTTTTATTAGTGGATGAGTGAGTGAGGGTCGGATCCTTGGATTAGTCACCTCTTCTTGAGGTGAATACCAAGTAAATCCTTGTGTTAGCATTGTGAGTCTTGTTTTGAGCCTTTCCTCTGCATATTAACAACAACGAAGCAAGCCAACAAAGCACGACAAGCTATTCAACCCCCCCTCCATCTAGCTACAAATTGATCCTAACAGTATATACATGTGAATTATGGTGGATTTATCACTTTGTAGAGCAAAAGTGCTAGATTGTATAACCATGGGACCTAATGACAGAGGATAACCCTTTAAGTAGACTTTCTAAGGTGATCCTTTTACAAGGAGACCTATTTACTATAAAAGAGTATCTAATTAGAGTTTAGAGGGTTTCTCCCAAATTAATGTTAGGAAGTGACTTATATAATCTAGAACTGCATGAACGGAGGATCCTATGACAGAGGATAACCCTTTAATCAGACTTTCTAGATTACCTCTTCTACTTAGTTGCATTAATCTGTAGATAGAAAGTAAATTGGATAACTCTAGGATTGTATGACCAGGGTGTCTTAGAGTAACCGTTTAACCGGACTTTCTAGAGTTGTTTCTTTACTTAACGGCATTAGAACTTGGGTAAACTCTTCAGTGTAATCATGGCGAGGTTGAGTTGAACTTTAGTTAGAAGTCCTACAAAATGTAGGCATGGAGATAAGGAGATGAATAATGTATAGGGACATTAACTTGCATCATAGTGAAACTAAACTCTTAGCATCATTCATCCACAATCCAACTCCTTCTCTCTCTCTCTTACTCTCTTAATTCTCTCTCTTTCCTTCTCTCTCTCTTCTCTCAATCTCCCTCTTTCAAGCGCTCGTGAACCAACCTTCGATTGTCTAGATAATTCACTATGCGAAGTTAACTAGTGCTTAATCAATAGTTCCTATGAGATCAATATTTTATTACTTGACAATAACTGTGCACTTGTGAATTGTACACATCAAGACATAATTCTTTTTTACTTGGTTCTGAAGGGCGCTGGAATTCTGTTCTATTTAAATTTTCCTGTACAAAAAAAATTGTATAAGAACAGAACTTTTCCTAGCAACCTGCATATTCGATCAAACATGTGTTTGATCAATCGAGCAAGTTCTTGAATGATCAAATCATACCTTGATCAAATTACAAGATCGCTGGTCTCTTGTGTTGGTATTCAAAATCGATATGCAAAATTGATACAAAGAAAAATGAAACTAGATACGCAACGTAATTAAAGAACTAGTTTTACCTTTTCTTTATAGCTAAAGACCTCTTGATCTTCTGTCGTATTCCTCTCCTCTTCTTGGACATCATGTGGGCGACGATCTATCAAGACAACACCACCCTTCTTTTCTTCCCTTCCAAACCACCGGCCACAAAAGGAGTCTCTAGGATGGGGCACCTTCTAATCTTTTTCCTTCTCTTCCTCTTCTTCTTCTTCCTCTTCTTCTTCTCTTCCTCCTCTTCTTCAAGCCGTCGGCCACCAATGGATGGGAAGAGGTGCCGGTCACCAAGGGAGAAGGGGAACCGCCGACCCTAGCCAAGGTGGAGAAGGAAACCGCCGGCCCTTTGCAAGGGAGAGGTTAGCGCCGGCCCTAGGTGGGGAAGAAGGTGGCGTCGGACATAAGGGGAGAAGAGAATTGGTTGTGTTGCTGGCCCTAACAAGGGAAGAGGGGGCGGCAACCACAAGGAGAGAAGGGAGTTGTGGAGAATTAGAAAGTTAGGTTTTAGGGGCCACATCCTACTCCTTTTTATAGACTTGCCATCGGTTACAAGGAAAGAAAAATTAACAAAATTTTATTTAGAAAAAATCTAAACAAACTATGTTAAACCAAACCAAGTTAAATTAAACTAAACCAAGTTAAATTAAACCAAATCAAGTTAAGTTAGACCAAACCAAGTTAAGTTAAATCAAACCAAGTTAAGTTAAATCAAACCAAGTTAAAGTAAAACCAAACCAAGTTAAGTTAAACCAAATCAAGTTAAACCAAACCCAGTTATGGATGGGTGGATGTGAGGCTTTATATATAGAGGCTACAACAGGGACCTAGAGGAGGAATTAGTTTAGGTCTCCCGATGGGCTTAGGTTTCCCATGCTCACCCCAAACACTCAACTCAAGTCCATCAATAATAACTCATACCACTAAAGGGTTATTATTGAACTACCGTACTAATCCCATATTACAATATGGACTCCTTCTTATCATGAGTGTGTTAATCTCCCTGTGTTTAAAATATCGTATGTCCGTTAATTAAATAAGCTACTGACAACTCAATTAATTAACATCTAATTCTAAGAGTAGTACCACTCAACTTCATTATCATGCCGGACTAAGTCCACCTGCAGGGTTTACATGATAATCCTTATGAACTCCTCAAGGGGACATCATCAACCTAAATAATTAGGACACAGTTTCCTTCTATAATTAACAACACACCATATAAACAGTACAATTTCCCAACTCATCGGGCCTATTGATTTAACGATAAATCTCACCCATTGATAAGTTAAAGAAATAAATACTAAGTATACGTGCTTGTTATTATATAGAGATTAAGAGGGCGCACATCCATAATAATAGAGGTTCCATTCTTTTATGTAGTCAGTATAAATCGAACAACCTTAGACGATCCTGCTCAATACACACATAGTATACTAGCGTAATTTTATTGTCATAACAGAGTAATACCAAATTACACTACAACCATTTCAATAGTTTGTCCCAATCCAACTTGGTTGTGAGCTACTATTTATAATTTATAAGGAACCGATAACATAATCTTTTGTGTGGCACCACACACCATGTTGTCTGCAATATAAATTAAATGGACAACTGCATTGATATATATATATAAATATAAAATACAGACATTTGACCAAAGTGATTCTCATTTCAAAATATTTCAAAACAGATGTTCATACAAAAGCTAGGCTTATAGTATACATCCCAACAATCTCCCACTTATACTAAAAGACTATGCTGTCATAAATGCTGTCATACATCTATTTCTCATCCCTTCAACATGCCTATCAAAAGCTTTCGTCGGAAGGGCCTTAGTGAAAGGATCTGCCAGGTTATCTGCTGATGTAATCTTAGCAACAACAACCTCTCCTCATTTTATGATGTCTCGTATCAGGTGGTACTTGCGCTCAATGTGTTTACTTGTCTTATGAGCTTGTGGTTCCTTCGAGTTTACTACTGCACCACTGTTGTCACAATAAATTATGATAACTTTGGGTAAACCAGGAATCACATCTAAATCCATCAAGAACTTTCTGAATCATACAACTTCTTTAGCTGCCTCAGAGGCTGCCACATACTCAGCTTCCATGGTGGAGTCTGAAACGCATTTCTACTTAACACCCTCCATGGTATGGCTCCACCTCCCAAAGTAAACGCATACCCCAAGGTTGACTTACTACTGTCCCTATCTGATTGGAAGTCCGAATCCGTGTGACCCACAGGGAACAAATTATCTGCCTGGTAAATCAGTATATAATCTCTAGTCCTTTTTAGGTACTTTAATATATGCTTTACGACAGTTCAATGTCCCAGTCCTGGGTTACTTTGATATCTGCTAACCATGCCCACGGCAAAACAGATATCCGGTCTCGTACATAGCATCACATACATTAGGCTTCCTACAGCCGAAGCATAAGGAACTACCTTCATCTCCTCTATCTCCTTTGATGTTTTAGGACACATCTCTTTAGATAAAGGTACTCCATGCCAAAAAGGTAGAAAACCTTTCTTAGAGTTTTGCATGCTAAAACGAGCTAGGATAGTATCGATATATGAAGCTTGGGATAAGTACAACATCCTTTTTTTACGATCCCTTATCACTTTAATCTCAAGAATATGTTCGTATTCTCCCAAGTCCTTCATATCAAACTACTTGGACAATCATACCCTTATGTCTAACAACACTTTGACATTGTTGTCAATGAGCAAAATGTCGTCTATGTATAGTACAAGAAATACCACCACGTTTCTGTCACTTTTCTTTTATACACAAGACTCATCCGAACACTGAATAAATCCATAAGACTGGATCACTTCATCAAATCAGATGTTCCAAGATCTCGAAGTTTGCTTCAGTCCATAAATGGATCGATTGAGCTTATATACAAGATGCTCTTTTCCCTTCGCAATGAATCCCTCTGGTTGCTTCATATAGATATTGTTGGTGCAACATCCCTCAGGTCAAGGTTGACCTGGTTGACCAAGCTGAGTCTTTGTTTGAGTTTAGATGTTTGACAATAAGATGTTAATTGAAGAAGAGTCAAGTAGGTCAAGGTTGACCGAATACTTGACTGGGAAGTCCTAACTGGGATGTTAGGCAGAAGGAAAGTCCTGGTGAGTGAAGCCAGGTTAAAGACCTAGTGAGTGAAGCTAGGTGAAAGTCCTGGTGAGTGAAGCCAGGCAAGGGAAAATCCAGATGGATAAAGAATGATCGGACATCTGGTGTTGGGAAGTCCAAGTAGGTCAAAGGATTTACTGGATACTTGGCACGAGGAAATACAGATAGGTCAAAGGGATTGACCAGACATCTAAATAGAAAAGTCCAAGTAGGTCAAGGGAGTGACCAGATACTTGGCATGACGAGAAAAGTCCAAGTGGGTCAAAGGAATTGACCGGACACTTGGTGGGAAGTCCTGGCAGGTCAAGGGAGTGACCAGATGCTAGGCATGATGTACTAACAGGTCAAGAATGACCGGATGTTGGTTTGGGAGTCTTGGAACTTGGTTTTGGGCAAAAACCAAGTGCTGGATCGATCAGAGGATCGATCCAGGAGTTGGATCGATCAGTGGATCGATCCAGGCTTTTCCCAGCGAACAGAAAGCCTCTGGATCGATCCGTGGATCGATCCAGATGTCCCAATCGATCAGTGGATCGATTGGGACGCGGCTGCTTCGCGCGATAAGCGCTGGATCAATCCGTGGATCGATCCAGACATTTTTCCTAGAGCACAGAGGCGCTCTGGATCGATCCGTGGATCGATCCAAAGCCTCCCCGATCGATTGGGAACATTTGAATCGATCGGGTTCCGACCGTTGGCGTCGATTTAAGCTGCAGGCGTGCGATGGCTGCGGTATATCTTCACCGATTCACTCCAGATCTCTCGCCAACTCCTCCACAGCGCTCTTGAAGCTAAGATCGCCAGCTCTTGAAGGATCTTGGAGGTTTTTCAAGTCAAGAGGCGGATCAACAACAAGAAGAGAAGTTAGGGTTAGGGTTTTTACTGCACATCTTGTAAGCTTTTGCTTATCTTGTATTTCCCTTTCTTCTTCTTGTATTGAGAGTGCTGTAAGGCTTCTCCGCCTTTGGTAGTTACCATAAAGGAGTGTTATTCATAGTGGAGGGTGTGTGCGTGGTGTGGATCCTTGGATTAGTCACCTCCTTTGGAGGTGGATACCAAGTAAAATCCTAGTGTTAGCGTTGAGTGTTTTGTTTCTGTATTTTCCGCTGCATATTCTTGAAGAAACAATCAACGCCAAGCAACGTCGAGGAACGAGCGAGCGACGAGCTATTCACCCCCCCTCTAGCTACTTTTGGTCCTAACAAGTGGTATCAGAGCAAGGTTGCTCTTCACCGGAATCATCGCCGAAAGGGTCAAGCATAACAAGAAAAGCTAGAGGGTGAAGAAGTTGGAGCAAATTCTTCAAGTTCAAGACTTTATCAAGCTCAACTTCAAGATGCAATTCCAAGATGGACTTGGATTTGACACAAGGGTGGCTCCACCATACACTTCTACGAGTTTCGATTCTTGGAAATCAAGAATCGAAAATTTTCTTATGATGGAGATAGAGCAATGGTTTGCTCTAATGGAAGGCTTCAAGGCTCCAAGAAATTCAAAGGGCAAAGTTCTCAAGAGGAGCAAGTGGAGCCAAGAGCAAGTCCAAAGGTGCGAGGCTAATGACAAAGTGACCAAGCTTTTGGTCAATTTATTGCCAAGCACCATCCTTTGCAAAATTGGAGAATTTGAAGATGCAAAGGAATTATGGAGCAAATTGGACAAGCTTCATGAAGAGATCCCCTCCACTGTACAAGATCATGAAGAATCTAGAGAGGGTGACTCTTTGGAGCAAGACCAAGAGGAGGACTCCGAGGTTGAGAGATGCTCAACCTCCGAAGAAGAGGAAATCCAAGAAGCTTCATCCTCAAGGGAATGCAACGAAGGAAACAAGGAGGGAGCATACTCTTTGTTTCATGTTCAAGATGATGAAGCCTCCACCTCTAGGATTGAGGGGGAGCAATCCTTGGTGACGCCGGATCAAGAAGAAGGAGAAGCTTCGACATCCGGGTCAAGTGAAGAAGAAGAAGGTGGTGCCACCTCCGAAATTCAAGAAATAGCAAATGGAGGAGGAAGTGTCATCCCTACACAAGAAGGTATAAATGTTTCAATTAAAAATAAAAATCATATAATATGTTTTGAGTGTAGGGAAAGTGGGTACTACAAGAGCAAGTGTCCCAACTTGGCCAAGAAGAAGGACCAAGTGGCACAAAAGGGCAAGGAGAAGCCCAAGGAGACCATCCCCGGAACAAAAAGGAGCAAGGAGCACATTGTGTCTTTTTCTTGCAACCAAAAAGGGCATTACCGAAGTCAATGCCCCAAGGGGAAGAAGATGGTCAAGGCTCAAGGAGGCATTAGTCAAGGGGGAGCCTCCAAGGTAAAGAAGAAGGTAACATTTATTGAGCCTACCCCTTTACATTATGGTAAAAAGCATGATAGTTCTAACTTTTATCATTTTAATGCGATTTACCATAAGAATAGGAAGCATGAGGGCTTTAAGGAAAAGTATGTGGCCCTACATGCCAAAACTACTACACCTAAGGCTAGGAATGTAGGTAAAAGTCTAGGCAAGAACTCTAAGGACTGTAGCTACAAGCCTAGAAACAAAAATGCTCATGAACTTAATGGAAAAACAAAAACTAAGGACTTAGTGATGGAAAATCAAGTCTTGAGGTCAAGACTTGATAAAATGGAAAAGACCCTAAAAAGGATGGAAAATATCCTATTAGGGCAAAAAGAGCATAACCTAGGTTTAGGGGTACAAAAGCCATCCAATGGCCATAGAGGTTTGGGATACAAACCAAAGGCTAAGAAGGATGTGCCCTCTTACCATAG
The DNA here is from genome assembly GCF_018446385.1 of Zingiber officinale. Taxonomy (NCBI): domain Eukaryota; kingdom Viridiplantae; phylum Streptophyta; class Magnoliopsida; order Zingiberales; family Zingiberaceae; genus Zingiber; species Zingiber officinale. The sequence continues at coordinate 31,214,192 of NC_055995.1, forward strand.
AGTTCCATATAGTTATGGAACAAACCCTAGGTCTAGTGTTCAAGCCAAAAATACTAGGGAAGTCATCCCTAAGAGTATTTTTGCAATAAATGTGACTAAGGCTTCTAAGAAGTCTAAGAAAGTCACAAACAAGGTCACAAGGGAGGCTATCCCTAGAGTTGACCTAGAAAGTGTGACCAAGGCCTCCAAAAAGCCAAACAAGGTCACTAGGAAGGTATCTAGGGAAGTTATCCCTAGTGAATACCTAGAGCATCCAAGGAGCACCAATAGGTGTTGGGTTCCTAGGAGCATCTTCTCTACCCCATAGATGGGTTAGAGAGTGTCAACTCCGATTAGAAGGGTAGTTAACCCAACTTTGAGGAAATTGACACTCAAGGAGCATTTTCAAGGTTTTTGTTAACCTTTGAAAATGAAATGGAATTATTATTTACTCCTTGAAAGAGTAAAATGTGCCTAATGGTGGAAGAATTGATTTTAGTCTTAAATGGCACATATTGGAAAATTCATAAGAACTACCAAGTTGGGATTTTGGTATGTTCTTAGGAAATTTAAGGCAATCCGGGCCTTAATTTAAAAGTGCTACCCTTGTGGAAAAATGAAATATGCCAACATTTGAGGATATGCTTACTTTCAATTGTCATACATTAATCAAGGGAATTAGAAATGTCAATTTAGGCTTTGGCATTTTCTTAAAGCACTTTAGGGCAATCTAGGTTTAAGTTGTAAGTTTAGCTAAGATTTTAAGGATACTTAGATAGTTAATCTAGGAATACTTTATTTATGCTAAATCTTGCCATGATTGTTTGCCTATCATATGCCATGACATCATGTCTATTTTTGCATTCATGTTTTATTATGCAAAATCCAAAAATACCATGTCATGACATTCATACATCTTGTAGTTATAGGAATCTTTCTTTTGAAAGTTATTTTATTTTGATGTATGCCATAACATTATCATGCATTAGTTTATTTCCTTGTAATTAAGGACAAATGGCATTTAACAACAACTATTGACAAGTGACATCCTAGGTGGATGTCTAATATCTCTAGAATGCCTAGATAGATATGCATGATCCCTAGATTAGGGCAAAACCAAAATCTCACATCTCACAAGGACTATAAGGTGACTTGTACGTGTTTTAGTGTACATTAGATACAAGTGAGATGTTAGGCAGATGAACAAAACTCAAGATGTTGATTTAGTGCATTCTTTTGAGTTTTAAGTTTCATCAAAACACATAGTTATGTGTTTTCCCATCATTGGGAAAGCTAATGTACATGTCATGTGCATTATGCCCAAGGAACATGATGGGATATTGGTTTTGAAAATGTTTTAAAAATGCTTTTGGAAAACCATGGTGAAGGCTATCTTTTGATAGTAATCACCGTTGAATAGTTAGACACAAACTTGAAGAAAACGCTAAAGTTTTAGCAAGTTTTCAATCTTGTGTCAATCTTTGAAAATATGATGTATTTTCATAGAAAGCTATTTTTCCATGATTAAGTATGCCCTAAATAATGTCTACACGAAATTTCATGATTTTTGAATTTTTGTAGAATTTTCTAGGGGTTTCTGAAGTTGACTGAAATGGAATTTCAGCAACTATCAGAGCTCCGATCGATCCATGGATCGATTGGAGTGCCTGAATCGATCCGTGGATCGATTCGGAAGGCAAGTCTCCCGCGAGCAGAAGCTCGCTGGATCGATCAGCCGATCGATCCAGGGAGTCTGAATCGATCAGTGGATCGATTCAGAAAGGTTCAATCGATTGGATCCCAACTCCAATCGATCCAGGATGCTGTCTTTGGCTGGGAAGGCCTGATTTCAGCACTCTAAACCTATTTTAGTCTAGGTAACTATTCCAAACCCCTTAAAATACATTTGTATACATAAAAAGGGTGTTTTCGTGTTGAAAACAAGGATGAAATGGTTAAGGAAGACTTCATTGAAGTTTAGGTTGAGGTTTGCTTCAAATTTTGAATATTTGAACCTCAAAACTTCTAAATTTGGGTTTGCTAAAGGGTTAGGGATTCCAAGTCATTGTTGGTGCAATGACAGAAGTTACCACCATGTCTTTAGGGGGAGGGACTCTTTAAAGACATGAAAAATTATTTTTCATGAACCTTGGAAGGTGGTTAACCTTTTTTAAAGAAAATACTCTTGTATGAGCTTTTGAACTTGAAATGGGGAGTGGATATCCTCATTATTTCAAGTAGGAACTCACGTGGTTAGAAAATGCTCAAGGTTGAGTATTTGTCTACAATGAGGGAGAAGTTAAGGATAAATGAAGGGTATGGGACCTTCTTTATCGTGTTGATCACAACGAGTGATGTTGTGAACAACGATGAGCAACTCTTCAGGGGGAGAGTCTTTCAACAATGGATTTGTTGAAGTATACCCGAAATTGAGGCATGGGTTGATGTGTGCCTAAAGATGGGTTGAGTGTGCCCTACAGGGGAGTTTGATGTGTGCCAATAGGGGGAGAATAAAAAGACTAGTGAAAGGGAGTCAGTTAGGCTTTCATTATCTAAGAGGGAGTTTGCCCTCTTAGGGGGAGAATGAAGAGCTTAACTTATGCTTTCATTACCTAGTGGCATGAAGAATGAGGCTATGAGATTAGCCTAACTTACATGTGGTATTGTTAGTGTTATTGTGGTATTGTCAAACATCAAAAAGGGGGAGATTATTGGTGCAACATTCCTCAGGTCAAGGTTGACCTGGTTGACCAAGCTGAGTCTTTGTTTGAGTTTAGATGTTTGACAATAAGATGTTAATTGAAGAAGAGTCAAGTAGGTCAAGGTTGACCGAATACTTGACTGGGAAGTCCTAACTGGGATGTTAGGCAGAAGGAAAGTCCTGGTGAGTGAAGCCAGGTGAAAGACCTAGTGAGTGAAGCTAGGTGAAAGTCCTGGTGAGTGAAGCCAGGCAAGGGAAAATCCAGATGGATAAAGAATGATCGAACATCTGGTGTTTGGAAGTCCAAGTAGGTCAAAGGATTTACTGGATACTTGGCACGAGGAAATACAGATAGGTCAAAGGGATTGACCAGACATCTAAATAGAAAAGTCTAAGTAGGTCAAGGGAGTGACCAGATACTTGGCATGACGAGAAAAGTCCAAGTGGGTCAAAGGAATTGACCGGACACTTGGTGGGAAGTCCTGACAGGTCAAGGGAGTGACCAGATGCTAGGCATGATGTACCAACAGGTCAAGAATGACCGTATGTTGGTTTGGGAGTCTTGGAACTTGGTTTTGGGCAAAAACCAAGTGCTAGATCGATCAGAGGATCGATCCAGGAGCTGGATCGATCAGTGGATCGATCCAGGCTTTTCCCAGCGAACAGAAAGCCTCTGGATCGATCCGTGGATCGATCCAGATGTCCCAATCGATCAGTGGATCGATTGGGACGCAGCTGCTTCGCGCGATAAGCGCTGGATCGATCCGTGGATCGATCCAGGCGTTTTTCCTAGAGCACAGAGGCACTCTGGATCGATCCGTGGATCGATCCAAAGCCTCTCCGATCGATTGGGAACATTTGAATCGATCGGGTTCCGATCGTTGGCGTCGATTTAAGCTGCAGGCGTGCGATGGCTGCGGTATATCTTCACCGATTCACTCCAGATCTCTCGCCAACTCCTCCACAGCGCTCTTGAAGCTAAGATCGCCAGCTCTTGAAGGATCTTGGAGGTTTTCCAAGTCAAGAGGCGGATCAACAACAAGAAGAGAAGTTAGGGTTAGGGTTTTTACTGCACATCTTGTAAGCTTTTGCTTATCTTGTATTTCCCTTTCTTCTTCTTGTATTGAGAGTGCTGTAAGGCTTCTCCGCCTTTGGTAGTTACCATAAAGGAGTGTTATTCATAGTGGAGGGTGTGTGCGTGGTGTGGATCCTTGGATTAGTCACCTCCTTTGGAGGTGGATACCAAGTAAAATCCTAGTGTTAGCGTTGAGTGTTTTGTTTCTGTATTTTCCGCTGCATATTCTTGAAGAAACAATCAACGCCAAGCAACGTCGAGGAACGAGCGAGCGACGAGCTATTCACCCCCCCTCTAGCTACTTTTGGTCCTAACAGATATTTTCTTCAAGACTTCCGTTAAGGAAATATATCTTGACATCCATTTGCCAAACTTCATAATCCATATGAGCAGCAATAGATAAAAGAATCCGGATAGACTTAAACATGACTACCGGCGAAAAAGTTTCCTCATAATCGATTCCCTCTTTCTGAGTATACCCCTTCGTAACAAGTCTCACTTTAAAGCTTCCCGTCTGTTCCTCTTTTCCTTTTGTAGACTCATTTGCATCCAATGGCTTTTACACCATTTGATAGTTCTACAAGCTCTCAGACCTGATTAGAATGCATAGATTCTATTTCAGAGTTCATTACACTTTGACAAGATGCTCCATCTTTATCTTGGAGTGCTTCATCATATGCCCAGGGATCAAGTCCGAAGACTCTCCTAAAAACATGAATCTATCAGGTTGTTTAACAACTCTCTCACTACGACGAGGCACTACCTGTAATTGTGCATCATTTGTGACACCTATTGCAGTTACTTATAGTATCTCATCTTGTACCGTTGGTACTAATGTAGAAGTGTCCTCTCTTATTTCCTAAAGAATAATTTTACTCATGGGCTTGTGGTTCATTACATGGTTCTCTTCTAAAAATCGGGCATTGGTGTTAATAATGACCTTCTGATCTTTAGGACTATAAAACAAACCACCTTTCGTTCCTCTAGGATATCCCACGAACAAGCGAAATTCTGTACGTGATTCCAACTTATCAGTGTCTCCCTTCAACACGTGTGCAGGACTACCCCAAATTTGAATGTGTTTCAAACTAGGCTTACACCTATTCCACAATTCTGTGGGAGTAGAGGGTACTGACTTAGAAGGAACCAAGTTCAGAATATACGTCGTCGTTTCCAGAGCATATCCCCAAAATGAATTTGGTAATTCTGAATAACTCATCATTTATCTAACCATTTCCATAAGAGTCATATTCCTTTGTTCTGCCACACCATTCTGTTAGGGGTGTACCAGGTACAGACAATTGGGATTGGATCCCGACCTCTGATAAGTAACTCTTAAACTCTCCTAAGAGGTACTCTCCACCACGATCAGACCGTATTGTCTTGATACTTTTACCCTGACATTTCTCCACATCAGCCTTGTACTCTTTGAACTTATCAAAGTACTCAAACTTGCGGCACATCAAGTAAATGTACCCATATCTCGAATAGTCGTCTATAAAAAAGATAAAATTTTGAAATCGCATTTTGCCTGGATAGTCATAGGCCCACACAAATCAGAATGAACCAATTCCAGCACTTCTTTGGCTCTATACCCCTTTGTCTTAAAAGGTTTCTTGATCATTTTTCCTTCCAAGCAAGACTCGCAGGTCGGAAAGTTTTCCACTACCAATGAACCCAAAGGTCCATCGGCTATTAACGTTTGAATCCTAGTCAAGTTAATATGACCCAACCTTAGATGCCAAAGATATGTTTGGTTCATTTCTAAAGGTTGCTTTCTCTTATTAGAATTAGAAGATTTGTTATTAATTTCCATTTGTTGCATCGTGGGAGTTATTGGATTAAGAGTATACAAATTGCCAACCAACGCACCAGAACAGATAACCACCCTATTTTTCTTGACAACTACTTTGTCATAAAATGAAACAGAATATCTATTCATAAATAATTTAGAAACTGAAATCAAATTTTTTTCTAAAACATGGTACATAAAGACAATTTCTCAAAATCAAAGTTTTATTCCTATCAAAAGATAAATAAACATCTCCCACTGCAACAGTCGCCACTCTCGTAGCATTGCCCTTGTAGATGATGATTTCCCCTTCATGTAGTCGTTGAGTTTCCTGGAACCCCTATAATGAATTACAAACATGATCAGTGGCTCCCGTATCCACACACCAAGTACCGGTATATAACACTGCTAAATATGTTTCAACAACTAATGAATAAGATACACCTTTATAGTTCTCCTGCCTGGCAGCCCGATTTTGGTGTCCGAAGAGTTCCTTCAGATTGAGCATCATGTCATAAGCAGTGGGTAGGGCCTAATGCTGATGTTGCAACACATTTGACATAGAAGCCAAAATGTAATACAGTGTCATCTCATCTGCCTTGACCCATTCCTATGTCTCCCTATCTCCTCTTCACTAGATTCCTTATCAAACATGCTAGGACAGACCTCAAGAAGTACGAACTTGTATTCTTCAGCAGTTAAGATAATGTCCAAATTTCGTTTCCAATTAATATAATTTTGACCAGTAAGTTTATTTTCTTTTAAAATAACAGTAAGAGGATTAAAAGCCATTTTGAAATCCTGAGAATCACAAAATAAAATATTTGGTCAAAACTTGAGAATTTAAATTAATATTGATTCCTCAAACAATATTATTTAAATTCACCAACACCTCGAAACACCGTGAATTTCGTATGTCACGATAGTGTGGACGTATACTAATTCAAACATTTGTAAGAGGAGGGTTTACCCATTAATTTTATTATCTTGTCAACCTAACTTTATGACAAATAAAATTAATAGTTGGTTCATCTTCAGCCACACAAATAATAGCAGTGACTCCGATGGGGAGGATACTATTAAATGTGCCTAAGTATATACCATTACTTGATACTTAGTCCATTAATTAGGATTGTACCCCTTCAGATGGAGAAGATTACACATACCTTAATAATTTCCTATAATCATCCATAGAGGAAGTTCGATCTAGTGATCCGCAAAACAACTCATCCGATATGGAGGAAGGCACTCAAAGTCAACGCGTAAATTTGAATGCATCACTTACTAACCAGTAATGAAGACCGTGGATTTATTTAAATAATCCCTCTCCTACTTAGTTATTTAAATTGAGGAATTTCATCATGCACACACATCACATCACATACATCACAGCACATAAAACAACATATAAAGGCAATAAATATGAAAATAAAATTTCCAACTATTATGGTCTCATCCAATGTTATCCTCTAATATGCTGCCAATGGATCGATGTCCTCCAATGTGCCGCCGATGGATCAAGTCGTCGCGTTTATCTCCCTTCCTTTTCTACCGTGCCTCTGGTCCTTAAAATAGCACCACACATAGCAAGGATACAAGTCGTAACAAAAATAAAATTTTACATTTATCGATCCTATATTCCACAAAGGAATTTACATGTAATCTAGATCGAACAGAATGTAAAACAACAACAATAATAATATGGCAACCGACCATATTTAATTATTACAATCATGCACACATAACAACCTCGATATGCCCGAGGGTTCAAATCACACACAAGCACACAAAAATCCATAATAGTTGGATCTAGGATGCCTGCAACCACATAGTTAATCTATCTAGCACATCATACTATTATCCGGCCTAAACTTATGTATGAACAGTGCATAATTTAACCAAAAACCAATCACACAGAACCAGAAAACTTGCTCTGATACCACTTGAAGGGTGTTGGAATTTCATTCTATTTAAATTTCCCTGTATAAAAAAAATTGTACAAGAACAGAACTTTTCCTAGCAACCCGCATATTCGATCAAGCATGTGTTTAATCAATCAAGCAAGTTCTTGAATGATCAAATCACACCTTGATCAAATTACAAGATCGCTGGTCTCTTGTGTTGGTATTCAAAATCGATATGCAAAATCGATACAAAGAAAAACGAAACTAGATATGCAGCGGAATTAAAGAACTAGTTTTACCTTTTCTTTGTAGCTAAAGATCTCTTGATCTTCTGTCGTATTCCTCTCCTCTTCTTGGACGTCGTGTGGGCGACGATCTATCAAGACAACACCACCCTTCTTTTCTTTCCTTCTAAATCGCCGGCCACAAAAGGAGTCTCTAGGATGGGGCACCTTCTAATCTTCTTCCTTCTCTTCCTCTTCTTCTTCTTCCTCTTTTTCTTCTCTTCCTCCTCTTCTTCAAGTCGTCGGCCACCAATGGATGGGTAGAGGCACTGGTCACCAAGGGAGAAGGGGAACCGCCGGCCCTAGCCAAGGTGGAGGAGGAAACCGCCGGCCCTTTGCAAGGGAGAGGTTAGCGCCGGCCCTAGGTGGGGAAGAAGGTGGCGTCGGCCATAAGGGAAGAAGAGAATTGGTTGTGTTGCTGGCCCTAGCAAGGGAAGAGGGAGCGGCAACCACAAGGAGAGAAGGGAGTTGTGGAGAATTAGAAAGTTAGGTTTTAGGGGCCACATCCTACTCCTTTTTATAGACTTGCCGTCGGTTACAAGGAAAGAAAAATTAACAAATTTTGTTTAGAAAAAATCTAAACAAACTATGTTAAACCAAACCAAGTTAAATTAAACTAAACCAAGTTAAATTAAACCAAATCAAGTTAAGTTAGACCAAACCAAGTTAAGTTAAATCAAACCAAGTTAAGTTAAACCAAACCCGGTTATAGATGGGTGGATGTGAGGCTTTGTATATAGAGGCTGCAACAGGGACCTAGAGAAGGAATTGGTTTAGGTCTCCCGATGGGCTTGGGTTTCCCGTGTTCGCCCCGAACACCCAACTCAAGTTCATCAATAATAACTCATACCACTAAAGGGTTATTATTGAACTACTGCACCAATCTCATATTACAATATGAACTCCTTCTTATAATGAGTGCGTTAATCTCCCTATGTTTAAGATATCGTATGTCCATTAATTAAATGAGCTACTGACAACTCAATTAATTAACATCTGATTCCAAGAGTAGTATCACTCAACTTTATTATCATGTCAGACTAAGTCCACCTGCAAGGTTTACATGATGATCCTTATGAACTCCTCAAGGGGACATCATCAACCTAAATAATTAGGACACAGTTTCCTTCTATAATCAACAACACACCATATAAACCAAACTCATCTTCCCTTCCCAAATCATCGGGCCTATTGATTTAACGAATAAATCTCACCCATTGATAAGTTAAAGAAATAAATACTAAGTATACATGCTTGTTATTATATAGGGATTAAGAGGGCGCACATCCATAATAACAGAGGTTCCATTCTTTTATATAGTCAGTATAAATCGAACAACCTCAGACGGTCCTGCTCAATACACACATAGTGTACTAGTGTAATTTTATAGTCAAGACAGACTAATACCAAATTACACTACAACCGTTCCAATAGTTTGTCCCAATCCATCTTGATTGTGAGCTATTATTTATAATTTATAAGGAACTAATAACATAATCTTTTGTATGGCACTACACACCATATTATCTACAATATAAATTAAATGGACAACTGCATTGAGATATATATAAATATAAAATGCAGACATTTGACCAAAGTGATTCTTATTTCAAAATATTTCAAAACAAATGTTCATACAAAAGTTAGGCTTATAATATACATCCCAACAGGTTCATAGTCTAGCGACTACTACTCTAAAACTCATGATCCTTAATTACTTCGATTGGGGAATCAACTAAATTTCTCCTCTCCAAAAACTTTCGTAAGAGGAAAACTGTATAGAATATGAGGAAGATATTAATGTGCTATTATCCAATAAAAAGATTATATCGACAACGAAGGATTGAAACTTTAGCGTAGGTTGTTGGAGAATCTTCTTGCGTAGTAGTAGCACAACTTGCATGATCTAAGTAGAAGAAGGAATTGAAGAGTGAGTAGAAATGTTACGAAGTTTTGAATCCTAAGGCTTCTTTTATAGCCATGATCCTGTCGACTGGAAATCATCTAGTTGACTAATCTCTATCAGTTGACTGAACCTCTATCAGGTGACTAACCTCCGCTCCTTTCCTTATTTGCTTTGATCTAATCTAATTGATCCTGTGATATATGAGTTTTTTCGTCAACTAAACCCCTAGGATTTCCTTTCCTGCATGATCCAATCATATCTTCCACACTTATTATATTGGTTTGATCGACTGATCCTCTTGATCAGCTGAATGAACTCTTTGATTCATTATTTGCTGAATTGTGATCTTATACATGCTTGCCAACCCGGATCATTTGACCCAACGACCATGTTTGGTCGACTTAACCTTTTGATCCGGGCTTTTATTTTTCTACAAAACAAAATTAGCACGGTAATAATAAAAATGACCCTGCAAAATAGAGTTATATAAGAGATAATATGCATAAGTCTGATAGTTATTACTATCTGATCTCGGCTTAGAACCTCTGTTGGTTTTTCTAGTTGAATCAATGCCTAAAGGTGTTCCCTGAATGAGGACTCATCCTTACCATTTTTCTTTTCAGAAGAATGACTGCACTCCAGGAGCTTACCTCAACTTGTCCACCAAATATTTAGTCCTCTAAATTTGTTTGGGTTTTCTCTACTCATCATTCGATCATTGACCTGTAGGGCTTTCTCCTTACTCGATATGTGGTCCTCGCCGATCTATCAAGTCTATCTTGCCAGATATCCGATCCACTGATCTATCTAGATTTTCTACCTGGTGTCCTTGATCTGCAAAGACTTTCATTGCCTAGTATCCGGTCCAACTAGCCTACTAGAACTTTATAGATATAATAACCTACACACTTGATCAATCCGTTATATCACAACGAGATTTAACTTTAAACCTTTTCTAACATCAAAACATAGGTTCGATTCTAGTGCTCTCTACACTAACAAGCTCAATGGCTCAATCCATCTTAGCACTAGTCGACTGAACATTACCATCAGTTAACTATCATAATCAGTCAAGTCTCATAGTCAAGTTTTGAACATTCTGTTTGCTCAAACAATGACATCAACCGACTCATACAATCTGTCAGTCAACTATTACAATCAATCAAGTTTTCTAATTAATTTTAAAGCTTTTGTTCATTGCTACAATATCATTAGTCGACTAATCAAACCCATTATCGACTGTACTATAGTAAATTACTATACACAATTACCATAGTAGATTAATATAGCACAGTACTATAGCAAACCCTAGAAAAATGTTAAACTCTAAATTTCAAGGGTTAAAGTTCATCGATCAATCGATACACCCTATCGATCGGCTAATACTCATGTTCCAGTCTTATCAAGGCTAAATTCTCATCTTGTTTAGTATTTGATTAATCTCAACCTACTATGATTTCCTTTACTCAACATCCGGTCAATCTTGACTTATTGAGACTTTTCATTGTCTAACATCCGACCAACCTTAATCTATTAGGATTTTATCGTTGTCTAGCATCCGGTCAACCTTAACCTGCCGGAACTTCCTTATCACCTAACATTCAGTCAAATTTGACTTGTCATACCTTTATGTTTCATATCAACTCCTTATTGGACTTCAGACTATTAAATATCTTGTCAACTATAACTCACTTGAACTTTCCTTTTACCAGCTAATATATTGGTTAAATATCAAAACTTAAATTTGAGTCACACCGAGCTTAATAAACTTTGATTAAAGGTTGATTGAACCAACCTATTTAACTTATTTAAGCTATGAGTGCTCTTATAATAAAATTATCTTTGAACTTATTTCTTTTACTAGAGGACTCTCCTATTGATGTAGCTTAACCCTTCAAGTTTGTGCAGGAAAAAAATAGTGAAAAGATATGTATTAAATAATAAAAAAAGACTAATGAAATTGATAAAATACATCTAGAGATAACTAATTAAATCTATCAACTAAATTTCTCAAGATTGGTTAAATGTCAAATGTTCCCTATACTATCACTTCTTATTTTTATTGGCCTCCAAATTATTTAGAGACGATGACTCCATAGTGCTACTCATTTATTTTTAATACAAGAGGTTGACTATTAATATTTTGAACTATGTTTCACCTTTTAGTGCTTTGCTTCTATGATGATTTTGGCGTTTTATTGATTTTTTTATTATTTAAAATATAAATATTCTTATTAATTGTTAAGTGTTCAAAAGCTTCACGCAAAGGAATACATTTATGTTACAATAGTAGGTGTTTGGTGTGTACAAAATCCACAACAAGAGCAGGTTCCTTTTGGCTTTGTCTTCATGCCACACGTTCAAAGAGCAATCAATCCGCCGTATTCCAATCCTAATTGGAGGAGAATAGTCATGGAAAGCAATGCTCATAATAATAATTATTATTTTTATGAATTATTATTATTACTACTAAACACACTTGGAGTTCAACCACCTAAAGCAATTAATAAATGATTTGTAAGTAAACTACCTCCTCGATTGGCCTTTCTAGGGAATGCTTCCACAATGGATAAGCATAAAGTAGTCGTAGATGACCAACTAAAAAACTAACCATTTTTTAAAATTTGCATCCTCTTAACAACTGCATCATGTTATAGAAGAGGTATCGAAAATAAATCTGATTTACCAATCTGACCCTAGTTGATAATAAAAATAGCTGGTCAGGATTGATGATTTTAGGATTTAGGTTAGATCATCGGGTTGGATCCAAAATCATTTTTTTAGTTGGGTTAGATTTGGATTAACTTAGGTTAACCTAAATTTAGGATGAAGAAGTAAAGTTTGAAAGTTATTTTGTGATGCTTGACAACTTGAAGATTTTTTTTTTATTTTATATTGATATCATAAATTTTTATCGTGTTATCTTTATTTCGTAGAGTAATTAATAGTTTAGATAATTAAATTCTTATATTTAAATATTTAAACTCAAAAAATATATTTATCATATTTAGATTTGTTATTATAGGTTTAAATTAAAATATTTTTATTATATATTTTAAAATTTTATTTAATTATTTTGTTGAAGAATAAAATCGTATAGTAAAATATCAAGATAGATTTATCGGATTATTTGGGTTGGTTCGAATTCAAATTCCAGTTTGGGGTTATAATTTTTAGGTTAATTTGGATTGGATTAAGTTGAATTTTTTTTATAATGTTTATATTCGATCCATTTGAATTAACACTCTTTAGTTATGTGATGAGAAATACTTTTTTTAATAGACTTTTTAAATGTTAAATTATGTGATAGCAAATATAAATGACAAAAAATAATATATGGATATTCATTATTTTAATTATTGTTAAAAGAATGATGGGTTCTAATTTTTTCTCTCAAAAATAATTCTGTTTAAGTTCCATCATTGTTATAATAAATTTAGTTAAAGCTATTTTAATATTAATTAAAATTGTAATAGGGCAATTTAGAAAGAAGTTTAAGATGAGGGATTCTTTTAACAATAACAAAATAAAGGAAGGGGATGGGGGTTTGATTTGGGCTAAAAATCAAGAGAGTGTCTTTTAGTTTTTATATAGTCAAAATGACACACCATTTTGAAGAAAAAAAAAATCAAAAGGGCTTCATGTTCTATTTTTTATTTTAAAAATATTCTTATTTTAGTGTTATTGTTATTTTACTTTTAAAATCATTTACTTTGTTTTTCTCATTCAATGACTAATTTTTAAAAATTATGTCATTTGTATTTTGGTTGTCATGTCAAATCATTAATATTAATCAATCAATTAATCAATTAATCAAAATACATAATGTTAACTTCACAATTAATGACACTAAGTTTTTATATTATATCTTAACCAATTTTCTTGTTTTATTAATCTTTAGTTTTAATTTTGTTAAAAAATATCTTTAAATTTAATTGTGTTAGACAAATTTACAATGAAACACAAAAATCAATTAAACTAAATTACTTAGTTAATTAATCCACAATTAATGATTTTAGAACAATAAATAGAAATTTGACTTCTCAATGAATTAGCCTGTTGGGAAATTTTAAAATAAATCATTTTAAATTTTGTTTCAAAAATTTAAAATAAATCATAAAATATGTAATGGTTAATATTACTTATGTTAAATCTATATAACATAAACTCATGTAGATTCTAAAATATATAAGTTACACTGCATTAATATTCAATTTTTTTATTTTAAATATTAAGTTTATTCAGACCACCCAATTTATTTGCAACACATATTAAGAATTTATGAATTAAATAAATAAACTTAAATAACTTATGAGCTAAATGAATAATTTTGAACCTAGCTATATTTTTTTCAATAAAAATTATAAACTCTTTGTGAGTCCTATCTACAAAGTTTGTGTGAATCTTTTTATTAATAAAATTATTATCAAACTTTTAAAAACGAATAAATAGATTTGTAAGAGTTCGTTAACGAAACAAATAAATTTAAAAATATAAAAATATCAAACAAATAAATAAGTTTGAAGAGTTGATAACATTTACAGGAAGAGTTGAATTTGAATAAGCTCAAACTAATAAAATATTGAATATGAATAGCATTTTTAATAACTTAATTTATTTTAAATTTAATTTGATTTAATTTAATTATTTTATTAAATAATTTTAAATGAAATGATTTTATTTTTTTAAGTTATCATCCTCTATTCAACCCTGGAGCAATAAAAAAATATATATCTCAATTATCGAAAATATATAGATAAATAAATCATAAAAAATATTTTATTTTAGAAATAATTTATATCAGTTACAAATTGATTTCAAAATTTATAATTTTCAAACTGCTGTGAGAATAAATCTCAAAAATACTTGGACGGTTTACCATTTCACCATCTCAGATTTACCATTCAATTAGTAGAAAAATAGAATTAGTCTTAGGATCAACATAAAAAATTAAAATAAAATAAAATAAATAATGACTAACATATGAAAATAAGCTTTTAACTCAGTTATATTAAAATTTAAATTTTAAATCTTAAATTAATAATATTTTATACGTTAGCTTCTAGATCAGACTGAGCAGGAGTATTAAAATAGAGGTCATTTCGGTACAGAATCCAATCGATTCAATATTATATTATACTCAGTCTATTTGTTCCACTGTCTCCTTCCTGCCAGTAGTCAATAAAACGAGACTCCCTCAATCTCTCTCTCTCTCTCTCTCTCTCTCACCCATTCCTTCTGCCTTGTCCTCTTCTTGCTCGCTTCTCTTCACCAATTCCATAGCGCAGGGGAGAAGGGAAAGAACCCGAAGGAGAAATTGGACGCAACGAGGGCGAAGATGGGAGGCTGCTTTCGCTGCGCCGGAGAGCCCAAGACGGATGACAAGGACCCGCCCAGGCCTTCTTCAGGTACCTGAAGAAGAAACTTACGGAAAGCTGGGTTTTTTCACCTGTGTTCTTGAGATATTTCGTCTCCGCTTTTAGTGTTTTCTGTGTTTCTTTTTTCCGTTACGGTGGACAACTGGTTTTTGGTTAGCAGTTGCTAGAATTGAAATCAAAGTTTGGTTTTTTTTACTCGGATTGTTTGGGTTTGAGTTGTGGATCAGTTTCTTGGGGGAATCCTTCCCTATCCTTGATGGTTTCGCTCTATAATCTCCTACTCGAGAAAGGGCGGCGATGATTGATCGCCTACCGATTCTCTCCACAAAACCTCTTTTGTTACGGCAAAATTGCGCATGTAGAATACAAGCTGATTTTGCGTGAATGTATTGTGTGCATCATTTAGACACGGAGTTCCCAATTTCCCATTTTGCATCTTCAGGGACTGAGTCTAGGTTCCGTAAGATCACATTAATTGGATGGGTTTTTCTGCTGGATCTTGCAAAACCTAGATCTTTTTCTTCTCTGGAAACGCATAACGAGCTTTCTTACATACTATTCTGGATCAGCATAGTTTTTCCAATCCTTTCTTGTGCTTTGTGCTTGAGCTCTTTGTGATTTCCAAATGGTAAAATGCATTTCAATCAATGATGGTGGAATTCTGAGTTAACGAGAGATGCCAATCTTTTGCAACCTTGTTTTTTCTTTTGTAGTTGTTGATGTTTTCATTTGTTGATAAATGTTACCCTGTAAATGTTGTAGGAGATAAGTCCAGGTCCAGTTCATCTTTGAATGCCAAGCAAGGAGCCTCTGTGAATGAACAACAAGAGATGTTAAGTGGTGGATCTGACCGTATTTCTGCTCAGACATTCACATTCCCGGAACTGGCTGCAGCAACAAAGAATTTTAGGGCTGATTGCCTTTTGGGCGAGGGAGGTTTCGGTCGAGTTTATAAGGGCAGGTTTGAAAGTAACCACCAGGTTAATCCATGCTTTGTCCCAGTCTCTCATCTCCTTTGTTCTGTAATTACGTCAAGGAACTTACTATGCCTAAGACTAGATTTGAAACCAATTGGCAATAATAGCAGCAGTAAAATGTGTTAATTGTTTTATATTATGTGAGAAATTCATGTCGATGACTTATCAGTGCAACACTTTATTTGTGTGACTGTTAATTGGGTTATATAAAATTATTATCCATATAGGCAGATTACAAAATATATAAATTTACATCCTTCTGATGTATACATCCTTAATGGCTTAGTGGTCATAAATTTCAGACTATAAACTTATTTTGACAGGTTGTAGCAATAAAGCAACTTGATCGTAATGGATTGCAAGGAAACAGGGAATTTCTCGTTGAGGTTCTTATGTTGAACTTGCTTGATCACCCCAACCTGGTTAATCTGATTGGCTATTGTGCTGATGGAGATCAAAGGCTTTTGGTCTATGAGTATATGCCTTTGGGATCCCTGGAAGATCATCTTCATGGTACTCGCTTACATTCTCGTAATCATATTTGCAATATGTAAATATAAGTTCTATCCACTGAGAAATATTGATATGGTTACAGCAGACCTTTCGCCAGATAAGAAGCGGCTTGATTGGAATACACGAATGAAAATAGCAGCTGGTGCAGCAAAAGGATTAGAGTATTTGCATGATAAAGCCAATCCTCCTGTTATATACCGGGATTTAAAATGCTCTAACATTTTGCTTGATGAGGGTTATCATCCTAAGCTATCTGATTTTGGCTTGGCAAAACTTGGCCCTGTTGGCGATAACACTCATGTATCGACAAGGGTGATGGGTACGTATGGATATTGTGCACCTGAATATGCAATGACAGGGCAGCTGACACTAAAATCAGACATGTATAGCTTCGGAGTTGTCCTTCTAGAGCTTATTACCGGAAGAAGGGCCATTGACAATTCTAGAGCTGCAGGAGAGCACAATCTCGTCGCATGGGTGAGTATATCTGCATTTGTTTGTGTTCAGTGTCCATTATTGTTTCATTGTTAATATTGTTTTTCCTGCCGTCTAACTGTTTCACATATTTATCTACGATTTTAGCTTTAAGTTGAAACCTACAAATTCTATAGTGTCAAATTTCTGTAGTTATCCTTTGTTGAGTTAAAAAGGACCGACCAATCTGTGGTATTTCGTTGGAAGATTTATGTTCTTCTGAACCCCCTTTTTTTTCCTGTTTTAAGATAAATTAGATGGTATTTAGATAGCGTTTTGATGAGTATTTCCCGTCCCAAATTGAAATAATTATCACCAGTGAACTCTAGGAACACCTGTAAGAACTTTAATTGATTCGAGGTTCATTTAGGTGATCTTAATCCAAATATAGACCTTGTGGAATTATTCTTAAAAGTGAAAAGGTTAAAAATTCAAAGACTAATTCTCCTTTGGTGATTCTTAATAATGAAGAACCTCTTTCTTGAACCTTCAATATAAGATATGGAGATGAACCTTTTTTTTTTCCCTTCTCAACCGAAGAGAACAAAACTGAGCTATTCCTTTTATGTTTTTTTTTCTCCTCAAAACTTGTATTTGCTGCTTCTTATTGTAGGCGAGACCATTGTTCAAAGACCGGAGAAAATTTGCACAGGTGGCTGATCCAGTTCTTCAGGGCCAGTATCCTCAAAGGGGTTTATACCAGGCACTTGCTGTCGCTGCAATGTGTGTACAGGAGCAACCTGCAATGCGGCCACTCATAGCTGATGTTGTAACTGCTCTTAGCTACCTTGCTTCTCAAACATACAGCCCCGAAAGCCAACCGGCCCAGAATACATCTCGTTTGTCTGCTCCGGCCACACCTCCTCGAGTAAGAAGGGAAAGTGAGAAGAGGCTAGCACGTTGAGTAGCAGCCAAGCAGCTCCCATCCTTTAAATGGTGAGTTGTCAACCAGGGAAAGTGCCATCTTTTGATCGAGGAAACTCGTCCCTCTGTTTGTAATTTCCTCGGTGTCCGGTGTCTGTTTTGTTTCATATTTGATGCCGAGTTGGTCTCTTGCGCTTGGTAAAAAAAAAAAGTTTGGTTGAGCAGTAAATTCTTTTGTTTATTGTATATATGAATTTGGATCCTCATAGAAAAGAGCATGTAATGGACAAGAAATCTCTTAGCTTAGCAATACTTCCTTTTATTTCAGAATTTATCAAGATGTCGCAAACTCAAGTGCTTGTGCTTGCTTCGGTCATTGGGAAATTCTAGGGGTTAAAATGATCCAAAATTTAACTGAAATCAAGGGTAAAAAGGGTTGCAAGGAGAACAATGGAAGGCAAAACCTCATTGTTTGCGACCCAAAGAAGAACAATAGTGCCCTTACTGTTGCAGTCTGATTGCTATGGATCGCTCGAGGAAATTGTAGTAGAGAAGAACAATAGTCTCATTGTTTGTTGATCTTCTTGATTATTTATATTATCGTCCACGGCAGTTCTTTGGAAGTAACAACATTGTTGATTTGTCTCTTATTATTTATTTTTTGGCAAAAGTTAAAAACACGTTTCTTTTTATTGAAATCATTAAAATTATGTCTCTTTTTATTTATTATTAAAACAACATTCTATCTTGTAAACTTTTTTATTTTCAAAAATATCTTTAGTTTTCAATAATATTATAACAATTGAAGCAATACTTTTTTATTTTTAAAAATATCATTATTTTCAATGATATTATGATTCTATAATTTTTATAATATAATATTAATAAATATTAATCATAAATAAATTTTTTATTGTATTAACTAGAATTTATAATTATTTTAATATAATATTTAATATTATTGATAGAGATAAAATAGTAACAACTATCATATAGTATTATTAATGTTAACCAGAATTAAAGTATTTATATTGTAAGCCGCCACGATTTGTAATTGTTACTAGTTATAGCACACATGCCAATTTTTTTTCTTTTTCTTTCAATTTTTAATTTTTATTAGAAAAAATTAAATAATTACAATGGATTTTTTAAAAATGAAAACTTATTCTTAGGTAAATATGTAGGATTGAGACGTGTTGAGATGGTGAATAGCACTCATGATTTTCACGTTCGTTTTTCGAAAAACATAGAATACACAATGGAAATAAAGAAATAGAAATCACAAACATACTAAGATTTATTTGGTTCGGAGATAGTGACGACTCCTACTCCAAGACCTGCACTTGAGAGTTTTTTTATTGGGCAATCACTATAGTTTCAGAAATTCAAATTCAAAGATGAAGTACAATAATAATGTAATTAAAGACAATTATACCGATGACTTTGGAGAGTTGGAGATGCGAGCTTTTAGTCATCGGAGTGACGTTATAGCTTCATGGACTTATCTTTGGAGTAGCGTGCACTAGAGAAATCGTTAGAGTTCATTTTTTGAAGTATTTTGTCGAGGCCTCCTTTTATAGCCAAGTTGAGCCTGATCCAGATCCATTAATCTCGGGATTAGGTTTGACTCGATGTTGATCGGTCGACCGATCCCCCTGATCGATCAACCGAACCTTCTAAATCTGCCCTGCTTCCAATTCAGATTCTACCACTTTGGATAAAGCCTTCATTCAGTCGACCGATCCCACCGTTCGGTCTACAGATCTTGCTATCCTCGTTGACTTATCTAGTTCAATCAACCCAGTCCGATCAAGCCGTTGCTTATCCACTGTCCGCTCGACTGAACCCGAGGTTCAGTTGATCGATCCTTGGTTGAAACTTAGCTGCAAGCTGATTTGATCTCTAGGGTTCGGTCGACCAATCCGGACATTCGATCGACCAAACAAGGTAAAATCCGAACCTACAAAACTGCTAGTTTCTTGCAAATAGAGTTAGAATAATAGGCAAGTAATATATAAAAGTAACTTTTGCAGCTTTTGGACTGTTCGGTCCTAACTTTAAGTTTCACTGAAACTCTAGGTCGGACTAATGCCTACTGTTCCATCTTCGAGGAACACATCCTCACCTACTCCTCTCAGGAGAGTTTACTTTTTGCCAGACTAGTCCTTTAGATCGTCTAGACTTTTGCTCAGCATCCGATACATTAGGACTTCATACTGAACATTCGATCCCGACCCTTCCCGTCTTCCACCTGGTGTTCACAACCCCCAGGATTTTCACCTAGAGTCGATTTTACCCAATGTTTTTGACCCACCAAGACTTCACCCAGTCCCCCAGACCAGGACTTCATTGTCTAACCGTAGTTAGGACTTTTCATAACCTAGGGTTACCTCCTCCTAGGACTTAGGGTTATCTCTCCATAGAGTTTTCTACCTGCCTAGAATCCACTAGGACTTTTACCTAAAAATACTTAGAACTTTCCTGCAAGCTCAATCACACTTGTTAGATCACAAGATATTTTAACTTTTGAACCATTTGTCATTATCAAAATTTAGGTTCAATCATCTAATGCTCCTTATACCAACAAAATCAATTTTGAAATGATCTCATTCCTTTAAGTAGATAAATGAATATAGCCTTGTAATCCCTTCACTGGTTACCTTACGTGATAGACTAAATAAATGGTAATAGGGGCTGGAGCTCTTCTATCTAATTTTTGTATTCATTGAATGCAAGATCTACTAGGTAAACATAACTTCTATATTTCTATACTTAATATTATGAATCGAAGCTTCAAGATGGAAGATGTGTTATGAGTATGCATATCTTTTATATAAAAAATAATGAGAGAAAATTACTAATAAGTCTTAAAATTATTTTCAGTGTGAAAAAAAGACATTAATATAATTTTATTTTGAGGTTCATCAAAATTAATTAGTAAATGGTTAAGATTCTTAATAAAATAATAAGATAATATAATATTTATCAGTGTTAGACCTGAGACAAAAAAATTCATATTATAACAACTATGAATTGTAGTTGCTATAATATAGTTGATCAGAATTAAAGTATCTATGATATAGTAGTTATGATCTTATAATTATTATAATAACATTAAAAATAAAAGATATTTTTTATTATAATTATTATAATAACATTAAAAATAAAAGATATTTTTTAAAATAAAAATGTACTGAGGTGAGATGAGATGGGATGTTGTTTTGATAATAAAAAAAAAATATTCTTTTAATAATTCCAATAAAAAAGAATGTTTTGCCCTATTTCTTTTACCTTTCAATTTCAAATTGTGTGTGACAAAGACTAATTTATTTTTTAAGTTAACCTAAAAAGATTAAGTTAGTTTAAAATAGAGATAGAAGAACTACAAGTTCAAATTGAGGGTTTAAGGGCTTGTGCATTTGCATTTCTCATGAATTATTTTCCAATGCAAATATGCTCATTGCCCATAACATTAAAAAAAAATATATAAAGAGAATATTTACAATTTAAGAAATACTAGTAACTATAATTTAATCAACAAAGCTATTATAAAAATGATATACATTATATAACGATAATATCAAAAAATATGATTCAACAATAGTATTTATAGTACAAGAAACAAAATTATAGAAAAAAATGAAAAGATAAAATACCACCTCGTCCCAGTATAAAAATTCATATAATTAAATTATAAGAGTTTATAGCTTTCAGATTTCATCTCTTGATTAAAATGACCAAGATCCTTTTTCAACCTTTGGCAAATGGTTAGGTAGGAATCTCTCTTCTTTCTCAAATTTTTCTACAATAAGATTGAGACAATAGACTCTTAGTTTAATTCGATTGATCACATCAAATTATAATTTTTGATGATAAAATAAATTAGGAATATTTAAATATGGATAATTATTTATTCAAACCTTTTTGATTTCTCAAGCAAGTCAAGTGTGTTGCCTCTTAAGGTACTCAAGCTCTCTCTAACTTTTGTGAGTAATTTTGTCGTGTGAAATTATGATGGCCAATCTACACAATATCCGTAATTACTATAATCATTTATTTACATTCCATAATTAAATATCCATCAACATACAATTATGTCCATCAACATATTGTAGATTAAAATAGATATTAATAAAATCCTTGACCTACAAAGTTGCAATCTTATCCTTCCAACCACACTATATTCCCATACGGGTTATTGTCAAAATGAATTTACCTATATAATTTATTCAATCATAATTTCCATAACTCAATTGGACTCCAAAATTTTTTGAAACAATTTGTATATATAACTATAAATATAAAAGATTTAAAATAGCATCGGCTGGTTTTCTTTGAGTCCAATCAATAATGAAAATTGAATTGAATATATTTTCTCTTTAATGGAGAATGACGGATTCCTTGTTGAACATTTATATAATTTAATTATCATCGACACGACCCAATAAATCTGTATATAGCTTTTAATTAGCATCAACAATTGATAAATTAAAATCATGCATATTTTAATTAAATATATATAAATCTCTCAGGTCTAAGGATAAAAAGAAATGTGTGAAAAAATATAGTTTTGACAATAACACTTATATATTCTTTAATTGATCCTATTTAGAGCATGTACAACTTACATTGCATCCATTTGTTTGGTTACGGTCACTACCTTAATGATGGAGTAAATCATACTATCTCATAAGGGCACAACAAGTGTAGGTTATATATATACATTATTTTATAGACTAGAACAACTTGGATATATAATTAAATTATTACTCCCCACTAATGATCTTTTAATCATAAGTATATTTTAATAAAAATATCCAAGTAACATCCAATTGATATCACATACCAATAAAATATACCCATAAATATAATATACACATGAATACTATTTAAAGAAATTGTTTTGCGGGCATATAATTTTAGCAATCTCCCACTTACACTCAAAACCAATCATACATGTATTTTACACCCATAGCATCAATATGCTTCTCAAACACCTTTTGAGAAAGTGATTTGGTGAACAGATCTACTACATTATCAGCAAAAGCAATTTTAGCTATTGCAATATCTCCTATATGTATGATGTCACGTATCAAGTGAAATCTACACTCAAGATGCTTTGATCTTTGAACATTTTCTTTTTGTCTCTAAACAATTTAATTCCAAGAATAAAAGATGCTTCGCCAAGGTCTTTCATTAAAAAATGATTAGACAACCACAATTTGACATATGACATTACATCTACATCATTCCCAATAAGTAGGATGTCATCTACATAAAGAACCAAAAATATAATGGAGCTCCCACTAACCCTTTTGTAAACACAAGGTTTATCCATGTTTTGTGAGAAACCAAACTTTTTGATTGCTTCATCAAAAATAGATATTCCAACCGCGTGATGCTTGTTTAAGACCATAATTCATTTCCATGAGATATGTAACCTTCTGGCTGATCCATATATATTTATTCTTGAATATTATCATTCAAGAAGATTATTTTGACATCCATTTGTCATATCTCAAAATCATAATGTGAAGCAATTGCTAAAAGAATTCTGATGCATTTCAGCATTGCAACTGGAGAAAAGGTTTCTTCATAATCAATACCAGCTTTTTGATTATAACCTTTTGCCACGAGCCTAGCCTTGTAGGTCTCCACATTTCCATTAGGTCTCAATTTTCTTTTGTAGATCCATTTACAACCTATAGGTTTGAAACATTCAGGTTGATCTACTAAACACCAGACCTTATTGGAAAACATTGAATTCATCTCTACCTGCATTGCCTTTTTCCAAATTTCTGCATCTTTATCTTTTATAGCCACTACATAAGTTGTAGGATCTTCATAAGACTCTGTCGATTCTATTTGATAAATATCATTTAACAATGTGAATATAGTTGGTGGCTTTATTATCCTATTAATTCAAGTTGGCTCTTGTGTTTCAATAGGTTTGTAAGATAAAGAATCTGATTCTTTATTTGCCCCAAACATTGGTCGATCACTGTGTTCTTCAAATGCAACACTAGTTCTTTTTTCATTCAAGCTATAATCTTCTTCAAGAAAAGTAGCATTCCTACTTAAAAACACCTTTTGTTCAGTAGGATTATAAAAATAGAATCCAGTAGTCAACTTAGGATACCCTATAAAAAAACATTTATCAGTTCTTGATCGCAACTTCTCCAAGTTAGACTTTCTAACATGAGTAGGACAACCTTATATGGACTGTTTTGAGTATCCACTCATGTGGACAATTAAGCTCTTTTGTAGTCTTAGTACTGAGTTGTTTAAATATTAGATTGGTATATGGAAATTCATCCCATAATTCTTCTAGATTGTCTAGCGTATCGTAGGATATGTAATTTTGGCTTTCAGGATGTAGATTATACTGCTAGTATGAAGGTTGCAAGAAGGAGTTTACAAGACTAAGTCAGAAGAAGGGATAACTTCTTCTACATCATCTATAGAAACAATAGAGTAGATGGAGGATGTGTCAAAAACATCTGATTGTACTTCTACTAAATCAAGATTTGTGCAGGTAACTAGTTTTACTTCTCTGGTATATAAATTCTTTTTATTTAGGTAGACAGAAGATAAATGTCCTGGTTCATTACAAGCGAAACATGTGATGATATTAGCATATGTCTTCTTTGGTTTGAACTTTCACACATGTTTTTTTTTATTTAGATAGGATTTCTTTTCTCTACTTTTTCTAACATAGTACGCCTTTTTGGGTTTTATTGCCTTGGGCCTTGATACCGATCTTCTGGGTATTCTTGATGAATGATTTAGTCTTGGTCTAGGTTTAGTGAGACCATATTGTTGAGGGATACATATTTGGCTACAAAATACATATTGTTGATTTTTTAGTTGCTTTTGTATGTTGATATATTTTTTTAAGTATGGAAATAATGTGTTGGATTCTTACTCCAATGTTATCGTATTGTGGTGCTACATTCATATCTGTCTAGGCCTTATGTATTTCCTTTCCTAAATCTCTTGGAAGCTTGCTAAAGAGTCTTTCCCCTAATTCTGGATTACAATAGTTTCCTGAGACTGCTGTTAATGCTAAGAAGTCATTACAAAAAAGTTTAATCCAGTTCCAACTAAAGAGTTGTAATTGTTCTAAGTCTCTCATAACTTCTCTTTGTCTTATATCTAATCCAGTGTTAGCGTCTCTGGTAGTAAATAACCTATGAATTGTATAGAAAAAAATTAAGTATATTATTTCCTTGTGAGGCCATCTTGGCTACTTCCTCAGGATATTAGTTTTATAAGCTCCCCATGTTGCCCTGACAACATCGCCTAGGTAATTTTCCCCTACTTTTATCATGGTTTCTCCTATTTCTATGTCTAGTTCGTGTATGGCTTGATAATCTCTTTTCACAGAGACTATCCACTATTCTAAATAGGTATTATAAAGTTGTGGATTCTCACATTCTTCAATATTTAATAAGACTAATTTTTTACCAAAATAAGTAATTTCGGGTGGTCTCCTTTTTCCTATTATTCTCAACAAAGGATTATTATTAGTATATGGGGTAATCTTTGTTCTTGGAGGATGTCCTTCTCCATAATCCATAATTCTCATAGAGTTTTCAGGGTATCTTACTTGTAATGGTTGTGGTCTGAAATTACTAGTGTTACTAGATTCGGCTGGATTTATTAGGTTTACTGTTGAAAAGTAATCTTGCTTTTTAGCAATTATATTATGGTCCTCATCAAAATATAACATCCAGTCAGGTTCTAATTTATGGTGTAAAAGGTCAAAAGTTTCTAATTCTTTTAAATCTTCTTTAGTGGAATAAGTAGATATTTCAAATGGGATGTAAACATATTCGTTTAAGTCATCATAAAATAAATAGTTATCAACATTGTTGTTTGTATGATTTTCCAGTATGCTATATTCTATGTTCATTAAGTTCATATTAGTTTGATTTTCTTCATAATCTTAGCTTTTTCTTGTGATGTTGAGGGTTTGTAATTATGAAATCTTAATATGGAGCTACCGTGTCTATTTTTATAAATAATGGATTTCGTTGGTTGTAAAGTTTGTGGTTTAGCGCTTAGCTCCAAATTAAGAGTCCAATCTAATCTGGCAAGTAAAGTAGATGAAAAGTCCTTAGGTTTAAGGAAATAAATGCCTTTTCTAGTAAGGGTTTCAATAACATTAGTAATTTGAATTTTAAAACTATTGTTAATATTTATCATTATTTTTCCTAGAAAGATTATGTCTATTTGGATATTATGTCTTTGAAAGTCTCCATACCCTTTGGCTTGTACTGAAATTTTAATATGTTCTATAAAGTCTAGGATTGTCATATTAAAGTTTGGACAGAAATATGTAATTCCTAAATTGCTATTCATATTGAAGGTTGTAGCAGCTTGTTCTTTTAATTGGGCTAGTGTTAAATAGTTAGGCCATTGTGGGTTTTTGTCTATTAATGTTGTAGAACAGGAAGGAGACCCATGAGTTCCTTCAGTAATTTGTGCATATGTAGGAGTCTCTTTAGTTTGTGAGTTGGTTGGGTTTATCATCATGGTTGTTATTTTTAATAAAGTGTTGATAAAAAAATTAGCACCAAGTTGGGCTCTGGCAGCATTAAAAGTCTCTTTAAGTGAATAGTACCCTTTAAAGAAAGGATGTTCTAGGCCTTGTATGGCCATATTTATTTCTTCCCAACTAGCATATACCCCAGCTTGTGGTCAAGAGAAGACTACATAACAATAGAATTTCTTGTCTGCTGGCTTTTGTATGGTTGTTAGAAAATAGTTTGTTAAAGCATTTATAACTACTATCATATGTCCAGAGTTGCCAGGAATGGTTGGAATGTGCCAAATGTTATCAATCAGAGAGTGTTGTATGTGATCTAATTTGTCTCTAAATATAGAGCGAAACTGATCTTCCTGTTGTGTGAACTATTGTAATTCTTGAGTTCCAAATCTTAATGTTTTAGTAGCAAATGATGTTCATACCTTCCTTGGTCTATCCATTACCTAAAAAAAAATTAGTAGAGTAAACGAGATAAAGTATCAGCTAAAGAATTGTTAATTCCCTTTATATATTCTCAGTGAATGCTTAAACCTTTATTAATAATGGTATCTATGAATTTTAACCATCTCTTAGTACTTAATCCTTTAGTTTGTTGACTATACTTGACTATAGCTTCACAGTCTATTCTAATAGTAATTTCTTGCTTATTGCAAGTGAATAGTCGGAAGGCTTCTAGACAATAAACAACTGCTAATATTTCAAAATTTAGTGAAGTTAAATGCCCCTTTTCTTGAAATTTCCCAGAGACATACCTACATAAGGTTTCTATAGGTTTATGGTCATATTTGGAAGTTTTTCTAAATAAAATACCTCCCCATCCTGTTTCACATCCATCTATTTCAATAACTAAGTAGTCAGAATCAAGTGGGAGTGTTAACATGGCAATTTCTTTTACTAACTGTTGAATTTGTTGTACAAGTACTATATCTTGTTGATTAAAATGTTTTTATCCAGTTAAGGAGATATTATTGTATAAGGGGTCGCTAATTTTTCCTATATCTTTTAAATAAGGTTTTGCATAATTTACAAGTCCTAAAAAAGCTCTTAGAGTTTTAGTATCTTCCATTTTATCTGGAAAAGCAAGGATTTTAGCATAGATATGAGGTTGAAGGGCTATTTGTCCCTGGCCTATCTCGACTCCTAGGAAATCAATATGAGTAGTTTCTACTGTCATATTCTTTCGAGAAATAATCAAACCATGTTTCTCAAATAGGTTAAAAATAATATGAAGATGAGCATAATGTTCTTGTTTAGTTTTAGAGAAAATTAGAATATAATCTATATATATACACAAGTGAAGAAAGAAATATCTCGAAAAATGTCATCCATTTTCCTTTGGAATATTTGAGGGGCTACCTTAAGGCCAAAAGTTATAACAAGTCACTCAAAAGGTCCCTCAAGCAGGAAAAGACTATCTATTCAATAGACTCAGGATGCATTTTGACTTACGAAAATTCTGATTTCATGTCAAATTTAGAGTACCATTTTGAGTTTTGGATGTTATTTAAGAGTTGGTCTTTGTCAGGGATTTTATAACCATCTTCTTGACAATTATCATTAAGTTTTTTGTAGTTAAATACCATTCTAGATTGACCACATTTTTGTTTTGATCCTTTATTAACTATGAAAGCTGGACTTCGGTGCCTAGATGTGGACCTTTGAATGACTCCTAAAGTTAAGAGTTGATTAATGTGCATTTTACATTCTTCAGTTTCCAAATTTATATATTTTAAGTCTTGAGCATTAATTGTAAGGTTTGGATTAATTATTGATAGTTTGCACTAGACTTTGTCTCGGTCCCAATATTTAGTAGGATTTTCTCCAATAATTTCTAATTTTTCTAATCTAGAAATGAGGGAGTCTAAATCAGGTTTATGGGTGTTTATTATGTAACGACCCAATTTTTCTCATTAGGAGTTCTAAAAGTTCTTAAAAATATTTAAAATACTTTATAAAAATTCTAGAGATTTTTAGGAATTTATAAAGTATTTTTATGTAATTTTTGGAGTTCGTTTGGTATTTTTACCAAAAGGAAGAAGTTGGAAAAAAATAGGGAGATTCAAACCCGAGACCTTGAACCCGAGCAAAACCCGGCTAACCAACTGGGATAGCAAGTATTATTTGAACAAATAAAGGAAGAGATTTATTTAAGTAATAGGAATTAATAAGAAAGAAATAAAAGGAAGGAAAAGGGGTAGCAGCCGAGAATTGAACCCGGGGCTTTTGGCTCGGTCAAAACCCAGCCAACCAACTGTTCCGCGGATATTTCGCGAAAGAGTTGGCAGCGAAATAACCTTAAGTTAACAGAGATACCAGAGTTATAAAAGGAACTTAGGGCTTGAGAATTTCCCCAGCCCTAATTTCTCCCGAATCCTTTCTTCTCCCCTCTCGCTCGCGATTCCCTCTTCTGCGTGCGACGGCGACTTTTCTTTCGAGCGAAATAGGACCGCAGCTAGGGCACGATTCCGGCGGCCGGCGAGGGGATTCTCCGAGGGGTGCTTCATCAGTACAAGGTTCTCTCATCAAGAAGAAGCCGTAAGCACAAGGAAGAGCTGGAATCTCAAGCTTTTCCCGAAACCCTAGCAACCTTTCCTTCCGGTTTTAAGTCCTAAAAGCAAGGGTAAGTTGCTCACTCACCTGCGGTAAGAGTAGTTCCGAGATTTTTATTTAAGCTGGTGTTTCCTTGCGATTCGAGTTTGCTGTGAATTTTTTTGGGTTTAGGGCTTGTTGCCGTGAGCCTCAAAAAGGGAACGGAGAAGGGAAAGGTTGTATAGGTTAGGGAATTAGTCTTCTTTTCCTTGCTTTTTGGTTTCTTTCCATGCTATAGTTCCAAGGGGAATTGTTTCCCTAGTTTTCGGATTCTTGAGTCTTTCTTTGGTTTTGTTGAAGCATTCTGTGAAGAAGATTTTCTCTTGAAGCGTGCTATTATTTTTGTAGAGCAAACATGTTTGTAGATCAAGCGCGTTCTGTAGATTCCACAGCCCTTGTTGTTAACATTTTATTTCACAGCACTTATGATTAATATTCCATTTTACAACCCTATGATCAACATCTCGAATTTAGGTTTTTCCTTGCTACCCTAGTGGGCATGATCAGATTATATGTAACCCTGCGGAATTGGGTTTTTGTTGCTAGACAATGGGCAGGAAATGGTCAGAGTTTAAATTTCCCCTGCTAAGTAGTTATAGATCTTTTGTTGGGTTATTTAATGAGCATGCACAACTTCTATTTGTTATTAGTTAAGCATGTGTAGTTTCTTTATTACTAGAATAGCATGAGCAGTATTGAATTATAATGTTTCTCCTTGCTATTAGAATAACATGAACAGACTTAGGTTTGGTTTATCTTGAAGCTTGCTGCCATAAGACCAGATTTAGTTGTTTAGATTTGGAAATGAGAGCATGAAACATCCTAGTATTTGATTTTCTTCTTTGCTGTCATGTGTAGGAATAGGCCTTTTAACGAGCATGCAGTAGAGTGGTTTTGTGCTGTTAGCATTTCCATTGCTTAGTTTTGGTATAGATCCTTCATTATTAGTTTTTATGCATGCAGATTTCAAGTTTATGTAGCTCCAATGAGTAGGAACAGCTATGTCAGTTCACGTTGCAGTTTTGGGTTTCCTTTGCATTATAACAAATCTGATCAGCTTTCATTTTAGCATGCTTAAAGATTTCAGAATTGTTTTCCTTTGTTTTAAACTTGTTGTAGCATGTTTGAAGAAGTTAGATATGCTTTCCTTTGATTTGTCTCTGATATAGCATGCTTATAGAAGTCAGATTTTCTTTCATTTGATTTAATTCTGTTGTAGCATGCCTATATTCTTTTTAAGAGTTTAAGAAAAATATAAGAAAGATAAAGAAAAGAAAGAAAAAGGCCAAGGCCTTAAGTAGATCCCAAAGTCAAGACTTTAGGGATTTTGGCACACAAGGTGCTTATTAAAATGCCAAGGCATTATATATTAAAAGTATTAAAAGATAACAAGTATTTTACTTTTATCAATGGCACTGTATTGGACTCTCAGATGTCCTTGGGTTGGGCTCCCATAGTCGTCCCTAGGTTTAGATAACCTAGTATGCAGGACTCTCAGTAGTCCTTGGGCTGGGCTCCCATAGTCGGTCCCTAGGTTTAGATAACCTAGTAAACCCTACTAGATTCAGGACCAGCTATCTCGGGTCTAGTTAGGGATGCGCGCATAGCAAGTACAGTTGCCGGGCCCAAGAAGAAGTTGATTATTATTTTGAAGTATTATAAGTATAAGTTTTTGAATAAGTAAAGCAAGTTTTACATGAGTATAAAGTATTAAAGAATAAGTTTTAAACAAGTGAGATAAAAGAATAAGTTTATAACAGATGAATTAAGTTTCACTTTGTTTTAAAATCAGCAAGTTGAGTTTTCTTTTATGCTAGCATGTTATTTAGATTAGCTTACTGTTTTTGTTATTTTCTGAGCATGAGTAGCTTTACATGTTTAGCATTTCAGCATGTCTTGTTCTTTTATTAGTAGATGAGCATAAGTAGTCTTCAGTAAGTAATCAGTTAGATCATGTTATAGATATATGTACATGCACATTCGTGATTTTGTGAGTTAGATAGCGCTTACTAAGCAAATTTTGCTTATAGATTGCACTTCCTCTTACTGCAGATACAGGAAAGGAAAAGATATAGAAAGGAAGGCGACAAGGAGGTGTTAGAAGGATGTGTGATGCCAGGACTATGGAAGCCTTGGGACTAGGAAAGAAGTTTTAAATTTTAGTTTTCGCATTTTAGTTATTGTAAACATTTGAGTTGTATTTTAAGTTCATGTCATTTGAGATTATTCTGTTTAGATTGCATGTAGGATGAGTTCAGTTTGGTAAGTAGATATTTGTGTGTTTGACACTTATTTAACTGCGTGGTTGATTGATATGTGTTCCAGCCGCTTGTGGCTGAGTATATATTGCATGTATTGTTGAATATGGTCACCGATACAGGGGAGACTCTGTCGAAATTTTTCGGTAGGGTTTCCATGTGATTTTTAATCATACCGGTTAAGTAGAGTTAGTAGTTAAGTAACGGTCATCCTTAGAGAGTAGTAGTAGTAAGAAGGGTGGTTGTTACATATTATTTGAAGTAACTATTGTGAGAGTATAAGATCAGGTGGGATCCAGGTGTCATCAGTTATAGGGCTTGACTAGCCAAGTGTGGCTAGTTTTTTGGATCTTGATGGTAAAAAAAAACTATGACACTGGTTTGGCTATTATTAGGTTGTGGTTGCTTACTAGGCTGTTTACATGTATTTTTAGGAGAACATTGACAAGATGATGTGTTGTCAGAAGGGTATGATTTTTATGTGGGGTTTGGTGGTTAAGGGATGGACAATAGAGGGATAATCTGATACTATTGGAGATATTATGGGTGAGGAAAAGAAAAGAGCATAATCCTTGGTTAGAAGAAAAGCTCTATCAGGTGCTACAAGAAAATTTAAGCCTAGGATTAAGTGAATATTAGGATGTAATAATGGTTTAATCCATAGTTTAGAGAGTGGGAGTGGTGTGCTATATTTACCACAGTTGTCATAAAACCTCAGATGGGTGTTAGTGACAAATTGTGTGCAAGATAATTGTTGGCCATCAAATTGTGTACTTAGTAATGGTTGTGATGTGGTTTTTATAAAGTTTTTGGCAAGACTGAAAGAAGTGTATTTTCATCTATGGTGGAGTTGGTGACTCCACTATCTAGAAAGGCATGTAGCGTGAACTCATGGCCATGGATATTTACCAGGCATTTAACTCTAATGTATAGAGTTTTTCCTGTATCACAAATACTAGAGGTTTTTATAAAGAACAAATCTCTATCTATCATGTCTACTAGTGTAAGTTGTAAGCCTTTGCCTTGATCAAGAGTAGCCTGAGAAGAACATGGAGGAAGGTTTTCTTTCATTCGTTTATCTAGTGTTTCTAGTTCTATTTCCAATTTATTAATACGAGTTTCTAATACAGAGACTCTTATTTTTAATAAAAAATTTTGAGTACCTCCCTTATAGAGATGACTTATGGGTATTCTAATAGAGAACAATTGTTGAAGACAAAGATTACAAGCTTGTTTCTTACATAACTTACAGGTGCCTCTTTTATCTAAAGATGGATAATAGCTACAAAAGAAATAAGGAATGTTATCAGTTCCTGTTTTGAGTATTCACTCAAGTGGACAGTAAGTTCTTCTGTAGTCTTAGTACTAAGTTATTTAAACATTAGATTGGTATATGGAAATTCATCCCATAATTCTTCTAGATTATCTTGCGTATCATAGGGTATGTAATTTTGACTTTTAGGATGTAGGTTATACTGCTAGTATGAATGTTGCAAGAAGGAGTTTACAAGACTATAGTCAGAAGAAGGGATAACTTCTTCCACATCATTTACAGAAATAATAGAGTAGATGGAGGATGTGTCAGAAACATCTGATTGTACTTCTACTAAATCAAGATTTGTGCAGGTAACTAGTTTTACTTCTTTGGTATATAAATTCTTTTTATTTGGTCAGGTAGAAGATAAATGTCCTGGCTCATTACAAGCGAAACATGTGATGATATTAGCATACGCCTTCTGGTTTAAACTTTCGCACATGTTTTCTTTATTTAGATAGGGGTTCTTTTCTCTACTTTTCCTAACATAGTAGGTCTTTTTAGATTTTATTGCCTTAGGCCTTGATACTGATCTTCTGGGTATTCTTGATGAATGATTTAGTCTTGGTCTAGGTTGGGTGAGACCATATTGATGAGGGGTATATATTTGACTACAAAATCCATATTGTTGATTTTTTAGTTGCTTTTGTATGTGGATATAGGTACATTTTTCTTTAAGTATGGAAATAATAATGTGTTGGATTCTTACTCCAATGTTATTGTATTATGGAGCTACATTCATATCTGTCCAGGCCTTATGTATTCCCTTTCCTAAGTCTCCTGGAAGCTTGCTAAAGAGTCTTTCCCCTAATTTTGGGTTACAATAGTTTCCTGAGACTGTTATTAATGCTAAGAAGTCATTACAAAAAGGTTTAATCCAGTTCCAGTTAAAGAGTTGTAATTGTTCTAAGTCTCTCATAACTTCTATGTCTTATATCTAATCCAGTATTTGTAAAATATGGCAACAAAATAATAATTAAATAATAAAGTTATTTGAAAAATAATCTTATTGGAATTTTTAGAAATTTTCTGAGAATTTTTCGGAGCTCGTGAGACGTATTTTATGGGGATCAAATATTGGGCTGTAAGAAAGCCTGTTTGGAATACCCAATTAAGTTGGGAGTTGATTAAGGAATTTAACCTAAGGTTTAATTAAAATACCTAAGGTTATAATATTTTATTTTTTATTTATTTTCTCTTCTTTTCCTTTCTTTTCTCTCCCGAGCCTGATCCCTCTCTTTCTCTCCCTCTCTACGCTGAATTCCTCTTCCTCACCCTCGATCCCTCACCTCTTCCTCTCCCAATTCCTCTCCTTCCCTTTTCTCTTCGCGCTACACCGACCACTATCTGCGTCGCCTTCGACCATCACGAGCCGATGCTAGATCGCCGCCGCCCTGACGCCACCGATCTCTACGTCTGCCATCACCATATGTGGCTGCGACGAGGGCGGAGGCCAGCTCTCGGCCGATCTTCTTCTCCACCCGATCCTCCACCTCTTCATCGCGATCTCGCCGCGTCGCTCATCCCCGTGTACCGCCGCCCTTACCAACGCGTAGATCGACGCTAGCCAGCCATCAGCTACCTGAGCCCTGTCGCCCGTGCCCTCTCTTCCTTCCCACTGCTGATTTCCTCTTTCTCTCCTGATCCTTCGTCGATCTCCTTCACCTCCTGCCTTAGCTCCATCCATAAGTTTTGACAGCAGCTCCCTTGCTATCACCTTGGAGGTAAACAACTAAACATAGTAGATGATTTGAATGATTGATCTATGATTATCACGTGCTGCTGATTTAGGGTTATTGTCTTGGAGGACCCAACGGTTTCATTTAGTTCTGACTACAGGTTCTGGCAGTAAAACCCTCCAGCCAAGTTCCCGACAACAAGCTTTTCTAGTTGTGAATCATCAGTGGAGTAACTTGCTATCGACGATCACGTTGGAGGTAACCACTTATTACTAGTGGATGATTTGGATGTAGATCTATCGTTAATGCTAATTTTAGGGCATTAGATTGGTTGGACAGTAGCTTCACTTGGCCCTGACCACTTTTACTGATAGGAGGATGCTCTGGTCACGAGGCAACAGAAGTGCACTGGAATTGGGTGAGTTTGGTTTAATTCATGATGATTATTTGGTAGTTGATTGATTTAGATGGACGCATGGTTGATGTTAGGATCATTGAATTGTTGTGGATGAATTAAGTGTGTATTGATCTTAGAAGATGACCATAATTAAATTGATTAACTCATGAATAGGATTGAAGTGAAGGAATTGTGGATTGGGTTAAACCTAATTATATTAATAAATTAGGTTAATTAATTCGATTAGGGTTTTTTTTCTAATTAGGTTAGGGAGTTTATTTAGTTGTTTCCTACATATGTATTAGCTAAGTACGTTATGTGATCGCAGGACTTTGATTCAAGGCGAGTGTCTCGACATGGGATTGGTTTGACATGATATACGTATAAAGGCGGGTACCTTTGACTTATCTTTTTGATATTGTCATTCTGATATGCTTAGTGAGTTATAACTAGTAGTAATAGTTATGCTTATATCTGCTTGATATGTCACTACTTGATACCGTAGTTTGCCATATTGTTATCTGTTATGCATTTATGCTTATGTCCTCTTGATTATTGCATTGTGTACTTATGTAGTGACATATAGGGCATTACCAGATACAGGTCTAACTACTAGATTTGCTTGACATGTATACCTAGTTTACTACTTGGCATGTGTACCTAGTTTATTACCTGGCATGTGTATTTAGGTTTATTACTTGGCATGTGTACCTAGGCCATTGATAGGGGCTTGGTTTTCCTTTTGATACACATTATGAGGAGGTTGGTATTTTCAGGATTTACATGCTTAGTGTCATGCACTATTTTGTATGATTGCATGCTGAGCAATTGTAGGCTCCATTATTGTTGAGCACATCGCCAGTTACATGACCTGCACACACACAACCACTCATGGGTTAGTGGTATTTCAAGCAGGGTGTGTGTGTAGTTTACTCTGTAAGGCTCCGCTGGTCAACTCATGGGTAGTGTTGAGTGCAGCGTGGTAGCGGGCATGGACCCCTGCTCTTGACTATGACACAAGGAGATGAGAGCTTTGGCTCCCCCGCTATGTTTGGGGTAGGAGGATAGGTGTACTCCGACAGTATCCTGTCCACTCGGTCACTCAGGAGTAGTGATGGCAGAGTCCACATTTGTCATAGCCCTACCCACTTGATCTCACCATCGTGTGTGAGATGGTTGACTGGCGTCAGGGGTGACCATGTCATTTGCATCATATGCATGAATTTCATTTATTGTTTGTGCTTGCTGCATTTTGGATGCTACATTTTGGTGGTTGCATATGATTGACATGCATATAGGAGACATGATGTATTTGGTTTAATGACCCTGTATCTGTTGGTGTGGTTCCTACCCTTATGTTAGGATAGGAGGCCCTGGTGAGTACAGTTCTTCTTTTATTTTTTAGTTTTACATTACCTATTATTGTTTAGGAAATTATACTCCATGATTATTATTGGTAGTTATATTTTACTATACATATCCATTTGATACCCGCTGAGTTGTTGAACTCACTACCCCTTATTTTTCCTATTATTTTTAGGTTAGCACATAGATATGTCGTGTTGCTTGGAGTATCTTGTCTATCGGTCCCATGTCACATCAGAAGTCAGTTTACCTCGCTCTTGATTTCTTTTTATATATTCTTTATTGATTTAACTTTGTATTGGTGTTTAGCCATGTGACTATTTTATTGTTTTGGTGTTGTATTTGTGTTTAAGCCATGCCGTCATGCATTGCGTTGTTTTGGTTTGTATGGGATTTCCTTTTGTTTTTCCGTTGTGTTCTTAGTATAGCCGTGTGAGCTATTATATATATAATTGTGTGGTTGTGGTTATTTTATTCCAGCTGAGTGGCTGAGTATATAACTGTGTGGTTGTGTATATATATATATATATATATATATATATATATATATATATATATATATATATATATATATTCCAGTTGTGTGGGTTGATGTATTTTGTTTGTGATGTATTCATGCTTTAGATTGTCACTGGTACAGGGGAGATACTGTCGGATTTTCCTCTGGCAGAGACTCCTCTGGGGCGTGACAGTATTAACATCTCTGGCAGTAAATAACCTATTAATTGTATAGCAAAAATTGAGCATGATATTTCCTTGTGAGGCCATCTTGACTACTTCTTTAGGATATGTAGTTTTATAAGCTTCACATGCTGCCCTGACAACATCGCCTAGGTAATTTTCCCCTACTCTTATCATGACTTTTCCTGTTTCTATGTCTAATTCATGTCTGTCTTGATAATCTCTTTTCACAGAGACTATCCACTATTCTAAATAGGTATCATAAAATTATGGATCGTCGCATTCTCCAATATTTAATAAGACCATTTTTTTCCAAAATAAGTAATTTTGGGTGGTCTCCTTTTTCCTATTGTTCTCAACAAAGGATTATTATTAGTATATGGGGTAATCTTTGTTCTTGGAGGATGCCCTTCTCTATAATCTATAGTTCTCATAGAGTTTTCAGGGTATCTTACTTGTAATGATTGTGATATGAAATTACTAGTGCTACTAGATTCGGCTGGCTTCATTAGATTTACTGTTGAAAAGTAATCTTGCTTTTTAGCAATTATATTATGGTCCTCATCAAAATATAACATTTAGTCAGACTCTAATTTATAGTGTAAAAGTTTAAAAATTTCTAATTCTTTTAAATCTTCTTTAGTGAAATAAGTAGCTATTTCAAATGGGATGAAAACATATTCATTTAAGTCTGTTGGATCGAAAGCGCTAGAGGGGGGGGGGGTGAATAGCGCTCGTGGCTTTCACTCGTTTCGGATTCGTAAAATTCGAGTAATGATGCAGCTGAAAAACAATGATCACATAGAGAGACACAATGAGTTACTTGGTTCGGAGCCTGTGGCGACTCATACTCCAAGACCCGCGATCGTTAATCGCTTTCGGTGGGCAACAACTATAGTATCGTAAATTCAATACAATTTGAGATTACAACTAAGAGTACTTAGAAATAATGATACCGACAACAAAGAATAGTAGAATCGCAGCTCCTGGTTGTTGGGGCATAGCTACAACACTTTAGGGTCATCTCTTGAGCAGCCAACAGTCAAAGGATAACTTTTTAATTGATGATTCAACCTGCTACTCGAAGCCTCCTTTTAATGCCTATTGGAGGCGCCTCCAAGACCATCCAAGACGCCTCCAGGCCTCCGAGTCACCCGCGTGGATCACTGCTGAACTCGTCACACCTTATCAGCTTGAAGGTGCCTTCAAGCCACTCCAAGGCACCTCCAAGCCTTGGTCCAAGGCGCCTCCAGCTCCATCCAAGGCGCCTCCAGTACTACTTCGCGGCCAGCTCACATTCTGCACCCGAGGCACCTCCAAGCTCCATAGAGGCGCCTCGGACACTGTTCATCTGAGGCTTAAGGTGCTCTATTATACCTACAAAGTATGTTAGTCTCAAAAATACCCTGCAAAATAAAGTTAGCACAAAACAATAATATGAATAGAATATTTTGACAATCTCCGTACTGTCCGGTTCTGACTTCGGATTTCCTACCGGAAGCCCTAGGTCGAACTGACGCCTACTGTTCCCTCTTCCGGGGAACACGTCCTCACCTACTCCCCTCAGGAGAGATTACCTAATGTCAGTCCAGTCCTCTAGACCGACTGGACTTTTCGCCTAGGGTTACCACCCCTTAGGACCTAGGGTTACAGCCCCCTAGGGTTTTTCTCCACCTAGGGTTACCACCCCCTAGGACCTAAGGTTACCCCCCTTAGGATTTTCCTCCACCTAGGGTTATCGCCCCCTAGGACCTAAGGTTGCCGCCCCTTAGGGTTTTTCTCCACCTTGGGTTACCACCCCCTAGGACCTAAGGTTACCCCCCCCCCCCCCCTAGGATTTTTCCTTCACCTAGGGTTACCACCCCCTAGGACCTAAGGTTGTCACGCCCTTAGGATTTTCCTTCACCTAGGGTTACCACCCCCTAGGACCTAGGGTTACCACCCCTAGGACCTAGGGTTACCACCCCCTAGGATTTTCACCTTGCCTAACCGCAGCTAGGACTTTTGCCTAAGTATCACTTAGAACTTTCCTACAAGCTCCATGAACCTTGTTAGATAACACCACAACTTAACTTTGAACTCTTTGCCATAATCAAAACTCAGGTTCGATCATCTGGTGCTCACTGTTGGAGGATCGGTGGCCGGCTTGAAGGAGGGTTGGATAGACGGCATCCCCAAATACTCGCTTTCACCCTACACTTGTTAGTGCGCAACGGAAATACAAACTAATACAAACAAGTAGAAAGCTAAACACTATAAGAAAGAGCAAGCAAACCGCTAACACGTTCGTTTAACGTGGTTCGGAGATTAGGGCTCCTACTCCACGGCTTGTCCTTGAGGTGGGCGATCCCTATCCGTCGGTGAATTAGCCCCCGGCAAACTCCGGCTATCTCAAGTCGCTCCTTGTGGGTGGAGAAACCTCACCACAAACTCACCAAGACCTCTTGGATTACACAAGCACTTGAGAACTCTTGTGACTACTAATTAGGCTTTAACCAAGTCTAATTTCGTCGCCTTGGCCGGCCATACCAAGCTCCGTCTTATAGAGCTTGGGTAAATCAGCCTTGCTGATTTGCCCGTTACCAGTCGACTGGTCCTTGTGTTAGATCACAACACACCTTAACTTTAAATCCTTTGCCATTATCAAAACTCAGGTTTGATCGTCGGATGTTTCCCGCACCAACAGGTACAACCCTAAACTTAGGGTTTCCCATCCCGAGTACATTTCTCTCGCACTCGGACCCTCACGACTCACTTGACTTTTCTTTGCAGCCTTGACCTCTTGCCTTCAAGCCTACTTCCTTTGGCTCTCGTCCCTCGGATGCATCCAAGCCCGCGGCTCGTCCCAATGCCATCCTTCGCGTATGCCTCGAAGTCGCTTCCCTCGGCCCTTGTCCTTGCTGCCTTGTCCACGGTCCCTCAGATGCTCCATCCTTCACCGGACCCGAAGCCATCAACCTGAGTCACATGTGTCACCTGCAGTCCTGCACAACTCAAGTACACATATCAAATAACAAGGGTAAACCTAACTTAAACCCTTTGCCCAAACACCAAAACACATGGTCCCGCGGACCATTGGGATTGTTCCAACACTCACTGCACCAACAATCTCCCCATAAAATAACTAGCTATCAGCATTGTTGTTTGTATGATTTTCCAGTATGTTATATTCTATGTTCATTAAGTTCATATTAGTTTGATTTTCTTCATGATCTTCTTCTTGTGATGTTGAAGGTTTGTAATTATGAAATATTACTATGGAGCTACCATGTCTA
The DNA here is from genome assembly GCF_018446385.1 of Zingiber officinale. Taxonomy (NCBI): domain Eukaryota; kingdom Viridiplantae; phylum Streptophyta; class Magnoliopsida; order Zingiberales; family Zingiberaceae; genus Zingiber; species Zingiber officinale. Next base: position 31,254,149 of record NC_055995.1, read on the forward strand.
TCTTTATAAATAATGGATTCCGTTGGTTGTAAAGTTTGTGGTTTAGCACTTAGCTCCAAATTAAGAGTCCAATCTAATCCGGCAAGTAAAGTAGATGAAAAGTCCTTAGGTTTAAGGAAATAAATGTCTTTTGTAGTAAGAGTTTCAATAACATTAGTAATTTGAACTTTAAAACTATTGTTAATTTTTGTCATTATTTTTCCTAGAAAGATTATGTCTATTTGGATATTATGTCTTTGAAAGTCTTCATACCCTCTAGCTTGTACTGAAATTTTAATATGTTCTATAAAGTCTAGGATTGTCATATTGAAGTTTGGACAGAAATATGTAATTCCTAAATTACTATTCATATATACTTCAATGAGTCCAATAACTGCCTTATCATTGTCAGAAAATCTTGAGTCGTAAAGGACTAAAAATACTTTGGCTCCTATGCTTTTTCTAGTAAGTCCTCTTAGGCCAAACACTATTAGTCCTAAATGTATGTATTGATGTTTTCGTTGCAAAAGTGTTTGTGTCGATTCTTCAGTTATGAGTGTAAATCTTTCTTCACCTCCGTTTGGTAGATGAAGTGGTTGTGTCCTGTAATGTCTATAGAGTGATGTAGAGATGGATAATAGTCCTTGATTATATATTCTCCTTTGATTTTTAAGGTATTTAATTGTTTGTTAGAAAAGGTATCTAAATTATGTTCAATGTCTATAAGTTCTTATAATTGATAAGTAGCAATATTTGTTGATAACCTCCTGGGAACCACAAAGAAGTTTCTATTTGGTTGTCTTAAAGTTTATGATAATCCAGAAAAACTTTCAATTTGCGTCTTTGTTTGTAGATACATTTGGAATGTGGTCTTGGGTTTTATATGTAAGAAACTTATACGTAGTAGGTTGTTGTCGGGTAATTGTTTTTCCTAAAGACAATTTACTAAGGTCTTTACTTATGCTTTCTAGGGCTTCTTTTAGATCGCTTGTGTGGGTGTTTTTATAGATATGATTTTCAAGGGTAAGAAGTTGAGTTTCTAATACCGCGAGCCTATAATGTAAGGAAGTAAGTAGTGCTAATATTGTGTTATTTTGTTGTACTAGTATTTGGTCTCCTTGATTTACTAGTGCATCGTTACTGTAATCGGTGTCTTTACCTTTAGCAAATTGTTGAGAGAAATCAATAGCTTCTTCGTAATGAGTGTTTTTAAATTGTATTTTGTTCATAAATTGTATGGTCCTAGAGGGTCTTAAGGTTCCGATACCACTATTAAATTTTATGCTTCTTCTTAGAAGTTACGTTGGAAAAATACAGTAAATAGTAAATACTAATAGTAAAGTAAATAGTAGAAAGGAAAGTGTAGTAGTAGTGAATTGCAACAATAAAGTAAATAATAATAGTAAACTTTTTTAGGACTTCTAAATTATGCAAGACCTTATTTAAAAGATATAGGAAAAATTAGAGGCTTTTTATACAATAAGACCTCCTTAACCGGACAAAAATATTTTAATCCACAAGATATAGAACTTGTACAACAAATTAAACAATTAGTAAAAATAATTCTCATGTTAATACTCCCACTTGATTCTGACTACTTAGTTATTGAAACAGATGGATGTGAAACAGGATGGGGAGACATTTTATTTAGAAAAACTTTCAAATATGACCTTAAACCTATAGAAACCTTATGCAGGTATGCCTCTGGGAAATTTTAAGAAAAAGGACATTTAACTTCACTAGATTTTGAAATATTAGCGGTTATTTATTGTCTAGAAGCCTTCCGTTTATTCATTTGCAATAAGCAAGAAATTACTATTAGAACAGACTGTGAAGCTATAGTCAAGTATAGTCAACAAACTAAAGGATTAAGAAAAGGATTAAGTACTAAGAGATGGTTAAAATTCGCAGATACTATTATTAATAAAGGTTTACGCATTCACTAGGAACATATAAAGGGAATTAGAAATTCTTTAGTTGATACTTTATCTCGTTTACTCCACTAATTTTTTTTTCAGGTAATGGATAGACCAAGGAAGGTACGAACATCATTTACTACTAAAACATTAAGATTTGGAACTCAAGAATTACAACAGTTCACACAACAGGAAGATAAGTTCCGCTCTATATTTAGAGACAAATTAGATCACATACAACACTATCTGATTGATAACATTTGGCACATTCCAATCATTCTTGGCAAATCTGGATATAAGATAATAGTTATAAATGTTTTAACAAACTATTTTCTAATAACCATACAAAAGCCAGCAGGCAAGAAATTCTCTTGTTATGTAGTGTTCTCTGGACCACAAGTTGGGGTATATGCTACTTGGGAAGAAACAAATATGACCATACAAGGTCTAGAACATCCTTTCTTTAAAGGGTACTATTCACTTGAAGAGGCTTTTAATGCTACCAGAGCCTAACTTGGTGTTATTTTTTTTATTATTAGCACTATTAAAAATAGCAACCATGATGGCAAACCCAACCAGCTTACAATCTAAAGAGACTCCTACATATGCACAAATTACTGAAGGAACTCATGGGTCTCCTTCCTCTTCTACAGCATTAATAGACAAAAAACCATAATGGCCTAACTATTTAACACTGGCCCAATTAAAAGAACAAGCTGCTACAACCTTCGCTCAAAGAATATCTGCAGCTCATATATTGAGCATGCCCAATACCATACTTGAGGACATCAACTCTTATGTTCGAAACTTAACAGAACAGTTTATATTACAAACCTTTATTAAATTATGTGAAACCTTAAACACCTTCCATAAAAATTCCCCTCCTGGGATAACTATTGTCTATGAAGCAAAATTTGGCCCAAAACTTAAATGTCATAAAATTGGCCCAACCTGTGAAGACTCTGCTAAATACGGATGGTCATTCCAGTTGTTATATTCCTTCTGCAAAGTCAACTTGGATTATGAAAAGTATAAAGCAACCTCTTATAAAGGAAGGCTTATTACTCCTTTTCTTCTAATGGACTATGGATTGCTTTACAAAGTTTGGATACATTATCTAGATTCTGTCAAAGATTTTCCTAAAAAGCTTGACACCATTATTTCTCTGGCCTTGGAAGAAGAAGAAATGTTTTTCGTATGCACTTTTGACAGCTCTCCACCTGAATGGCTTGACCTTAATATTGAACTAGTGAAACATCTGGTTAAGCTTGACATCAATAAAGTTGGAGGTATTCAAACGGAACTTGAAGATTATCCTTCCGACCCATATCTTAATTTGAAAGCTCTTCCTACTATTGGAGATCAACTAAATTAAAGCACTGGAGAACATCAGTACAAGGAATTAATTGGGCTTGGAACCGTTTGATAGATCTAGATAATTACTTCCTAGACGGAGAAACTTATACTAAAAAAATCTACTGGCCAAAAGATATGGGTAGATTCTTCCCTTTCTCCTTTAAAACACAACACACAACTTTGCTTCAGCATTATCAAAGAAAAATTAAAAGATACTGCCAGAAGTGAATAGTCAGCTCTGTCCTCTTTGCTAGAGCATACAGAGCAGCACTCCATAGAAGTATGCAGTCAAACTTAGTCGGAAGCTCGCAAACTCCCTCTCTGGACCTTACAAGTGACAATAACCTAGATAACCTAATGGAGACTTAATGACAACATTGCCCATGAAACGTTATCTATAACGTCCTTTTTCATTCACACAACACCACAACAACATATACTAAAAACATTGATGTCGAGCGGTCAATCAGCACGGACACGGCGTGGCGCTTCAGCTGGCTGGCGTATCTCGAGACCGTCGTCTAACCTCCTCCGAACTTCGGGGAAGTTGGCCGGGAAGTTCGGTTCGGCGACCCTCAGCTCAAGTCGGGCAAGTCGACAATAGATCGCATCAGAAGCAATATCCAAGACATGATGATAAGTGAGAGGCTCCTTATATAGCGCGGGGCTTGCACATGCACACATACCGAGGACTGTCGATACCCAAGACACCATAGCTTGCGACTGAGCTGACACCATACCGTACGCCCAAGCACGCTTGATGGGACAGAACTCCTTGTCATAAGATTTGGAGTATGGCTTGTCATAGAGCATGTCTCTGTCAGAAGATGTTCCTTGTCCTTTTCTCCTTACTCCATGGTTGGTCGGCAAAGCACTCTCACCTCCGGGTCCATACATAGTGGTTTACTTGGGAGATTCTCATGCGTGCTGCTATGGCGCCCTCGCGATGTACCTTATGTCTTGAGTCTTCGGTAGACTGCCTCCGCCCTTGATCTGTTCGAGGACCCCGACTTCGGCACCGGCCTTTTGCCATCGATTAGACAGTCGCCCGCGGTAGTGGTTAGCCCTTCCTGGTAGGATCCATCCCACCTTTTCTCGATCGTCAGGTTGGTCCATTCTTATCCGATCGACCACCTGGCCCTCAGACTTCCACGTGGCGTTGACTCCCAGAAAAGGGGGTCCCCTATTCTTATCGCCGGATCACTTGCCTCCCCTTCAAGTCTAGTCGAAGGAGGCGCTTAGCCCGACTGACTGGACGATTGTTTAACCGAACGGCATCCTTCAGCTATCATCCGCTCGGAATCAAAGGGGGTAGCCAAAACGCCAGTCAACGGCCACATTCCTCAGCATCTCTTCGAAGTTTTCGTCAATCTCTATCATTAAGGTCGAGCATGCGCCCATTAAATGCGTTCCAGTGGCTAGCTGCCACGTGGCGATGCTGCCGTCATCGTACTGCGGTGGCGTGGTGCTCTGATGGGATCGAGACGGTTCAAAATGAGCGGTGCGATGCGTGCTCCGATTCTCGCGACCTGGATTCAACGGTGGAGGTCGCTCGGGCTCCACCCTATAAAAGCTTCGTTTTCTTTCCTTCACCTCACGTCTACTGTCGCGTGCCTCCCAATTCCTCTTGCGTTCTAGACTTCCGTCGATCTTGCGCTTCTGTTTCCGGCGGTCTCCGGTGCTCTTCTCCGTTGTAAGGTTCTGCTTCTTTCTGCTTTTATTTCTCTTTGTTTCTGGCATTTCCGTTGCCTTTCTTTCCCAAGTTTTCGTTCTTGGGCTACTATTTCTTTGCCATCTTCTTCCTTCTCTTTTGATTTCGTCCGTCTGGACCATGGCCCAATCTTCGCAACCTGAAGACCAAGCCCTCGGCCCATGGTACACTACCATGAAGTCGCGATTCGATCGGCGTGACGCCGACCTTCTAATTAATACTTTTGAGATCCCCTCCAACCTTGAAATCATCTTACCCACAGATTCCGCTCGGTCAAACAAACCGCCGCGCGACGCGTTTTGTGTTTTCCGTGACCAGTTCACTGCCGGTTTGCGATTCCCCATTCATCCCTTCTTTGTAGAAGTTTGCAACTTTTTTGGCATTCCGCTCGGCAGCCTGGTCCCCAATACTTTCTCCCTCTTATGCGGTGTAGTCGTCCTCTTCAAAATCCATAGCATTCCCCTCCGACCGGAGGTCTTCTACTACTTCTATTACCCAAAACAGTCTGAGCTCGGCCTGGCTTGATTTTCTTCAATAAACTTCCTTCTTCTAATAAGCATTGGAAAGAATTCTATTTTTATATTCACCTTTCCGAGCGGGCTCCCTTCCGAACCCAATGGCAGGTCGGAAATCCACTCTCCCCAGAACTCAAAAGATTCAAGACCCAACCGGATTATCTCCACACCGCCAACATGCTATCCAGTCTGCGGCTTGATATCCACAAGTTCCTTCCAGAAGGGGTTATGTACATCTTCGGCTTGAGTCCGATCAGAGCCCCACTACCGAAAGGCTTCGGTAAGAATTTAACTTGGTAAATTTGCTTTAATTGCTAACTGATTTTCTCTGTTTTTCCTTTGCAGCGAACACCGTCATGGAGTCTGTGATGGCTGGCATTCTGAAGAAAAAGGCGGCGGCGCTCAAAGTCGCGGCTGCAAAGGAGATGGAAGCGCTCGGCATTCAGCCGGTCGGATCGCATGAAGGGGAGAGTGGGACCCATGCTGGGGAGTCGGCTGCTCAAGCTTCTCTTCCAGAGCAAGTGACTGGCGCAACTGCTAGTTGGGAGCCTTCTTCTCGGGAAGAGGGCTCGGCCCAACAGGAAGAGCGACCCCTCCGACAAAAAAGACGCCGGGAGGAAACGCCACTCTGTTCGGCAGCTTTAGCTATACATCCATCCGAGCGGGTTACCGCCGCTTCTCGAGGTAAAGCTCTAGAGATTGAGGCGATTTCGTCCGATCGGACTCCCTCCGACACTGAGGCGTCCGGACCCTCTAGGCGGTTCCGTCGGCATCCTTCCGCCCGCTCCCCATCAGGTCCATCGTTCTACAATTTTGTCCCAATTTTCTACGGCTTCCGCTCCTTCTCCAGCCCAGACGACCCCGTTGGCCCGCGTCACCATCCAGTCTCACTCCATCTCCGGCAAGAATTGGCTGTCCGGGCCGACCCAACCCACCCGAGCACATGATCACGATGAAGGACCCTTAGCTGAAATGTGGGCGGCTCGGCGCGCGCGTGGGCACGGTTCCGCTCGAACTTGGCGATAGCCACATGTAACAGACCCCGGGTAGGTGTATTTTCTCCCAACTCCTTCGCACATTCTTTCCGATCGGCTTCTAACAAATTTTCTTTTTCGATGGGTATCGTTTCCAATCGGCTTGGGATGGTGGACGAGGGAGCTTAAAGGCTCTGAGCTGGGCCGAGCTCTCTCAAGGCCTCTCACGCCGAGCTTAAGAGGACTCAAAAGACTCTGGGGGGGCGAGAATTTGAGGCCGGCCGATCGAGAAGACGGTCGATCCACGCCTGGCAAAGTCAAGTCCACTCGACACAAAAATAACCCTGGCCACCACTCGAAAAAACACGGCCATCTCCGATCTGGAGAAAAAGAATGTCGAGGCTCGGGGATTGGAGTAGAAAGTCAACGAGTTGATGGAGTAGCTCGATAAAGAGAAGGCGGGCCGCTCGGCCGACGCAATCAAGAATAAGGACGAACTGAACACTTTGCAAGAATCCCTTGCTGCCTCCCAGGCAGTCTTCACAGAATATTAGGAGGCCGAACCGAGCTGGGTCGCCACTTTGAGACAAAATTACATCCGCTCGCCTGAATTTTCGGAGAAGGTTTGCGAGCGGATGTATACTGCATTTGACCTTGCATGACTGCCACGGTGACCTATCTGCAGTCCAAGGGGCACCTTCCTGAGTCCACCATCATCTCGGCCGCAGATCAAGTGGTGCTTCTTGATAACATCCCGAAGGATCTTTACGATTATTTAGAGTAGGAAGCTTAAATGTAGTCTAGCCGCTCGGCGATAAACTATCACCTTTTGTAATTCGGCCGTTCGGCCTTAGTTTCTTTAATATAATCTCCTTTTGCTTGTTTTGCCCTTTTGCTTGTCAATATGTGTGTTGTCCGCTCGCCTCTTATCACACCCCTCGTATTTGAAAGGGATTTGGACGAAGTATCTTGAGTATGTATTCCGCTCTATGGCAGTATATTCGATTCTGAGTTATTCAGTTGATTCAAGTGTAATGTCGGGCGAGCGTGAGCAGTTGATCAAATGATATTAATAGCGGTAAGTTCTTTTGATCGCCTTCTTCCGCGAGGGTTTATACAGCTGATCGACGCTTCCGGAGGTTTATAGAGGCTCGCTCGACGTCGAGCTCGGCGGTCTTCCGTCGGAGGGTTTATAGATCGCACGGCTCGACTCGATTTTTACGCTGCCTGCCTGCCTTTCGAGGGTTTTATCGCGGCCACTCTCGATTTTCGTCGCGGCGGTCTTCCGCCGGAGGGTTTATAGTCGCGCCTCCTCGATTTTAACGGAGTCGACGGGGTCTTCGCGAGGGTTATAGTCGCGGCTCTCGATTTTTAACGTCGAGCTCGACGGTCTTCCGCTCGAGGTTTATAGTCGCCTGACTCTCGATTTTACGTCTGAGCTCGGCGGTCCGCCTTGAGGGTTTATAGTCGCGGCTCGACTCGACAATTTTAATGTCGGTGTCACGGTCTTCTTTCGGAGGTTTATAGTCGGCTCGACTCTCGATTTTTAACATGTTTGTGCTCTTGCGTGAGGGTTTATAGTTCGCCGCCGACTTTAACTCGCGCGTTTATAGGCCGTCAACCGATTTTCTTGACCTACTCGATATTATAACGCCGAGCTCGGACCTCCAAGCCGGAGGTTTATAACGCGGCGGTCTCGATATTTAATGTCGGACGGTCTTCGGACGGTCGGAGGTTTATGACGGTGCTCGCTAACGCTTGAGTCGAGGCCTCGAGGGTTTATAGTCGCCTCTCGATTTTAACGTCGGAGCTCGTCGTCGGCGGTCTTCCGCGGAGGGTTTATAGTCTGCTCGACACTCGATTTTAACGGAGCTACGGCGGTCTTCGCCGGAGGGTTTATAGTCGCGCTCGACTCAATTTTAACGCCGGAGCTCGACGGCCGGTTTAAACGCCAGCCCGCCGTCTCGATATTTAACGTCGGAGACTGTCCTTTCCGGGGGTTCGACGGTTTATCGCGGTCCGTCTCTATATTTAACGCTCGAGCTCGGCGGGCTTTAAGCCTAATTAGGACAATATCTACGCGAGCGCGAGTTTGATCGAGTTTGGCTCGTATATACCTCCGCGAACGGTCCGGTCCGGATGATGATGCCTTATACTTGCTCTAGTCTTCCGATCTTTTATTTTTGCATTTCAAGTATACAGCTGAAAAAAGTATACAGAATGATTTACATTGGCGCACCTTTCACCCCGCCCGATAAGGCTGGAGGTGGTTCGCGCTCCACGGTCTCTCTAATTGCCTTCCATCTTCATCCTCCAGATAGTAGGCGCCCGAGCGGAGCTTTTCGATGACTTTAAAGGGGCCCGCCCAAGGAGCCTCCAGTTTGCCGATGTCGCCGACCGGGTTTACTTTCTTCCAGACAAGGTCACCCACTTGGAATGCCCTAGGGATCACGCGTCGGTTGTAGTTCTACTTCATTCTTTGCCGGTACGCCATCAGCCGGACGGACGCCTTGGCTCGCTCTTCGTCGACCAAATCCAGCTCCATGTTCCTCCGCCCGGCGTTGTCATCATCATAGTTCTGGATTCGGGCGGACTCGACGCCGACTTCGACAGGAATAACCGCTTCGCCGCCATACACCAAGTGGAAAGGCGTGACGCCCGTTCCTTCCTTTGGGGTTGTTCGGATGGCCCATAGGACGCCCGACACTTCATCCACCCAGCTTCCTCCTAAAAATGCGAAGAATTTCCCGATTGGCTACTTCGGCTTGACCATTGCTTTGGGGGTACGCCACGGACGTGAAGTGTTGCTCGATGCTATAGCTTTTACACCAATCTTCAAGCAACTTTCCCGCGAACTGCCGCCCGTTATCGGAAACAAGTCGACGAGGGATGCCAAACCGGCAGATGATGTGCTGCCAGATAAACTTCTTGACCATCTGCTCGGTGATCTTGGCTAGCGGCTCGGCCTCCACCCATTTGGAAAAGTAATCGACCGCCACTAGTAGAAATTTCCGCTGCCCGGTCGCCATAGGAAACGGACCCATAATATCCATTCCCCATTGGTCGAACGGACAGGACACAGTAGCTGCTTTCATTTCCTCCGCCGGTCGGTGTGAGAAGTTATGATACTTTTGGCAAGAAAGGCATGTCGACACGGTCCGAGCAGCGCTTGCTTGCAGGGTTGGCCAGAAGTATCCGGCCAACAGAATCTTTTTAGCCAGTGATCGTCCGCCTGGATGCCCTCCACATGATCCTTGATGTACTTCTTGGAGGATGTACACTGCGTCTTCCGAGCTCACGCATTTCAAAAGCGGGCGAGAGAAAGCCTTCTTATAGAGTTGGTCTCCAATGAGTGTGAACTGACCGGCTCTCCTTCTTAATTGCTGGGCTGCTTCCCGATCGGTTGGTGTTGCTCCCGATCGAAGAAACTCCATGATAGCTGTTCTCCAGTCGCTCGGAAACTTGAGGCCCTCCATCCGGTCGACATGTGCCACCAAAGATATTTGTTCAATTGGCTGTTGAATGACGACCGGCGTTATTGAACTTGCTAGTTTGGCCAATTCATCTGTCGCCTGGTTTTTCGCTCGGGGTATCTTCTGGATAATGACCTCTCTGAAATTGACCTTGAGCTTTTCGAAGGCTTCCGCGTAGAGTTTGAGCCGAGCGTTGTTAATCTCAAAAGTACCAGAGAGCTGCTGAGCGGCCAACTGAGAGTCTGAATGCAGCGTCACCCGTCCGGCACCCATGTGCCGGGCGGCCTGTAAGCCGACTATAAGGGCTTCGTACTCTGCTTCATTATTCGTAGCTCTATAATCAAGACGGATGGATAGATGCATCTTTTCCTCTTGGGGAGAGAGCAATAATACACCAATCCCGTTCCCGAACCGAGTGGACGATCCGTCCACGAATAATTTCCACATAGCTTCGGGCTCTGGCCTTTGTACTTCGGTTATAAAATCCGCCAAGGACTGCGCCTTTATCGCCGAGCGGGGCTGATATTGAATGTCGAATTCGCTCAACTCCGTGGTCCATTTGATGAGCTGTCTGAACGCTTCTGGATTCAACAGCACTCTTCCCAATGGACTATTCGTCCGGACGATGATAGTATGAGCCAAAAAATAGGGGCGGAGGCGCCGACGAGATTCGGCATCTTTTAAAATATGACTTGGAAAATATACAGGTTCTTCTCCGCTCGCCCTTACTAGTGCCAAGCCGACTGCTTGCTCAGTTGAAGATAAATAGATACAAAGTGGCTCACCCATAGTTGGCATGGCTAGCACAGGCAGAGAGTTCAAGTATGCCTTCAGATCTTCGAACGCCCGATCGCATTCTTCATCCCAGTGAAACTTAGTGGCCTTGCGCAAGATTTTGAAAAAAGGTAAGCTCCGGTCGGCGGTCTTGGAGATGAATCTGGACAGAGCAGTTATCCGACCGGTCAAGCGCTGCACTTCCTGTTGGGTTTTTGGGGCCGCGAAAACCGCTTTTTCGCGTCGCGGAAACCCCGAAAGCCCCTAGCCATGGATCCGTACGAAGAAAATTTATGAAAAACTTACGACTACGAGTTTACTATCTAGATCTACACTTAGATCTACATGTTTAGAAATTTACCCTTGTAGCGAAGCCCTTCGCGTTCTCGCTCGTCCAAACGGTGCCGGATCTCGAGAGTGTCAAAATAGACACTCCTCTAGAAGTATCCACACGAACTAATTAGGTGGAGATGACCAAAAACCAAGGTGTGCTAGCACCTATGTGGTTCGGCCAAGGAAGGAGGAGAGGGAGAGCTTGAGAGGAAGAAGGAAGAAAATGCACACTTGAATGAAAAATTGAATTCTCATTCAAACAATAGTGGCCGACCACTCTCCATTGTAACCCCAAATTAAATGCATTAATTGCAATTAATGTGAAGCCATTAAAGAGAATGACTTTGTAACTTCCATGAGGTGGCACCCATGATGATGTGGAGTAACATCATTGGTCCACATCAATGCCAACTCACCAATTAGGTGGCATAAAGTCAAGTCAAACTTGACTTTTAATCTTCCTCTCAAGTCAAGTCAAACTTGACCAAATCTCTTCTATGGTTGATCGAATCCAACCATTTGATTCAAGCCAACTTAATATAATGAATCTAATTCATTTAATTAAATTGATTCAATGAGTCAAAATCTAAATTAGACTCATTGAACACATGAATCAACTTGAGTCGAACTCAAGTTAGCCCAATTAGGATTACTCTTAATCCAATTTGATTCATCAAATGAATCTAATCCTTTTGGTTCATCATATGAATCTAATCTCCATCTAATTGTCCTAAGTGTGTGACCCTATAGGTTCTTGTAACGTTGGCAATGCCCTAAACCCATTTAGGAGCATAAGTAATGAGCGGTATCTAGCAACACATCATTACTACCCAAGTTACAAGAATGTCGAGATCCGACATCACCTTGTGACTACTAATTGTGACTCCTCACAAAATATGGCAAGTGTCCTTCTATCCTAGACATCTAGATTGATCAATGTGAGGCATAGACCGTGTCATCCTCTGACCAATCTAAATCTTGAACTCCAAGTAGACTCACTAAATCAAATGAGCTCAATATCCTATATTGACTCATTTGGGCATAGCCATGCACTTTGTGGTCTCACTCTATCAAGAATACCGATGTCTCTCCCGTCATATAGGAGGGATAGATCCCATCTACATCACTCACATCCCTCTGCATAATTTTTTATATACCCAGTAATCGCCTTTATAGTACATAACTCTTTATGTAGGGATCTATGGTGACTTCAGGTCTAAGAACTAGTAGTCATACTAATAGCCACATGAGAAAGTATATGACACTCATATAACGATCCATGATACTTTCTCATGGCGGGTCATTCAGTATACATTCTCTAATGTATACACATGTGTCAACTTGATATCTCTATATCCATGACTTGTGAGATCAAGTCATCGAGTTGACCTACATGCTAGTCTTATTGCATTAACATTGTCCCTGAATGTTAATACTTGACTAGGAATGATTAAGAGTAGTGTTCCCTATATCATCTCACTATCGGTTCAACTAACCGATTGATATAGGTGAGAACCGTCTACTCAAGGACATTATTATACTTAGTTTATTTGGCACCAATACAAGTAAGTATAATAACCAAAATTAAAATGCCTTTATTTATATAGAATATGATACAATAAGTCCAAAATACAATCATCAAATGATTGGCTCTAGGGCTCTAGCTAACAATCTCCCACTAGCACTAGTGCCAATCAGTGTAGGCTCTAAGCCCAAATGACCTAGTGTGACCATCATGCTTCCTCTGTGCCAAAGTCTTGGTCAAGGGATCTGCTATGTTAGCCTCTGTGGGTACTCTGCAAATCTTCACATCTCCTCTCTTGATGATCTCTCGAATGAGATGGAAGCGTCGTAGTATGTGTTTGGTCCGCTGGTGTGAGCGCCTGTGCTATAGCTCCATTGTTGTCACAATAGAGCTCAATGGGGTCAGCAATGCTAGGAACCACCCCAAGTTCGGTGATGAACTTGCGGATCCAAACTGCTGCTTTGCTACTATAGGTTCCACTGTACAAAAATTTTGTACAAAGATCTGAACCTTTCCTAGCTACCATGTGTTCTTTTAAATTAAATTTTGGATCTCCTGCGGAACTTAACACGTTTGATCCAAAACTTAATCTATTTGTTCTTTTAGGTTTTGACTTGGATCTCCTGCGGAACTTAACACGTTCGACCCAAGTCTCCTTAAGTTATTAATTCCATTAAATATTAATTTCCATAAAAGGTTCCCAATCTTGACGTGGCGAGGCACATGGCCTTCTTGGATATGGGAGCAACCACCACCGACTAGACAAAACCTTTAATAGAAAGCTAATATTTAATTTCCTAAAATAACTTTAGGTTAACCAAAGAGAACAATCAAATCACAAGGAAAAGAAAGAAACAAAAGAACACAACTTCGAAAAACATATTCGAAATACTAGAACGTAAGCCTCTTGTATTTGGTATTATTTCCATAAATAACTAGCATGATGCGGAAATAGAAATTACTAGTTATACCTTGTAGAAAAACCTCTTGATCTTCTACCGTATTCCTCTTCTAACCTCGGACGTGTGTGGGCAACGATCTTCCAAGATGAGAAACCACCAACCACCTTCTTCTCCTCCAAGCAAGGTTCGGCCATAAAAGAAAAGCTTCACCAAGGAAGAAAACCAAAATACTAACCAAGCTCCAAGAGATGCTAGCTTTCTCCTTCTTCTTCTTCTTCTCCGAGTAGTATCCGGCCACCACAAGAACTCCAAGGGAGAGGGAGAGGTTCGGCCACCACAAGAGGAAGAGAAGGAGATGATGGCCGGCCACACCAAGGAACAAAAGAGGGAGAGGAATAATAGATGTTGTGTCTTGTGAAGGCACCCTCACCCCTTCTTTTATATTCCTTGGCCTAGGTAAATTAGGAAATTTAATTACAATAAATTTTCCTTAATTTCCTTGACATGATTTAATTGAGAAAAATAAAATAATATTTCCCCAATTAAACAATGATGGCCGGCCAAATCAATAGGAAGTAAATTGGACAAGTTTCAATCAACAATTAAAACTTTCCTTATTTGTTTCCGGAAATTTTAAAAATAAAATTTCTCTTTAAAAATCTCTTCATGGTTAATAAAAGGAAATATGTATAATTTTAATTTTATTAACATGTGAATAATTTTAAAGAGAAAATAAAACATCTCTCCAATCTACAAATAAGGAAAGAGATCTAATCTCTTTCTTTAATCTTTGTAAATCTTTTACAAGAGAGATATTTTAATTTTAATTCTCTTTAAATTAAATCTTCCACATAATAATAAACATTAAAATTAAATTTTCTTTTAATTAATTATGGCCGGTCCTACTAGCTTGGACCCTAAACCAAGCTTAGGCCGGCCCTAGCTTGGTTCCCAAGCTAGCTTGGCCGGCCCCTTTAGGTGGGTATAGAAGGTGGGTATATGTGGGTATAGTACTCTATAAATAAGAGGCTACGATAGGGACCGAGAGGAGGAATTGGTTTTGGTCTCCGATAAAATTAAGCATCCCATGTTCGCCCACACAACTTAATTTTATCAATGATAATTCATTCCACTAGAGAACTATCATTGAACTACCGCACCAATCCCAAATTACATTTTGGGCTCCTTCTTATTATGAGTGTGTTAGTCTCCTGTTTAAGATATCGAATGTCCACTAATTAAGTGAGTTACTGACAACTCATTTAATTAATATCTAAGTCCAAGAGTAGTACCACTCAACCTTATTATCATGTCGGACTAAGTCCACCTGCAGGGTTTAACATGACAATCTTTATGAGCTCCTCTTGAGGACATTATCAACCTAGTATCACTAGGACACAATTTCCTTCTATAATCAACAATACACACTATGAGTGATACCATTTCCCAATTTATCGGGTTTATTGATTCATCGAACTAAATCTCACCCATTGATAAATTAAAGAAATAAATATCAAACATATGTGCTTGTTATTATATTAGGATTAAGAGCACACACTTCCATAATAACTGAGGTCTTTATTCCTTTATTAAGTCAGTATAAAAGGAACAACCTCAAATGGTCCTACTCAATACACTCTGAGTGTACTAGTGTAATTATATAGTCAAGATAAACTAATACCTAATTACATTACGACTTTCTAATGGTTTGTTCCTTTCCATTCTGGTCGTGAGCTACTGTTTATAATTTATAAGGTACTGATAACATCATCTTCTGCATGTGACACCACATACTATGTTATCTACAATATAAATTAAATGAACAACTACAAACAAATGTAGATAATTAGACCAAATGTGATTCTTTATTCATAATGAATGTTTACAAAGCTTAGGCTTTCAGTATACACTCCAACACAAACTGCCTCCTTTGCTGCCTCTGATGCAGCAATGTACTCGGCTTCTGTTGTAGAATCAGCTACTATATCCTGCTTCGAACTCTTCCAGCTGACAGCACCACCATTAATGCAAAATACGAACCCCGACTGCGATCTAGAGTCATCCTGGTCGGTCTGGAAGCTAGCATCACTGTAACCCTTTACAACTAGCTCATCATTGCCTCTATATATCAAGAAATATTCTTTAGTCCTTCTTAAGTACTTAAGAATATTCTTGACCGCTATCCAGTGACTTTCACCTGGATCTGACTGGTATCTGCTCGTCATTCTCAAAGCATACGAGACATCAGGTCGAGTACATAGCATGGCGTACATGATCGATCCTATGGCTGAGGCATAAGGGATCTGATCCATGCGGTCTCTCTCCTCTCTAGAAGAGGGACCTTGAGTCTTCTCACGCCATGTGACATCGGTAAATCCTTTCTTTGCATGGCAAACCAAAGGAGTACCTTGTCAATATATGTACTCGGACTTAGGCCAAGCAATCTCTTAGATCTATCTCTATAGATCATCCCTAGAATGCGGATGCCTCACCTAAGTCCTTCATTGAGAAGCAACTCCTAGCCAGGTCTTGAGACTAAAGCATAGGGATGTCCTTGAGCGATGTCATCCACATATAATATGAAGACAACTATGTCCCCTACAACCTTCTTGTAGACACAAGGTTCATCTTCGTTCTTGATGAAACCAAACTGTTTGATTGCATCATCGAATCGAAGATTCCAGCCTCGAAGCTTGCTTTAGTCCATAAATGGACCTATGAAACTTGCATACTCTGCTATGTGGATCTACAAAACTCTCGGGTTGTGTCATGTATACATCCTCGAGTAGGTTTCCATTCGAAACGCGGTTTTGATGTCCATCTGCCAAATCGTGGTAAGTTGCAATAGCAAGCATGATCCGAATGGACTTAAACATCGCATCGAGAAAAGGTTTCATCATAGTCAATACCATGAATCGTTGAAACCTTTAGCTACCAAGCGACCCTTATAGATAAGTCCATCCATGTCTTTCTTTAAAGACTCACTTACACCCAATGGGTTTTACCCCTTCAGGTGGATCAACCAAAGTCCATACTTGGTTGGTGTACATGGATTCCATTTCGGATCTCATGGCCTCTAGCCATTTCTCAGAATCTGGTCTCATCACAGCTTCCTGATAGGTGGTAGGATCATCCTCTATGAGCACAACGTCATCATGGTCAGACAAGAGAAATGAGTATCTCTCAGGCTGACGACGTACCCTATCCGACCTGCGAAGAGGTATGTCTACTTGAACTGGTTGTTGTTCCTCAACTCCTTGTGGAACAACATCATCCACAACACTTTGTGGTTCCAGTTCAATTTCCATCGAGGTATTAGTGCTATTGTTCGCATCTTGAACTTCTTCAAGATCGAACGCACTCCCACAAAGTCCCTTTCTAGAAAGACCCCAGTCTTTGCCACAACTACCTTGTGCTGACTGGGAATGTAGAAGTAATATCCCTTAGTTTCCTTGGGATATCCAATAAAGTAGCACTTGTCGGATTTGAGTCCTAACTTGTCTGAGACTTGACGTCGAACGTAAGCCTCACAACCCCAAATCCTCATGAAAGACACCTGAGCATCTCTCCCAGTCCATATCCTATATGGTGTCTTTATCACGGCCTTGGATGGAACTTGGTTGAGTATAAAAGCTGCCGTGTCTAGAGCATAACCCCAAAGGTATGTCGGAAGATCTGTGTGACTCATCATCGATCGTACCATATCTAATAGGGTACGATTCCTCCTTTCGGATACACCATTCCACTGTGGTGTTCCAGGAGGAGTGAGTTGGGATAGAATCCCACACTCAGCTAGATAGTCACGGAACTCATGGCTAAGGTATTCTCCACCTCGATCGGATCGAAGTATCTTAATACTCTTGCCAAGCTGGTTCTGTACTTCATTCTTGAATTCTTTGAACTTTTTAAAGGATTCAGACTTATGTGTCATCAAGTACACATAACCATATCTACTGAAATCATCAGTACCTGTAACCGCCTCTAGCAACAACATTGAAAGGGCCACATACATCACTATGTATGAGTCCTAACAAATCAGTTGCTCTCTCGCTATGCCCACTAAAGGGAGTCTTGGTCATCTTGCCTCGTAGGCATGACTCGCATACCATCCTTATGGAGCTGGGATAAGCGCTTGTCATTTATATGACCTAAGCGACAGTGCCAGAGGTAGGTTTGGTTCATGTCATTTGACTTGAACCTCTTGGTATTTATGTTATAGATAGGGCTCTCAAGGTCTAGAATATAGAGTCCGTTTATCAGAGGTGCACTACAATAGAACATATCATTTAAATAGACGGAGCAACATTTGTTCTTAATAGTAAACGAGAAACCTTTCTTGTCCAAACAAGAAACTGATATAATGTTCTTAGTTAATGCAAGCACATAACAACAATCAACTAACTCTAATACAAGCCCAGAGGGCAGAGATAGAAAGTAAGTCCCTACAACAACAGCAGCAACCCGTGCTCCATTGCCTACTCGTAGGTCCACCTCGCCCTTTGTCAATGCCCTGCTATTTCTCAGCGCCTACACATCAGTACAAATGTGAGAAGCACATCCAGTATCTAATACCCATGATGTAGAAATAGATAGATTGACTTCTATAACATATATACCTGAAGTGGAAGTCTCACTTCACTTCTTCTTAAGATCCTCCAAGTATACCTTGCAGTTCCTCTTCCAGTGCCCGGTCTGACCGCAGTGGAAGCATCTTGCACCCTCCTTTAGGCTTCAGTGTCTTGCCTTTGCCCTTGGCTTGGGACTTTCCTTGCCTTTGGGCTTGCCCTTGCCCTTATGTTTCGAACCATCGAAAGTGTTGGGCTTAGCCTTCTTAAGGTTTAGCTCAGCAGTTCTCAACATGCTAAGCAGCTTGTAAAGCTCGTTCTCCTTGTTAAGTTTAATGGACCTGACTATAGCTATCCGGCAAGGATTGCAAGATCAGATCAGTGGCCAGCTCTTGGCCAAGTGGGAACCCCAACCTTTGTAGGTTCTCTATGTACCCAATCATTTTGGTGCATATGGGCCTACAGGAGCCCCGTCTGACATCTTGCACTGAAACAGTGCCCTTGAGATCTCAAATCTCTCATGCCTTGCTTGTCCTTGATATAGTTGACGAAGATGTTCAACCATATCGTAAGCACCCATTAACTCGTGTTGCTTCTGAAGCTCAGAGTTCATGGTCGCGAGCATTAGACAGGACACATCTAATGCGTCATCTTGATGCTTCTTGAAAGCATCTCGGTCAGCTCGCGGGCCTCCGGAATGGGCTGCTCCAGAACGTACAGTTTACGTTCCTGAGTGAGAACTATTCTCAGGTTCCTGTACCAGTCCAGGAAGTTTGCTCCATTGAGCTTGTCCTTCTCAAGGACATATCGCAGGGAGAAGGTGTTCGTATTTGACGTCATGGTTATCTACAACAGAATAAAAGCAGAAATAAATATCATATTCTTAATCATTTAATTAGGCCTTTAACTAAATGATGCTCCCACTGAATTCTATAATTCATGTGGGACAAGACCCACATCATACTAACCCTTGAGTTAGCTTTGGCTAATACGCCAAAGATAACGATTACCAATTACATCTCTATGCAACTCTTGTTTATAGGATGAAATCCGCATTTATATTAAAACTCGAGTTAGCTTTGGCTAATACGCCCGAGAATTAATATAAACGTGATTTTATCCTACCTTTCCAACCATTGGAAGAATGTCTATAGTTGTACTCGATCCAACCGAGTAAACTAAGAATACTCAATCTAATTGAGTTTGTACTCGCCCATGCGTTGATAGGTGGGACCAAGATTGTCCCTCCGTACCCTACCAAGATAGTATGTGTTGCTCTGCTTTGGCAGATTCAACAACATCAAGCGATCGAGGTAGTGGTAGGTATCACGGCATGGTAGGCATTTTGAGTTGTCGTGATCTAGATCTAATCTAAATGATGTTGTATCATATACACGAAATAGATCTAATCTAATCGATAGAGTGCATCTTGTACACGATGTAGATCTAATCTAATCGTAAGGGTGCATCTTGTGCACGATTTAGATCTAATCTTAATCGCTAGGCACTAATTAATTACTTAATTAAACATGCATCATATACACAAGTAATTAACTAAGTTTTGTGATTAGTCATGGCCCTACTATGATCTTCTCAAGCCAATGAGAAGACCGGATTGTCAACCTAAGGTCAACTTCTCAAGCGCCTTCCTTTTGACCACCTTGTGTTGCTAGCGCCTTCCTCGTAACTCCGTCTCGAGTGGACCTTCCACAGCTCCAATTTTTTTGTACATTACAATTTTGAAACTCGAGTTACATTCGAGTCTAAATCTAATTTACAACCAGAATAAAAGAAAGGCACGACGCGCAGGTCGCGAAAAATAAAAAAAAATAAAATACAAGCACGCACATCACATAACGTCACGCAGGCCGTATTATGAATTACAACACAATTGTCCAATCGAATTGAGTCTTTGGGCCATGACTATCACAAAATTAATATATAATTCAAAATTATATATTTCTGTAATTTTTCTATAAATTTTCATAATTTTACAGATTTTATGAGTAAATTTTTCCCGTCGGTCTCGATTAGCGATTTCAGTCGCAATCGCGGAGCAAATCCCCTTGCGGGGTTAGGGGCAGTACCCCTACCCGCGATCTAACCATCGCGAGTTGCTCCTAAGCGATCCAAGAGCACCTTATCCCACTGTCCCAAAAAGATTTGGGTCGAAACGATGCCGTTTTTGGGAAAAACTTCTCGGTAGTCGAAGCCAACAAGTGTATAAACACTTGTGCTTCGCTTCTACGAGAAATATTACTCTTAAAACTATAAAAATCATAAATTTACAGAAATGTACAGAAGCTTTAATTTTTCATAAAAATCAAATTAAACTCGTACAAGCTTCGCATCGATAACCGCTTTTTCGCGTCGCGGAAACCCCGAAAGCCCCTAACCATGGATCCGTGCGAAGAAAATTTATGAAAAACTTACGAGTACGAGTTTACTATCTAGATCTACATGTTTAGAAATTTACCCTTGTAGCGAAGCCCTTCGCATTCCCGCTCGTCAAAACGGTGCCGGATCTCGAGAGTGTCAAAATAGACACTCCTCTAGAAGTATCCACACGAACTAATTAGGTGGAGATGGCCAAAAACCAAGGTGTGCTAGCACCTATGTGGTTCGGCCAAGGAAGGAGGAGAGGGAGAGCTTGAGAGGAAGAAGGAAGAAAATGCACACTTGAATGAAAAATTGAATTCTCATTCAAACAATAGTGGTCGGCCACTCTCCATTGTAACCCCAAATTAATTGCATTAATTGCAATTAATGTGAAGCCATTAAAGAGAATGACTTTGTAACTTCCATGAGGTGGCACCCATGATGATGTGGAGTAACATCATTGGTCCACATCAATGCCAACTCACCAATTAGGCGGTATAAAGTCAAGTCAAACTTGACTTTTAATCTTCCTCTCAAGTCAAGTCAAACTTGACCAAATCTCTTCTATGGTTGATCGAATCCAACCATTTGATTCAAGCCAACTTAATATAATGAATCTAATTCATTTAATTAAATTGATTCAATGAGTCAAAATCTAAATTAGACTCATTGAACACATGAATCAACTTGAGTCGAACTCAAGTTAGCCCAATTAGGATTACTTTTAATCCAATTTGATTCATCAAATGAATCTAATCCTCTTGGTTCATCATATGAACCTAATCTCCATCTAATTGTCCTAAGTGTGTGACCCTAAAGGTTCTTGTAACATTGGCAATGCCCTAAACCCATTTAGGAGCATAAGTAATGAGCGGTATCTAGTAACACATCATTACTACCCAAGTTACAAGAATGTCGAGATCCGACATCACCTTGTGACTACTAATTGTGACTCCTCACAAAATATGACAAGTGTCCTTCTATCCTAGGCATCTAGATTGATCAATGTGAGGCATAGACCGTGTCATCCTCTGACCAATCTAAATCTTGAACTCCAAGTAGACTCACTAAATCAAATGAGCTCAATATCCTATATTGACTCATTTGGGCATGGCCATGCACTTCGTGGTCTCACTCTATCAAGAATACCGATGTCTCTCCCGTCATATAGGAGGATAGATCCCATCTACATCACTCACATCCCTCTGCATAATTTGTTATATACCCAGTAATCGCCTTTATAGTCCACCCAGTTACGGGTGATGTTTGACGAAACCAAAGTACATAACTCCTTATGTAGGGATCTATGGTGACTTCAGGTCTAAGGACTAGTAGTCATACTAATAGCCACATGAGAAAGTATATGACACTCATATAACGATCTATGATACTTTGTCATGGCGAGTCATTCAGTATACATTCTCTAATGTATACCCATGTGTCAACTTGATATCTCTATATCCATGACTTGTGAGATCAAGTCATCGAGTTGACCTACATGCTAGTCTTATTGCATTAACATTGTCCCTGAATGTTAATACTTGACTAGGAATGATTAAGAGTAGTGTTCCCTATATCATCTCACTATCGGTTCAACTAACCGATTGATATAGGTGAGAACCGTCTACTCAAGGACATTATTATACTTAGTTTATTTGGCACCAATACAAGTAAGTATAATAACCAAAATCAAAATGCCTTTATTTATATAGAATATGATACAATAAGTCCAAAATACAATCATCAAATGATTGGCTCTAGGGCTCTAGCTAACACTTCCCTCAGATTGCTTGGGGGCGGCATGTCTTGTAATGCTTTCACTTTGCTGGGATTTGCCTCGATGCCCCGCTCGGTCACTATGTATCCCAAGAAACGCCCACCCTTTGCTCCGAACAGACATTTCTGAGGGTTGAGCTTAATTCCATACCTCCTCAGCGTTTGGAAAGTCTTCTCCATATCTTTAAAGAGATCTGCTGATCAGACGGATTTGATGAGAATATCGTCCACGTATACTTCCAAATTGCGTCCGATCTGCTCCTTGAACACTTTGTTCATCAAGCGCTGGTAAGTTGCTCCAGCGTTCTTCAATCCGAACGACATCACATTGTAGCAGTAAGTGTTGGTGCAACATCCCTCAGGTCAAGGTTGACCTGGTTAACCAAGCTGAGTCTTGGTTTGGGTTTAGATGTTTGACAATAAGATATTGATCGAAGAAGAGTCAAGTAGGTCAAGGTTGACCGGATACTTGACTGGGAAGTCCTAACTGGCAAGTTAGGCAGAAGGAAGTCCTAGTGAGTGAAGCTAGGCAGAAGGAAATCCTAGTGAGTGAAGCTAGGTGAAAGTCCTGGTGAGTGAAGCCAGGTGAAAGTCCTAGTGAGTGAAGCTAGGCAGAAGGAAATCCTAGTGAGTGAAGCTAGGTGAAAGTCCCGTGAGTGAAGGTGAAAGTCCTAGTGGTGAAGCTAGGGATGGAAAACCCTAGTGAGTGAAGCTAGGTGAAAGTCCCGTGAGTGAAGCCGGTGAAAGTTCTAGTGAGTGAAGCAAGGAATCTTAGTGAATGAAGCTAGGTGAAAGTCCCGGTGAGTGAAGTGAAAGTCCTAGTGAGTGAAACTAGGCATGGAAAACCCTAGTGAGTGAAGCTAGGTGAAAGTCACGTGAGTGAAGCCGGGCAAGGAAGGAAATCCAGATGGATCAAGGATGATCGGACATCTAGTGTTGGGAAGTCCAAGTAGGTCAAAGGATTGATGGATACTTGGCAAGGAAGGAAATCCAGATGGATCAAGGATGATCGGACATCCGGTGTTGAAGTCCAAGTAGGTCAAAGGATTGACCGGATACTTGGCAAGGAAGGAAATCCAGAATCAAGGATGATCGGACATCCGGTGTTGGGAAGTCCAAGTAGGTCAAAGGATTGATGGATACTTGGCAAGGAAGGAAGTCCAGATGGATCAAGGATGATCGGACATCCGGTGTTGGGAAGTCCAAGTAGGTCAAAGGATTGACCGGATACTTGGCAAGGAAGGAAGTCCGGATGGGTCAAGGTTGACCAGACATGTGGAAGTCCAAGTAGGTCAATGGAGTGACCGGATACTGACGAGTAAAAGTCCAAGTGGGTCAAAGGGGATTGACCGGACACTGGTGGGGAGTCCTAGCGGTCAAGGGAGTGACCTGCGAGGCATGATGTACCAACAGTCAAGGTTGACCGGATGTTGGTTAGAGGTTTGGGACTTGGTTTGGGCAAAATCCAGAAGATCCGGATCGATCCGTCGATCATGCGATCGATCCGATTCTTCCCGCCGAAGCTTCCGATCGATCACCGATCGATCGGGACGATCGCCGGATCGATCCGTGGATCGATCCAGCTGGATCGATCCGGATCGATCCAGTTCCCGATCGATTCGAACATTCGAATCGATCGGATCCCCGCCGGGTTTAAAGCCGCAGCGAGCGTGGTCTTCATCTCTTCACGAGCTCTTCTCAGATTCATTCCAGCTCCTCCACAGCTCTCTACAAGCACGTGATCGCTAGTTCTTGAAGGTTCTTGGAGGCTTTCCAAGTCAAGAGGAATATCTATTGCAAGAGGAAGAAGTTAGGATTAGGGTTTTTACTGCACATCTTGTAAGCTTTTGCTTAACTTGTATTTCCCTTTCTTCTTCTTGTATTGAGAGTGTTGTAGGGCTTCTCCGCCTTTGGTAGTTACCATAAAGGAGTGTTATTCATAGTGGAGGGTGTGTGTGGATCCTTGGATTAGTCACCTCTTGTGAGGTGGATACCAAGTAAAATCCTAGTGTTAGCGTGCTTGTGTTTGTTTCTGTATTTTCCGCTGCACATCCAAGAAGCAACAAGCAACGCCAAGCAACGAAGCGCATCGAGCGAACGCGACGAGCTATTCACCCCCCCCTCTAGCTACTTTTGGTCCTAACAAGTGGTATCAGAGCAAGGTTGCTCTTCACCGGAATCATCGCCAGAAGGGTCAAGCATATCAAGAAAAGCTAGAGGGTGAAGAAGTTGGAGCAAATTCTTCAAGTTCAAGATTTTATCAAGCTCAACTTCAAGATGCAATTCCAAGATGGACTTGGATTTGACACAAGGGTGGCTCCACCATACACATCCACAAGCTTCGATTCTTGGAAATCAAGAATCGAAACCTTTCTTATGATGGAGATAGAGCAATGGTTTGCTCTAATGGAAGGCTTCGAAGCTCCAACAAACTCCAAGGGCAAGCTTCTAAAGAAAAGCAGATGGAGCTCAGAGCAAATTCAAAGGGGCGAGGCAAATGACAAAGTGACCAAGCTTTTGGTCAACTTATTGCCTAGCCACATCTTGGCTCAAATTGGCGGATTCGCAGCTGCCAAGGGGCTTTGGAGCAAATTGGCCAAGCTTCATGAAGAATCCAGAGAGGGAGACTCTTTGGAGCAAGACCAAGAGGAGGATTCCGAGGTTGAGAGATGCTCAACCTCCGAAGAAGAGGAAATCCAAGAAGCTTCATCCTCAAGGGAATGCAACGAAGGGAACAAGGAGGGAGCATATTCCTTGTTTCATATTCAAGATGATGAAGCCTCCACCTCTAGGATTGAGGGGGAGCAATCCTTGGTGACACCGGATCAAGAAGAAGGAGAAGCCTCTACATCCGGGTCAAGAGAAGAAGAGGAGGAAGAAGCTTCTACCTCCACAAGTCAAGAAAAATCAAATGGAGGAGAATCAAGGTCCGATCAAGAGGAAGCTTCTACCTCCGGATCCAAAGAAAAAGATGCCACTCCTACAAGCAAAGGTATAAATGTTTCAATTAATAATAAAAATCATATTATATGCTTTGAATGTAGGGAACATGGGCACTACAAGAGCAAGTGCCCTAAATTAGCCAAGAAGAAGGGCCAAGTGGCACAAAAGGGCAAGGTGAAGCCCAAGGAGACCATCCCCAACACAAAGAAGAGCAAGGAGCATATTATATGTTTCTCTTGCAATCAAAAGGGGCATTATCGTAGTCAATGCCCCAAGGGGAAGAAGAAGGTCAAGGCTCAAGGAGGCACTAGTCAAGGGGGAGCCTCCAAGGTAAAAAGGAAGGTAACTTTCATTGAGCCTATTCCTTTGCAAAATGGTAAAAAGCATGATAGTTCAAATTTTTATCATTTTAATGCAATTTACCATAAGAATAGAAAGCATGAGGGCTTTAAGGAAAAGCATGTGGCCCTACATGCTAAGACTATCACTCCTAGGGTTAGGAATGTAGGTAAAAGTCTAGGCAATAACT
Organism: Zingiber officinale; assembly: GCF_018446385.1. NCBI lineage: Eukaryota > Viridiplantae > Streptophyta > Magnoliopsida > Zingiberales > Zingiberaceae > Zingiber > Zingiber officinale. The sequence goes on from NC_055995.1 coordinate 31,279,799, forward strand.
CTAAGGATTTTAGATACAAGCCTAGAAACCAAAATGCTCATGGACTTAATGAAAAACCAAATTCTAAGGATTTAATGATAGAAAATCAAGTCTTGAGATCAAGACTTGATAAAATGGAAAAGACCCTAAAAAGGATGGAAAATATCCTAAAAGGGCAAAATGAGCAAAACCTAGGGCTAGGAAAGTCAAAGCCATCAAATAGCCATAGAGGTTTGGGATACAAACCAAAGGCTAAGAAGGATGTGCCTAGTTATCATAGGGTTCCATATAGTTATGGAACAAACCCTAGGTTTAATGGTCAAGTCAAGAATACTAGGGAAGTCATCCCTAAGAGTATTTTTGCAACCAAAGTGACTAAGACTTCTAAGAAGTCTAAGAAAGTCACTAACAAGGTCACAAGGGAGGCTATCCTAGGGTTGACCTAGAAAATGTGACCAAGGCTTCTAAGAAGCCCAACAAGGTCACTAGGAAGGTATCTAGGGAAGTTATCCCTAGTGAGTACCTAGAGCATCCAAGGAGCACCAATAGGTGTTGGGTTCCTAGGAGCATCTTCTCTACCCCATAAATGGGTTAGAGAGTGTCAACTCCAATTAGAAGGGTAGTTAACCCAACTTTGAGGAAATTGACACTCAAGGAGCATTTTCAAGGTTTTTGTTAACCTTTGAAAATGAAATGGAACTATTATTTACTCCTTGAAAGAGTAAAATGTGCCTAGTGGTGAAAAGTTGATTTTAATCTTAAAAGGCACATATTGGGAAATTCATAAGAGCTACCAAGTTGGGATTTTGGTATGTTCTTAGGAAATTTAAGGCAATCCGGGCCTTAACTTTAAAGTGCTACTCTTGTGGAAAAATGAAATATGCCAACATTTGAGGAATATGCTTAATTTCAATTGGCATAAATTAATTAAGGGAATTAGAAATGCCAATTTAGGTTTTGGCGTTTTCTTGACGCACTTAAGGGCAATCTAGGTTTAAGTTGTAAGTTTAGCTAAGGTTTTAAGGATACTTAGATAGTTAATCTAGGTATATTTTATTTATGCTAAATCTTGCCATGATTGTTTGCCCATCATATGCCATGACATCATGTCTACTTTTGCATTCATGACTTATTATGAAAAATACAAGAATACCATGTCATGACATTCATACATCATGTAGTTATAGGATATTTTCTTTTGAAAATTATTTCCTTTTGATGTATGCCATAACATTATCATGCATTAGTTTAATTCCTTGTAATTAAGGATAAATGGCATTTAACAACACTTATTAACAAGTGACATCCTAGGTGGATGTCTAATATCTTTGAAATGTCTAGATAGATATGCATGATCCCTAGATTAGGGCAAAACCAAAATCTACATCTCACAAAGACTATAAGGTGACTTGTATGTGCTTTAGTGCACATTAGATACAAGTGAGATGTTAGGATGATGAACAAAGCTCAAGATGTTGATTTAGTGCATTCATTTGAGTTTTAAGTTCATCAAAACACATAGTTATGTGTTTTTCCATCATTGGGAAAGCTAATGTACAAGTCATGTGCATTAAGCCCAAGGAATATGGTGGGATATTGGTTTTGAAAAAGTTTTCAAAATGATTTTGGAAAACCTTGGTGAAGGCTATCTTTTGATAGTAATCACCATTGAATAGTTAGACACAAACTTGAAGAAAACACTAAAGTTTTTGCAAGTTTTCAAGTTTGTGTCAATCTTTGAAAATATGATGTATTTTCATAGAAAACTATTTTTCCTTGATAATATATGCCCTAAACAATGTCTACACGAAATTTCATAATTTTTGGATTTTTGTAGAATTTTCTAGGGGTTTCTGAAGTTGACTGAAATGGAATTTCAGCAACTATCAGAGCTCCGATCGATCCATGGATCGATTGGAGTGCCTGAATCGATCCATGGATCGATTCGGAAGGCAAATCACACGCGAGCTGAAGCTCACTGGATCGATCAGCAGTCGATCGGTGGATCGATTCAGAAAGGTTCAATCGATTGGAACCCAACTCCAATCGATCCAAGTTGTTGATTTTGGTGGAAAGCCTGATTTCAGCACTTTGAACCTATTTTTAGTCTAGGTACTCATTCCAAACCCTTAAAATACATTTGTATACATAAAAAGGGTGTTTTCGTATTGAAAACAAGGATGGAATGGTAAAGGAAGGCTAAGTTGAAGTTTAGGTTGAGGTTTGTTTCAAATTTTGAACATTTGAACCTCAAAACTTCTAAATCTGGGTTTCCTAAAGGTTTAGGGATTCCAAGTCATTGTTGGTGCAATGACAGAAGTTTCCACCATGTCTTTAGGGGGAGGGACTCTTTAAAGACATGAAAATTATTTTTCATGAACCTTGGAAGGTGGTTAACCTTCTGTTGTGAACTTGCTCAAGGTTGAGCATTTAAACTTGAAATGGGGATAAATGGGGAGTGGATATCCTCATCATTTCAAGTGGCAACTCAAGTGGTTGAAAATGCTCAAGGTTGGGTATTTGTCAACATTGAGGGAGAAGTTAAGGATAATGAAGGGTATGGGACCTTCGATATTAAGTTGATCACAATGAGTGAAATTGTGATCACGATGAGCAACTCTTCAGGGGGAGAGTCTTCAACAAATGGAGTTGTTGATGTATACCCAAAATTGGGGCATGGGTTGATGTGTGCCCAAAGATGGGTTGATGTGTTTTATCAGTAGGGGGTTGATGTGTGCCAATAGGGGGAGAATGAAAGGAAGTAAGGTAGGTTTTCATTACCTAGAGGGAGTTTGCCCTCTTAGGGGGAGAATGAAAAGCTTAACTTATGTGTTCATTACCTAGTGGCATGAAGAAGGAGGCTATAGGATTAGCCTAACTTACATGTGGGATTGTAAGTGTTATTGTGGTATTGTCAAACATCAAAAAGGGGGAGATTGTTGGTGCAACATCCCTCAGGTCAAGGTTGACCTGGTTAACCAAGCTGAGTCTTGGTTTGGGTTTAGATGTTTGACAATAAGATATTGATCGAAGAAGAGTCAAGTAGGTCAAGGTTGACGATACTTGATCGGGAAGTCCTAATCGCAGTTAGGCAAGGAAGTCCTAGTGAGTGAAGCTGCAAGGAAATCCTAGTGAGTGAAGCTGGTGAAAGTCCCGTGAGTGAAGCCGTGAAAGTCCTAGTGAGTGAAGCTGGCGGAAGGAAATCCTAGTGAGTGAAGCTAGGTGAAAGTCCCGTGAGTGAAGCGGTGAAAGTCCTAGTGAGTGAAGCGATGGAAAACCCTAGTGAAAGAAGTTGTGTGAAAGTCCGGTGAGAGAAGCTAGGCTGAAACTGGGTCATGAAGCTTAGTGAAAGTCCTGTTGAAAAGCCGTGAAAGTCCCAAGGAGGGAAACTAGTGATGGAAAACCCGAGTGAGTGAAGCTAGGTGAAAGTCCCGGTGAGAAGGTGCAAGGAAGGAAACCAGATGGATCAAGGATGATCGGACATTGTTGGGAAGTCAAGTAAGGTGGATTGGATACTTGGCGAGGAAGGAAATCATGGATCAATGATCGGACATCCGGTGTTGGAAGTCCAAGTAGGTCAAGGATTGATACTTGCAAGGAGCAAGAAATGGATCAAGGATGATCGGACATCCGGTGTTGGGAAAGAGGTCAAAGGATTGACGTGATACTTGGCAGAGGAAGGACGAAGTCCATGAGGATGCAAGGGATCGGACATCGGTGTTGGGAAGTCAAGTAGGTCGAAGGATTGTTGGAAACGAGGAAGGCGGGAAGTCGATGGTTGACCAGGATGGTGGAAGTAATGGGTCAATGGAGTGACCGGGATGGCACACGATGAGACCAAAAGTGGGTCAAGGACACTGGGCCGATGCGGTGGGACACTTGGTGAGGGTGAGGTCATCACGGCATGATGTACAACAGGTTGATGTGGTCAAGGTTGGACGATGTTGGTTAGTTTGGGACTTGGTTTTGGGCAGCGTCCAGCGTCGATCGATCCGTCGATCAGAATCGATCGTGGATCGATCCGCTCTAGCGACGGTCAGGAAAGATCGGACCGATCCGGAGATCGATTCCGGTCATCGATCACGCCCGATCATCGATCGGGACGATGCGGCGCGTCGATGGATCGATCCGGTGCGATCCACGTGCTCGAAAGCGCTCGATCGATCCGTGGATCGATCCAGCCTCGATCGATTCGGAACATTCGATCGATCCGACCGCAACGCCGGGTCGGGTTTAAAGCGCAGCGTGGTTTCTTTGAGATCTCTTCACGATTCATTCCAGCTCCTCCAGCCTCTACACGGATCGCCGCGCCAAGGTTCTTGGAGGCTTTCCAAGTCAAGAGGCGGATCTATTGCAAGAGGAAGAAGTTAGGGTTTTTCTTATCCACATCTTGTAGCTTGTGTATTTCCTTCTTCTTCATTGAGAGTGTTGTAGGCTTCTTTGCTAGTTACCATAAAGGAGTGTTATTCATAGTGGAGGGTGTGTGCGTGGTGGATCCTTTAGTCACCTCTTGTGAGGTGGATACCAAGTAAAATCCTAGTGTTAGCGCGTGCTTGTGTTTGTTTTATTTTCCGCCGCACATCCAAGAAGCAACAAGCGCCAAGCAAGCGCGCATCGAAAGCGACTCAGCTATTCACCCCTCTAGCTACTTTTGGTCCAATAACAAGTGGAGCAAGGTTGCTCTTCACCGAATCATCAGAAGGGTCAAGCATATCAAGAAAAGATAGAGGGTGAAGAAGTTGGAGCAAATTCTTCAAGTTCAAGATTTTATCAAGCTCAACTTCAAGATGCAATTCCAAGATGGACTTGGATTTGACACAAGGGTGGCTCCACCATACACATCCACAAGCTTCGATTCTTGGAAATCAAGAATCGAAACCTTTCGTATGATGTAGATAGAGCAATGGTGTGCGCGAATGGAAGGCTTCAAGCTCAAACAACTCAAGGGCAAGCTTCAAAGAAAAGATGGAGCTGAGCAAATTCAAAGGGCGAGGCAAAGACAAAGTGACCAAGCTTTGGTCAACTTATTGCCTAGCCATCTTGGCTCAAGTTGGAGAATTCAAGATGCCAAGGAGCTTTGGAGCAAATTGGCCAAGCTTCATGAAGAGATCCTCCACTGCATTTGAGATCAAGAAGAATCCAGAGGGAGACTCTGTGAGGCAAGACCAAGAGGAGGATTCCGAGGTTGAGAGATGCTCAACCTCGAAGAAAATCCAAGAAGCTTCATCCTCAAGGAATGCAACAGGGAACAAGGAGGGATCTTCATTCAAGATGATGAAGCTCACCCTAGGATTGAGGGGAGCAATCCCTGGTGACAGGATCAAGAAGAAGGAGAAGCCTCTACATCCGTCAAAAGGAGGAGGAAGAAGCTTCTACCTCACAAGTCAAGAAAAATCAAATGGAGGAGAATCAAGGAATCAAGAGGACAATTGATCCGATAAGAAAGATGCCACACTAAGAAAAGAAATGTTTCAATTAAAAAAAAATCAATTATATAGTCTTTGAGATGGCTAAGTGCCCTAAATTAGCCAAGAAGAAGGCCAAGTGAGGAAAGGCAATGACTAAAGCAAAGAAGACCAAACATATTATGATGATTCGATTGTATCATAGTGAAAATTTAGTTCAATGCCCCAAAGGGAAGAAGAAGGTCAAGGCTCAAGGAGGCACTAGTCAAGGGGGAGCCTCCAAGGTAAAAAGGAAGGTAACTTTCATTGAGCCTATTCCTTTGCAAAATGGTAAAAAGCATGATAGTTCAAATTTTTATCATTTTAATGCAATTTACCATAAGAATAGAAAGCATGAGGGCTTTAAGGAAAAGCATGTGGCCCTACATGCTAAGACTATCACTCCTAGGGTTAGGAATGTAGGTAAAAGTCTAGGCAATAACTCTAAGGATTTTAGATACAAGCCTAGAAACCAAAATGCTCATGGACTTAATGAAAAACCAAATTCTAAGGATTTAATGATAGAAAATCAAGTCTTGAGATCAAGACTTGATAAAATGGAAAAGACCCTAAAAAGGATGGAAAATATCCTAAAAGGGCAAAATGAGCAAAACCTAGGGCTAGGAAAGTCAAAGCCATCAAATAGCCATAGAGGTTTGGGATACAAACCAAAGGCTAAGAAGGATGTGCCTAGTTATCATAGGGTTCCATATAGTTATGGAACAAACCCTAGGTTTAATGGTCAAGTCAAGAATACTAGGGAAGTCATCCCTAAGAGTATGTTTGCAACCAAAGTGACTAAGACTTCTAAGAAGTCTAAGAAAGTCACTAACAAGGTCACAAGGGAGGCTATCCCTAGGGTTGACCTAGAAAATGTGACCAAGGCTTCTAAGAAGCCCAACAAGGTCACTAGGAAGGTATCTAGGGAAGTTATCCCTAGTGAGTACCTAGAGCATCCAAGGAGCACCAATAGGTGTTGGGTTCCTAGGAGCATCTTCTCTACCCCATAAATGGGTTAGAGAGTGTCAACTCCAATTAGAAGGGTAGTTAACCCAACTTTGAGGAAATTGACACTCAAGGAGCATTTTCAAGGTTTTTTGTTAACCTTTGAAAATGAAATGGATCTATTATTTACTCCTTGAAAGAGTAAAATGTGCCTAGTGGTGAAAAGTTGATTTTAATCTTAAAAGGCACATATTGGGAAATTCATAAGAGCTACCAAGTTGGGATTTTGGTATGTTCTTAGGAAATTTAAGGCAATCCGGGCCTTAACTTTAAAGTGCTACTCTTGTGGAAAAATGAAATATGCCAACATTTGAGGAATATGCTTAATTTCAATTGGCATAAATTAATCAAGGGAATTAGAAATGCCAATTTAGGTTTTGGCGTTTTCTTGACGCACTTAAGGGCAATCTAGGTTTAAGTTGTAAGTTTAGCTAAGGTTTTAAGGATACTTAGATAGTTAATCTAGGTATATTTTATTTATGCTAAATCTTGCCATGATTGTTTGCCCATCATATGCCATGACATCATGTCTACTTTTGCATTCATGACTTATTATGAAAAATACAAGAATACCATGTCATGACATTCATACATCATGTAGTTATAGGATATTTTCTTTTGAAAATTATTTCCTTTTGATGTATGCCATAACATTATCATGCATTAGTTTAATTCCTTGTAATTAAGGATAAATGGCATTTAACAACACTTATTAACAAGTGACATCCTAGGTGGATGTCTAATATCTTTGAAATGTCTAGATAGATATGCATGATCCCTAGATTAGGGCAAAACCAAAATCTACATCTCACAAAGACTATAAGGTGACTTGTATGTGCTTTAGTGCACATTAGATACAAGTGAGCTGTTAGGATGATGAACAAAGCTCAAGATGTTGATTTAGTGCATTCATTTGAGTTTTTAAGTTCATCAAAACACATAGTTATGTGGTTTCCCATCATTGGGAAAGCTAATGTACAAGTCATGTGCATTAAGCCCAAGGAATATGGTGGGATATTGGTTTTGAAAAAGTTTTTAAAATGATTTTGGAAAACCTTGGTGAAGGCTATCTTTTGATAGTAATCACCATTGAATAGTTAGACACAAACTTGAAGAAAACACTAAAATTTTTGCAAGTTTTCAAGTTTGTGTCAATCTTTGAAAATATGATGTATTTTCATAGAAAACTATTTTTCCTTGATAATATATGCCCTAAACAATGTCTACACGAAATTTCATAATTTTTGGATTTTTGTAGAATTTTCTAGGGGTTTCATTGAAATGGAATTTCAGCAACTATCGGACTCGATCGATCCATGGATCGATTCAAACAGCAATTCCTGCGAGCAGAAGCTCGCTGGATCGATCAGCCGATCGATCCAGGTAGTCTGAATCGATCGGTGGATCGATTCGGAAAGGTTCAATCGATTGGAACCCAACTCCAATCGATCCAAGTTGCTGATTTTGGCTGGAAAGCCTGATTTCAGCACTTTGAACCTATTTTAGTCTAGGTACTCATTCCAAACCCTTAAAATACATTTGTATACATAAAAAGGGTGTTTTCGTGTTGAAAACAAGGATGGAATGGTAAAGGAAGGCTAAGTTGAAGTTTAGGTTGAGGTTTGTTTCAAATTTTGAACATTTGAACCTCAAAACTTCTAAATCTGGGTTTCCTAAAGGTTTAGGGATTCCAAGTCATTGTTGGTGCAATGACAGAAGTTTCCACCATGTCTTTAGGGGGAGGGACTCTTTAAAGACATGAAAATTATTTTTCATGAACCTTGGAAGGTGGTTAACCTTCTGTTGTGAACTTGCTCAAGGTTGAGCATTTAAACTTGAAATGGGGATAAATGGGGAGTGGATATCCTCATCATTTCAAGTGGCAACTCAAGTGGTTGAAAATGCTCAAGGTTGGGTATTTGTCAACATTGAGGGAGAAGTTAAGGATAATGAAGGGTATGGGACCTTCGATATTAAGTTGATCACAATGAGTGAAATTGTGATCACGATGAGCAACTCTTCAGGGGGAGAGTCTTCAACAAATGGAGTTGTTGATGTATACCCAAAATTGGGGCATGGGTTGATGTGTGCCCAAAGATGGGTTGATGTGTTTTATCAGTAGGGGGTTGATGTGTGCCAATAGGGGGAGAATGAAAGGAAGTAAGGTAGGTTTTCATTACCTAGAGGGAGTTTGCCCTCTTAGGGGGAGAATGAAAAGCTTAACTTATGTGTTCATTACCTAGTGGCATGAAGAAGGAGGCTATAGGATTAGCCTAACTTACATGTGGGATTGTAAGTGTTATTGTGGTATTGTCAAACATCAAAAGGGGAGATTGTTGGTGCAACATCCCTCGGGTCAAGGTTGACTGGTTAACCAAGCCGAGTCTTGGTTTGGGTTTAGATGTTTGATAAGATATTGATCGAAGAAGAGTCAAGTAGGTCAAGGTTGACCGGATACTTGATCGGGAAGTCCTAACTGGGATGGTGGTGGAAGTCCAGTGAGTGAAGCTAGGCATAGGAAATCCTAGTGAGTGAAGCTAGGTGAAAGTCCCGGTGAGTGAAGCCAGGTGAAAGTCCTAGTGAGTGAAGCTAGGGTAAGGAAATCCTAGTGAGTGAAGCTAGGTGAAAGTCCCGTGAAGAGCCGGTGAAAGTCCTAGTGAGTGAAGCTAGATGGAAAACCCTAGTGAGTGAAGCTAGGTGAAAGTCCCGGTGAGTGAAGCCAGGTGAAAGTCCTAGTGAGTGAAGCTAGGCGGAAGGAAATCCTAGTGAATGAAGCTAGGTGGAAGTCAGAAAGTCCTAGTGAGTGAAACTAGGCGGATGGAAAACCCTAGTGAGTGAAGCTGGGTGAAAGTCCCGTGAGTGAAGCCGGGCAAGGAAGGAAATCCAGATGGATCAAGGATGATCGGACATCCGGTGTTGGGAAGTCCAAGTAGGTCAAAGGATTGATGGATACTTGGCAAGGAAGGAAATCCAGATGGATCAAGGATGATCGGACATCGGTGTTGGGAAGTCCAAGTAGGTCAAAGGATTGATCGGATACTTGGCAAGGAAGGAAATCCGGATGGATCAAGGATGATCGGACATCCGTTGGGAAGTCCAAGTAGGTCAAAGGATTGACCGATACTTGGCAAGGAAGGAAGTCCGATGGATCAAGGATGATCGGACATCCGGTGTTGGGAAGTCAAGTAGGTCAAAGGATTGACCGGATACTTGGCAAGGAAGGAAGTCCAGATGGGTCAAGGTTCAGACATCTGTGGAAGTCCAAGTAGGTCAATGGAGTGACCGGATACTTGGCACGAAGTAAAAGTCCAAGTGGGTCAGGGATTGACCGGACACTGGTGGGGAGTCCTAGCGGTCAAGGGGTGACTCGAGGCATGATGTACCAAGTCGTTGACCGGATGTTGGTTAGGGAGGTTTGGGACTTGGTTTTGGGCAAAACCAAGTGGATCGATCCGTGGATCGATCCAGCCGTTCTTCCTAGCGACAGAAAGCTCGGATCGATCCGTGATCGATTCGGAGGCCCGATCCGGGACGACTTCTCGCGCGATAAGTCTTGGATCGATCCGTGGATCGATCGGCGCTTCCAGAATGAGCTGATCGATCCGTGGATCGATCCAAAGCCTCCCGATCGATTCGAACATTCAATCGATCGGGATCCGACCGCTGGCGTCGATTCGCAGGCGAGCGTGGTCTTCGGCATCTCTTCACGAGCTCTTCTCGATTCATTCCGCTCCTCCACAGCTCTCTACAAGCACGTGATCGCCTTCTTGAAGGTTCTTGGAGGCTTTCCAAGTCAAGAGGCGGATCTATTGCAAGAGGAAGAAGTTAGGGTTAGGGTTTTATTGCACATCTTGTAAGCTTTTGCTTAACTTGTATTTCCCTTTCTTCTTCTTGTATTGAGAGTGTTGTAGGGCTTCTCCGCCTTTGGTAGTTACCATAAAGGAGTGTTATTCATAGTGGAGGGTGTGTGCGTTGGTGTGGATCCTTGGATTAGTCACCTCTTGTGAGGTGGATACCAAGTAAAATCCTAGTGTTAGCGTGCTTGTGTTTGTTTCTGTACCTGCACATCCAAGAAGCAACAAGCAACGCCAAGCAACGAAGCGCATCGAGCTAACGCGACGAGCTATTCACCCCTCTAGCTACTTTTGGTCCTAACAAATGAAGCTAACTTTCTCCGATCTTCTCCGGCGGCACGATGATAGCCTTGATAAGCGTCGAGCATACATATCAACTCGCAGCCAGTGTGGAGTCCACCGTTGATCGATCCGGGAGGATAAAATCCTTGGGCGAGGCTTTGTTGTGATCCGAAAATCTATGCACACCTCCACTTGTTGCCCGGCTTGAGACTAATACTACGTTCGCCAGCCGAACTGAACCTCGCAGATATGGCCGGCCTCCAGAGCTTCTCAACCTCCGCTCGGATGATGGCATTCTGCCACGGGAAATCCTTTTCTGCTTTCGCGGCGTCGGACGTGGAGCTCGTCCACTATACGTGAAATTCCGCCGACTGACGAAGACATCTCCTGGAGACATTTGATCACTTCCTCTTTCTAGCTTGCCTCCAGTCGACCGCAATGAATGTGGTGGCCTCCGATCGGGCTTCCTCTTTTTCTTCATAAACAAATGAGGGAGGTTTTTCTGTTATGGCGTTCACCTCGATCCGTGGCGCCTTCCGGGTGGCATTAGCTTCAGCTCGTACCATTTCGACGTAGCATCGCCGAGCCGCCAGTTGATATCCTCGCACTTCTCCCACTTTGTCTTCGACCGAGAACTTGATTTTCTGGTGGAAGGTGGAGACGGCCGCTCGGAACTCGCTGAGCGCCGGTCGCCCCAAAATGACGTTGTATACTGAAGGAGAGTCGACCACGACGAAATTTGCTGTCTGCGTCCTTCTGAGCGGCTCCTCTCCAAGCGAAATCGCCAGCCGGATCTGTCCGACTGGCAGAACTTCGTTGCCCGTAAACCCATAAAGGGGGGTTGTCATGGGCAGCATCTCGGCTCGATCAATTTGTAGTTGGTCGAAGGCTTTTTTGAATATGATATTGACCGAGCTTCCTGTATCAATGAAAACGCGATGAATAGTGTAGTTGGCTATTACCGCTTTGATGAGGAGAGCATCGTTATGCGGCACTTCGACTCCCTCCAAGTCCTTGGGCCCGAAGCTGATTTCGGGTCCGCTCGCCCGTTCCTGGCTGCAGCCGACCGCATGGATCTGGAGCTGTCTTACGCTACCTCGGGAAGTGTTGCTTCTATTTTCTTCTTCCCGAGCGGATGGCCTTGGCAGCTCCCTAGACCTCCGGGGATTGTCTTCACGCCTTGGAGTATGACGCCGCTCGGGAGTCTGTCTTTGTCGCTTGTCGAGTTTCGTCCGCTCGACTTCACGAGATCTTTGTCGCTTGTCGGATGATGGCGATCGAAGGCCGCCACTCCGGGGAATGGGATGGGCAATTAGAGGAAGACTTCGACAATCTCTGGTGTTATGCGTGTCCGTCCGATGGAATGAGCAGAACATTGGGGTCCATCTCTTCTTTTGCTTGGGCCGTTCGGCAGCTACCTCTTGCACCTGGGACCTAGTATGGGGGGAGTGGATTGCTTCGGCCCTAGGTCCTCTGGGCGGGTGATGAGCAGTGTGCGGCTTCCGCTCGGAAGGTGGTGGACGCTCAGTCGGCGCTTCCTTCCTCTGAGCTGCCTGGGCTTCCTCCACATTGATATATTCATTAGCCCGGTGTAGCATATGATCGTAGTCTCGGGGCGGCTTCCGAATGAGCGAGCGGAAGAAGTCCCCGTCCACGAGGCCTTGCGTAAATGCGTTGATCATCGTCTCGGAGGTGGCCGTTGGAATGTCCATGGCCACCTGGTTGAATCGCTAGATATAAGCTCTGAGTGACTCTCTGGGCTCTTGCTTGATGGCGAATAAGCTCACACTAGTCTTCTGGTAGCGCCGACTACTCGCAAAATGGTGGAGGAAGGCCGTTCGGAAGTCTTTAAAACTTGTGATGGATCCATCCGGAAGCCTCCGAAACCACCGTTGAGCCGATCCCGAGAGGGTGGTAAGAAAAACTCGACACTTCACTCCATTCGTGTACTGATGAAGGGTAGCGGTGTTGTCGAACTTGCCCAAATGATCGTCCGGGTCAGTGGTACCGTTGTATTCACCGATCGCAGGAGGCACATAGTGCTTCGGCAGAGGGTCCCGCAGGATGGCCTCTGAGAATTGACGGTTGATCCGTTTGGGCGAGGTATCCGCTCGAGGAGCCTTGCCTTTTCTGTTATCTCGTCTTGGCACTTCATCTGATGAAGATCCTCGATCACGATTAATTGCTGCGGTTTCAGGAGGAGTGTGAAATAGGGCCCGATGAAATGGAACTTTGGTCGCGGGTGCTTTCGCCCGGCCTCCAGATGCGGACGTCGCTTGTTGCTCCATTCGCACGGCTTGCGATTTCTACCTTTGTTGTTCCACTAGCTTGGCTGCTCTAGTTTCGATCAGAGCATCGAGCTCCTCTGTGGAGAGCTGTTGGAGTGTATACTGAAAGCCTAAGCTTTGTAAACATTCATTATGAATAAAGAATCACATTTGGTCTAATTATCTACATTTGTTTGTAGTTGTTCATTTAATTTATATTGTAGATAACATAGTATGTGGTGTCACATACAGAAGATGATGTTATCAGTAACTTATAAATTATAAACAGTAACTCACGACCAGAATGGAAAGGAACAAACCATTAGAAGGTCGTAGTGTAATTAGGTATTAGTTTATCTTGACTATATAATTACACTAGTACACTCAGAGTGTATTAAGTAGGACCATTTGAGGTCGTTTCTTTTATACTGACTTTATAAAGGAACAAAGACCTCGGTTATTATGGAAGTGTGTGCTCTTAATCCTAATATAATAACAAGCACATATATTTGATATTTATTTCTTTAATTTATCAATGGGTGAGATTTAGTTCGATGAATCAATAAGCCCGATAAATTGGGAAATGATATCACTTATAGTGTGTGTTGTTGATTATAGAAGGAAACTGTGTCCTAGAGATACTAGGTTGATAATGTCCCCAAGAGGAGCTCATAAGGATTGTCATGTTAAACCCTGCAGGTGGACTTAGTCCGACATGACGATAAGGTTGAGTGGTACTACTCTTGGACTTAGACATTAATTAAATGAGTTGTCAGTAACTCACTTAATTAGTGGACATTCGATATCTTAAACACAGGGAGACTAACACACTCATAATTAGAAGGAGCCCAAAATGTAATTTGGGATTGGTGCGGTAGTTCAATGATAGTTCTCTAGTGGAATGAATTATCATTGATAAAATTAAGTTGTGTGTTCAAGGACAGGATGCTTAATTTTATCGGGAGACCAAACCAATTCCTCCTCTCGGTCCCTATCGTAGCCTCTTATTTATAGAGTTCTATACCCACCTATACCCACCTTCTATACCCACCCAATAGGGGCCGCCAAGCTAGCTTGGGATCAAGCTAGGGCTTGGGTGGCCGGCCCTAGCTTGAACCCAAGCTAGTAGGGCCGGCCAAAATAAATTAAAAAGAAATTTAATTTTAATTTTTATTATGTGGTAGATATAATTTAAAGAGAATTAAAATTAAAATATCTCTCTTGTAAAAGATTTACAAAGATTAAAGAAAGAGATTAGATCTCTTTCCTTATTTGTAGATTGGAGAGATTTTTATTTTCTCTTTAAAATTATTCACATGTTAATAAAATTAAAATTATAGATATTTCCTTTTATTAACCATGAAGAGATTTTTAAAGAGAAATTTTATTTTTAAAATTTCCGAAAACAAATAAGGAAAGTTTTAATTGTTGATTGAAACTTGTCCAATTTGCTTCCTCTTGATGTGGCACCCATTAGAGTTTATTTGGGAAATTTTATTTTATTTTCTCAAATAAATCATGTCAAGGAAATTAAGGAAATTTTATTGTAAATAAATTTCCTAATTTGCCTAGGCCAAGGAATATAAAAGAAGGGTAGGGGTGCCTTCATGAGACACAACCTCTATTGTTTTCTCTCTTTTTCCTTGGTGTTGTGGCCGGCCATTACCCTCTCCCTCTCTTCCTCTTGTGGTGGCCGAATACTTCATCTTTCTTGGAGTTCTTGTGGTGGCCGGATACTACTTGGAGAAGAAGAAGAAGAAGGAGAGAAAGCTAGCATCTCTTGGAGCTTGGTTAGTATTTTGATTTTCTTCTTTGGTAAAGTTCTTCCTTTGTGGCCGAACCTTGCTTGGAGGAGAAGAAGGTGGTTGGTGGTTTCTCATCTCGGTAGATCGTTGCCCACACAACGTCCGAGGTTAGAAGAGGAATACGGTAGAAGATCAAGAGGTTTTTCTACAAGGTATAACTAGTAATTTCTATTTCCGCATCATGCTAGTTATTTATGGAAATAATACTAAATACAAGAGGCTTACGTTCTAGAATTTCGAATATGTTTTTTTCGAAGTTGTGTTCTTTTATTTTTTCTTTTCCTTGTGATTTGATTGTTCTCTTTGGTTAATCTAAAGTTATTTTAGGAAATTAAATATTAGCTTTCTATTAAAGGTTTTGTCTAGTCGGTGGTGGTTGCTCCCATATCCAAGAAGGTCATGCGCCTCGCCACGTCAGTACTGGGAACCTTTTATGGAAATTAATATTTAATGGAATTAATAACTTAAGGAGACTTGGATCGAACGTGTTAAGTTCCGCAGGAGATCCAAGTCAAAACCTAAAAGAACAAATAGATTAAGTTTTGGATCAAGCGTGTTAAGTTCCAGCAGGATCCAAAATTTAATTTAAAAGAACACATGGTAGCTAGGAAAGGTTCAGACTTTGTACAAAATTTTTGTCAGAGGAACCTATAGGTTTTCCGAGTAGCAACCAAGCATGGTATCAGACTAGGGTTTTGCCTCTGTGTATTTGGTATTTAGTTTAATTATGCACATGTCATACATAATTTAGGCAGGATAATAGTAGGATGTGCTAACTTTGTGGATGCAGGATCCAACTATTATGGCTTTTAGTTAATTATGTGTGATTGGACCTTGGACATGTCAAGGGCAATTTATATGTGTGCATGATTGTATTAAAATACACAGGAGCGTATTTAGTTTTATTAGGATTTTATTTTTGATCTAGATACATGTACATTCCTTTTATGGAATATAGGATCAAAATGTAAAATTCTATTTATGTCATGGATCGAATCTTGCAAAGCGTGGAACCTTCTAAGGACCAGAGGTGCAGCGGAACAAGGAGCAAGATGCGACAAATATGGCAGCAGCTTCGGATGACAACACACGGAGGACAATTAAAGATAAAAGCCATAATAGTTGAAAATTAGATTTTCTATTTATTGCTTTTATATTGTCCTGTGTGTGTATGTTAGTTTACAAGTTTAGTAGGCTAGCATAGTTAAAATTCTCATTGATAAATAACTAAGTGGGAGAGGGATTTTGTAAGTAAAGCTCATGGTCTCCATGACTGGGTTGGAAGTGATGCAAACAAGCGGTCGCGTTGGCTCTGAGTGCCGGCCTCCATAACGTATGAGCTTATTTGATCACTAGAACAGACTTCCATTTTGGATGACTATAGGAAGTTAATTAAGAGCGTGTGATCTTCCCCAACGGAAGGGGCATAATCTTATTAATGGACTTAGTGTCAAGTAATGGTGTACACTTAGACACATCTAATAGTATCCTCCCCAACGGAGTCACTGCTATTATTTGTGTGACCAAATAATACCAACTATTAATTTTATTTGTCAAAAAGTTAGGTTGACAAGATAATAAAATTAATGGGTTAAAACCCTCCTTTTACAAATGTTGAATTTGTATACGTCCACACTAACGTGGCATACAAAATTCACGGTGTTTTAAGGTGTTGGTTAATTTAAAATAGTATTGTTTGAGATATCAATATTATTCTAAATTTAGAGTTCTGACCAAAAGTTATTTGTGATTCTTAGGATGTCTTTCAACCCACTGTCCATCATACTTCAACAAAATAGACTTACTGGACCTAACTACATAGATTGGAAAAGAAACCTGGACATTGTTCTTACTGCTGAAAGCTATAAATTTGTACTGATTGCCCTGATGCACCTCTTGGTGAATCTACCCAAGAGGAGATTGAATATCATAGGAAATGGGTAAAAGCAGATGAGATGGCACGGTGTTACATTTTGGCTTCAATGTCAAATGTATTGCAACATCAACATCAAGATTTACCAATGATATCATAAACAATCTCAAGGAACTCTTTGGTCATCGGGATAGGGCTTCTAGGCAAGAAGCCATGAGAAAGATAATGACCACCATGCAAGAGGGTACTCGTGAGGGATCATATCCTAAAGATGATGGCTTATCCGAACGAAAGATCCTTGGAGGAGAAATTGATGGGAAACCCGGATCGATATGATCCTCCAAACCCTACCTAGAAGTTTTGAGCAGGTTCCTGAACTATAATATGAATAAAAGGATTTATTCATTAGGGGAACTACTGACATAACAGAAGGGTTATTTCGTCACAATGCTCAAATTCACTATGCTGAAATGGTTACTTCTAAACCGAAAGGAAAGAAGAAGAAGAAACAAACTGGTTCAAAAAGAAAGTGAATAAATCTCAGAGTAGGATTTAAAGTTGGAATGAAGAAGCCAAGGGCAAGTGCTTCATCTGCAAGAAGTCTGGACGGACTGTCCTCGTAATAACCAAAACAAAGGTATATCTCATACTCTAGTTGTTGAAACATGTTTAGCGGTGTTATCTACAAGACTGGTGTGTAGATACGGGAGCCATTGATCATGTCTGCAATTCCTTGCAGGGGTTCCGACTATCTGAAGGGGAGATTACCGTCTACATGGGCAATGCTACTAAGGTGGCAGCTGTTGCAGTGGGAGACGTCTACTTGTCTTTTAGTAGAAATAGAAATTTGGTTTTAAGAAATTGTCTTTATGTACCCAGTTTTAGAAAGAATTTAATTTCAGTTTCTAAACTGTTTTTAGATGGATATTCAGTTTCTTTCAGTAACGATGTAGTTATTAAAAGAAATAAAGTGATTATCTGTTCTGGTGCATTAGTTGGCAATTTGTATATTTTAAATCCAATTTCTTCCACAAAGCAAAACATGGAAATTTATAACTCATCTTCTAATTCTAATAAGAGAAAAAAAACCTTCAGAAATGAACCAAGCATATCTTTGGCATCTAAGACTTGGTCATATTAATTTAAGTAGGATTCAGAGGCTTATAGCTGATGGACTTTTGAGTTCATTAGAGTTGGAAAATTTTCCAACTTGTGAATCTTGCTTAGAAGGTAAAATGACCAAGAGGCCGTTCAAGGCCAAGGGTTATAGAGCCAAAGAAGTATTAGAGTTGGTTCACTCTGATTTGTGTGGTCCTATGTCTGTCCAGGCAAGAGGAGGTTTTGAATATTTCGATTATTCAAGATATGGATACATTTACCTAATGCGCCGCAAGTCCGAGTGCTTTGATAAGTTCAAAGAATACAAGGCTGATGTGGAAAAACGATTAGGTAAAAGTATCAAGACACTACGATCTGATCGTGATGGCGAATACCTCTTAGGAGAGTTTAGAAATTACTTATCAGAGGCCGGGATTCAATCCCAACTGGAACACCCCAACAGAATGGTGTAGCAGAACGAAGAAATAGGACTCTTATGGAGATGGTTAGATCGATGATGAGTTATTCAGAATTACCAAATTCGTTTTGGGGATATGCTCTGGAAACAGCAGTATACGTTCTGAACTTAGTACCTTCTAAATCAGTTTCTTCTACTCCTATAGAATTGTGGAATGGGCGAAAACCCAGTCTAAGACATATCCGGATATGGGGTAGTCCAGCACCTGTGCTGAAACCAGATCTTGATAAGTTAGAATCTCGTCAGAAGTTCGTGTGTTTGTAGGATATCCTAAAGACCAGAAGGTCATTGTTAGCACCAATGCCCAGTTTTTAGAAGAAGACTATATAATGGATCACAAGCCTAGTAGTAAAGTCGTTTTAGAAGAACTTAGAGAGGACATGTCTACTTCATACCACAACAATACAAGATGAAGTACCACAAGAGACCGCAACACGTGTCACACATGATACACAACCACAGACGGTGCCTCGTTGTGAGGGAACATGAGAGATTCATGTTTTGGGAGAGTCTTCGACTTGATCCCGGTAAACATGAATCTCCGATCATATAATGAAGCACTCCAAGATATGGATGCAGTCTTGGCAAAAGGCGATGAATTCAAATAGAGTCTATGTACTCTAATAAGGTCAGGAGCTTGTAGAACCACCATATGGTGTAAAAGTCATTGGATGCAAGTGGATCTACAAAGGAAAAGAGGATGGGAAGGTAGAAACCTTCAAAGCTAGGCTTGTTACAAAAGGTACACTCAAAAAGAGGGAATCGATTATGAGACTTTTCATCAGTAGCCATGCTTAAGTCTATCCGGATACTCTTATCCATTGCTCATATGGATTATGAGATTTGGCAAATGGATGTCAAGACAGCTTTCCTTAATGGAAGTCTTGAAAGAACATCCATATGAAGCAACCAGAAGGGTTCATTGAAAAGGCAAAGAGCATCTAGTGTGCAAGCTCAATCGGTCCATTTATGGATTGAAGCAAGCTTGAAGATTTATTCAATAATCGGATGAATCTTGTGTATACAAGAAGTGTAATGGAAACGTGGTGGTATTTCTTGTACTATACGTAGATGATATTTTGTTAATTGGCAACAATGTCAAGGTATTATCAGACGTAAGGGTATGGTTGTCCAAACAATTTGATATGAAGGACTTAGGAGATTGTGCACACATTCTTGGGATCAAAGTTATAAGGGATCGTAAGAAAAGAATGTTGTGTCTGCTTCATATATAGATACAATCCTTGCTCGTTTTAGCATGCAGGATTCCAAGAAAGGTTTCTTACCTTTAGACATGGAGTAGCTCTATCTAAAGAGATGTCTCCAAAGACATCGAAAGAGATAGAGGACATGAAAGCAGCTCCTTGCTTCAATGTAGGAAGCCTAATGTATGCAAGTATACGAGACACGATATCCTTTAATGGTAGATATCGAGTAACCGACAAGGACATTGGATCGGTGCATATATTAAAGTACCGAGAATGACTAGAGATTATATGCTAGTTTACCAAGCAGACGATCCGCTCGTGGGTTACAGGATTCGATTTCCAATCGGATAGGGATAACAATCTACATCATGCTATGTGTTTACTTTAGGAGGTGGAGCCATTTCATGGAGGTTAAGCGAAATGCGTTTCGGACTCAACCATGGAAGCTGAATATGTGACAGCAGCATAGAAGCTGTATGGCTCAGAACTTTCTAATGGACTTAGATGTGATTCCTGGTTTGCCCAAAATCATCACAATTTATTGTGATAATAGCGGTGCAGTTGCAAACTCGAAGGAACCACGAGCTCATAAGGCAAGTAAACATATAGAGCGCAAGTACCACCTGATACGAGATATTGTGAAGCAAGGAGAAGTTGTCATCGCCAAGATTGCATCAGCGGATAACCTGGCAGATCCTTTCACTAAGGCCCTTCCGGCGAAAGCTTTCGATCGGCATGTGGAGGGAATGGGAATCAAATGTATGGTAGAAGATATGGCAGCTTAGTCATTAGTATAAGTGGGAGATTGTTGGAGTGTATACTGAAAGCCTAAGCTTTGTAAACATTCATTATGAATAAAGAATCACATTTGGTCTAATTATCTACATTTGTTTGTAGTTGTTCATTTAATTTATATTGTAGATAACATAGTATGTGGTGTCACATACAGAAGATGATGTTATCAGTACCTTATAAATTATAAACAGTAGCTCACGACCAGAATGGAAAGGAACAAACCATTAGAAGGTCGTAGTGTAATTAGGTATTAGTTTATCTTGACTATATAATTACACTAGTACACTCAGAGTGTATTAAGTAGGACCATTTGAGGTCGTTTCTTTTATACTGACTTTATAAAGGAACAAAGACCTCGGTTATTATGGAAGTGTGTGCTCTTAATCCTAATATAATAACAAGCACATATATTTGATATTTATTTCTTTAATTTATCAATGGGTGAGATTTAGTTCGATGAATCAATAAGCCCGATAAATTGGGAAATGATATCACTTATAGTGTGTGTTGTTGATTATAGAAGGAAACTGTGTCCTAGAGATACTAGGTTGATAATGTCCCCAAGAGGAGCTCATAAGGATTGTCATGTTAAACCATGCAGGTGGACTTAGTCCGACATGACGATAAGGTTGAGTGGTACTACTCTTGGACTTAGACATTAATTAAATGAGTTGTCAGTAACTCACTTAATTAGTGGACATTCGATATCTTAAACACGGAGACTAACACTCATAATAAGAAGGAGCCCAAAATGTAATTTGGGATTGGTGCGGTAGTTCAATGATAGTTCTCTAGTGGAATGAATTATCATTGATAAAATTAAGCTGTACACGGGATGCTTAATTTTATCGGAGACCAAAACCAATTCCTCCTCTCGGTCCCTATCGTAGCCTCTTATTTATAGAGTTCTATACCCACCTATACCCACCTTCTATACCCACCTCAAGCTAGCTTGGGATCAAGCTAGGGCCGGCCTAGGTATATTGGGTGGCCGACTAGAAAGGGCCGGCCAAAATTAAATAAAAAGAAATTTAATTTTAATTTTATTATGTGGTAGATATAATTTAAAGAGAATTAAAATTAAAATATCTCTTGTAAAAGATTTACAAAGATTAAAGAAAGAGATTAGATCTCTTTCCTTATTTGTAGATTGAGAGATTTTTATTTTCTTTAAAATTATTCACATGTTAATAAAATTAAAATTATAGATATTTCCTTTTATTAACCATGAAGAGATTTTAAAGAGAAATTTTATTTTTAAAATTTCCGGAAACAAATAAGGAAAGTTTTAATTGTTGATTGAAACTTGTCCAATTTGCTTCCTCTTGATGTGGCACCATTAGAGTTTATTTGGGAAATTTTATTTTATTTTCTCAAATAAATCATGTCAAGGAAATTAAGGAAATTTTATTGTAAATAAATTTCCTAATTTGCCTAGGCCAAGGAATATAAAAGAAGGGTTAGGGGTGCCTTCATGAGACACAACCTCTATTGTTTTCTCTCCCTTTTTCCTTGGTGTGGCCGGCCATACCTCTCCTCTCTTCCTCTTGTGGTGGCCGAATACTTCATCTTTCTTGGAGTTCTTGTGGTGGCGGATACTACTTGGAGAAGAAGAAGAAGAAGGGAGAAAGCTAGCATCTCGTGGAGCTTGGTTAGTATTTTGATTTTCTTCGTTGGTAAAGTTCTTCCTTTGTGGTCGAACCTTGTTTGGAGGAGAAGAAGGTGGTTGGTGGTTTCTCATCTCGGTAGATCGTTGCCCACACAACGTCCGAGGTTAGAAGAGGAATACTGTAGAAGATCAAGAGGTTTTCTACAAGGTATAACTAGTAATTTCTATTTCGCATCATGCTAGTTATTTATGGAAATAATACTAAATACAAGAGGCTTACGTTCTAGAATTTCGAATATGTTTTTTTCGAAGTTGTGTTCTTTTATTTTTTCTTTTCCTTGTGATTTGATTGTTCTCTTTGGTTAATCTAAAGTTATTTTAGGAAATTAAATATTAGCTTTCTATTAAAGGTTTTGTCTAGTCGGTGGTGGTTGCTCCCATATCCAAGAAGGTCACGTGCCTCGCCCTGGGAACCTTTTATGGAAATTAATATTTAATGGAATTAATAACTTAAGGAGACTTGGATCGAACGTGTTAAGTTCCGGAGATCCAAGTCAAAACCTAAAGAACAAATAGATTAAGTTTTGGATCAAACGTGTTAAGTTCCAAGACGATCCAAAATTTAATTTAAAAGAACACATGGTAGCTAGAAAAGGTTCGACCTTTGTACAAAATTTTCATACAGTGGAACTATAGGTTTTCCGAGTAGCAACCAACAGTTGGTATCGAGCTAGGTTGCCTCTGCGTATTTGGTATTTAGTTTAATTATGCATATGTCATACATAATTTAGGGATAATAGTAGGATGTGCTAACTTTGTGGACGCAGGATCCAACTATTATGGCTTTTAGTTAATTATGTGTGATTGACCTTGGACATGTCAAGGGCAATTTATATGTGTGTGCATGATTGTATTAAAATACAGCAGGAGCTGTATTTAGTTTTATTAGGATTTTATTTTTGATCTAGATACATGTACATTCCTTTTATGGAATATAGGATCAAAAATGTAAAATTCTATTTATGTCGCGGATCGAATCTTGCAAAGCGTGGAACCTTCTAAGGACCAGAGGTGCAGCGGAACTCGGAGCAAGATGGATGCGACAGTTAGACCCGGTGGCGGTCGGATGACAACACACGGAGGACAATTAAAGATAAAAGCCATAATAGTTGAAAATTAGATTTTCTATTTATTGCTTTTATATTGTGCTGTGTGTGCATGTTAGTTTACAAGTTTAGTAGGCTAGCATAGTTAAAATTCCTCATTTATAAATAACTAAGTGGGAGAGGGATTTTTAAGTAAATCTCATGGTCTCCATTACTGGTTTGTAAGTGATGCAAACAAGCTTGCGCGTTGGCTCTGAGTGCCTTCCTCCATAACGGATGAGCTTATTTGCGGATCACTAGAACAGACTTCCATTTTTGGATGACTATAGGAAGTTAATTAAGAGCGTGTGATCTTCCCCAACGGAAGGGGCATAATCTTATTAATGGACTTAGTGTCAAGTAATGGTGTACACTTAGACACATCTAATAGTATCCTCCCCAACGGAGTCACTGCTATTATTTGTGTGACCAAATAATACCAACTATTAATTTTATTTGTCAAAAAGTTAGGTTGACAAGATAATAAAATTAATGGGTTAAAACCCTCCTTTTACAAATGTTGAATTTGTATACGTCCACACTAACGTGGCATACAAAATTCACGGTGTTTTAAGGTGTTGGTTAATTTAAAATAGTATTGTTTGAGAAATCAATATTATTCTAAATTTAGAGTTCTGACCAAAAGTTATTTGTGATTCTTAGATGTCTTTCAACCCACCGTCCATCATACTTCAACAAAATAGACTTACTGGACCTAACTACATAGATTGGAAAAGAAACACGGACATTGTTCTTACTTCTGAAAGCTATAAATTTGTACTTGATTAGCATTGCTCATGCACCTCTTGGTGAATCTACCCAAGAGGAGATTGAATATCATAGGAAATGGGTAAAAGCGAGATGAGATGGCACGGTGTTACATTTTCGATGTCAAATGTATTGCAACATCAAGATTTTACCAACAGCCTATGATATCGTGAACAATCTCAAGGAACTCTTTGGTCATCGTGATAGGGCTTCTAGGCAAGAAGCCATGAGAAAGATAATGATGACCACCATGCAAGAGGGTACTACTGTGAGGGATCATATCCTAAAGATGATGGCTTATCCGAACGAAATACAGATCCTTGGAGGAGAAATTGATGGGGAACCTCAGATCGATATGATCCTCCAAACGCTACCTAGAAGTTTTGAGCGGTTCACTTGAACTATAATATGAATAAAAGGATTTATTCATTAGGGGAACTACTGACAGAACTTCAAGCAGCAGAAGGGTTATTTCGTCACAATGCTCAAATTCACTATGCTGAAAATGGTTCTACTTCTAAACCGAAAGGAAAGAAGAAGAAGAAACAAACTGGTTCAGCAAAGAAGGTGAATAAATCTCAGAGTACAGGATTTAAAGCTGGAATGAAGAAGCCGAAGGGCAAGTGCTTCATCTGCAAGCAGGCAGGACATTGGAAGGCGGACTGTCCTCGTAATAACCAAAACAAAGGTATATCTCATACTCTAGTTGTTGAAACATGTTTAGCGGTGTTATCTACCAGCACCTGGTGTGTAGATACGGGAGCCACTGATCATGTCTGCAATTCCTTGCAGGGGTTCCAGGAAACCCGACGACTATCTGAAGGGGAGATTACCGTCTACATGGGCAATGCTACTAAGGTGGCAGCTGTTGCAGTGGGAGACGTCTACTTGTCTTTTAGTAGAAATAGAAATTTGGTTTTAAGAAATTGTCTTTATGTACCCAGTTATGGCTCCACCTCCCAAAGTAAACACATACCTCGAGTTAGACTTACTATTGTCCCTATCTGATTGGAAGTCAGAATCCGTGTAACCCACAGGGTGTAAATCATCTGCCTGGTAAACCAATATATAATCTCTAGTCATTCTCAAGTACTTCAATATATGCTTTACGGCAGTCCAATGTCCTTGTCCTGGGTTACTTTGATATCTGCTAACCATGCCCACGACAAAACAGATATCCGGTCTCGTACATAGCATCACATACATTAGGCTCCCTACAGCCGAAGTATAAGGAACCGCCTTCATGACCTCTATCTTCTTTGATTTCTTAGGAGACATCTCTTTTAGATAAAGATACTCCATGCCGAAAAAGGTAAGAAACCTTTCTTGGAGTTTTGTATGCTAAAACGAGCTAGGATAATATCAATGTATGAAGCATGGGATAAGGATAACATTCTTTTCTTGCGATCCTTTTTGGCTTTGATCCCAAGAATATGTCCATATTCTCCCAAGTCCTTCATATCAAACTGCTTGGATAACCATACTCTTACGTCTAACAACACTTTGACATTGTTGTCAATGAGTAAAATATCATCTACGTATAGTACAAGAAATACCACCACATTTCTATCACTCTTCTTGTATACACAAGACTCATCCGGGCACTGAATGAATCCATAAGACTGGATAACTTCATTAAACCGGATGTTTCAAGATCTCGAAGCTTGCTTTAGTCCATAAATAGGCCGATTGAGCTTACATAAGATGCTCTTTGCCCTTCGCAATGAATCCCTCTGGTTGAGTCATATGGATGTTTTCTTCAAGACTTTCATTAAGGAAAGTTGTTTTGATATCCATTTGCTAAATCTCATAATCCATATGAGCAACAATAGATAAAAGAATCCGGATAGACTTAAGCATGACTACCGGCGAAAAGGTTTCCTCATAATTGATTCTCTCTTTCCGAGTAAACCCTTTTGCAACAAGCCTTGCTTTAAAAGTTTCCACCTTCCCGTCTGTCCCTCCTTTTCTTTTGTAGACTCATTTACATCCAATGGTTTTTACACCATTTGGTGGTTCTACAAACTCCCAGACCTGATTAGAATACATAGATTCTATATCAGAGTTCATTGCACTTTGCCAAGATGCTACATCTTTTTCTTGGAGTGCTTCATCATATGTGTAGGGATCAAGTTTATGTTCACCAGGGATCAAGTCTGAAGACTCTCCTAAAACATGAATCTATCAGGTTGCCTAACAACCCTCCTATTATGATGTGACACTGCTTGTAATTGTGCACCATTTGTGACACGTGTTGCAGTTTCTTGTGGTATCTCATCTTGTACTGTTGGTACTAAAATAGACGTGTCTTCTCTTATTTCCTCAAGGATAATTTTACTCATGGGCTTGTGATTCATTACATAGTATTCTTCTAAAAATCGGGCATTGGTGCTAACAATGACCTTCTGATCTTTAGGACTATAAAATAAACCACCTTTCGTTCCTTTAGGATAACCCACAAACAAGTGAACTTCTGTACGTGATTCCAACTTATCAGTGTCTCCCTTCAACACATGTGCTGGACTACCCCAAATTTGAATATGCTTCAGACTAGACTTACGCCTATTCCACAATTCTATGGGAGTAGAGGGTACTAACTTAAAAGGTACCATATTCAGAATGTACACATTGTTTCCAGAGCATAACCCCAAAATGAATTTGGTAATTCTAAATAACTCATCATTGATCTAACCATTTCCATAAGAGTCCTATTCCTTTGTTCTGCCACACCATTCTGTTGGGGTGTATGATCTTGATCTAGGGTTTGGATCTACTCTCCCTTAGGTCAGATCGACCAGATCTTCACTGGATGGTCCAGATCTGTCCAATCTTCGATGAACGGTCCAGAATATTTCGGGCTGGATCAACGGCTGGATGAACTCAGATCTGGATCAAAACTTTCGGATCTTCATCAATGACTCAGATCTGCTCCTCATTAGGTCGGATGAACCAAATTCTCAACGGATGGCTCAAATCTCTCCAATCTTCAACGAACGATCCAAATCGACCCAAAGCTTGATCTTCTCGTTTAAACTCCGATTTGAGCCCAATTTCGGTTCGAATAGATCCAAATCCAAGATCCTTTGATGCCTACAAAATAAGAATCAAATATTAGCATCAAATAATACAAAAAATAAGATAATTTGTAATTAAGTCCAAAAATAAAGACAATGCATAAAATGTTATGTAACCATGATTTAAACCTATGAAATCAACATCAAACCATGCATATATGAATCAAAATAATACAGTAAAATCATGGTTATCAAATCCCCCACACTTAGTCTTGAACGTCTCGTGAAAGTAAAGAAAACTAAAAATTACCTCCACACAAATTCCCTAGCAATATCTAGAAGAAAGTAAAAAAGAATTTAACTAAGATCATCTAAAGATCACAAACAATCATGAATACAATCCAAACAATAATCTGTAGGTATGGTAGTTTTAATCCAATTGAAAAATTAAGCAAGTTGCAATCTCACAAGGGATTTACCTATTTTAGCTCTCACACTCAAACATGTGTATAAGTAGAGCTCACTCAATGTAACTCACAATATTTCACTACCATAAGCTTGCTTATTTTCTAATTCTCCACCACTATAGAACATAGCATACATGAATCAAAAGGATTTTATCAACAAGAATTGAAATGGAATAAAAAAGAACAATGAAAGTGGATGAAATAGGCAAAAGAAAAGAATTTAATGAAGAAAAATGAGAAGATGAGAGTATTGGAGGAATATACTTGATGAGTTGACCATTTTGATGTGAAAAGAGATGAATACCATTTGTCGTTACTAATTCAAAATATCAATCTAACCTCCCCTTCAATTTGAATGCAAACATAGAATCTTGATACTCTATCTTCACACTTGATACTCTTTTGATGTGCCACTATTTTTTTCCTTTCTTCTTCACTGTATTTGCACTTCAATTCCACACTTGGAAACCCAAATAATCTTGAATCACCTTATGGAGAAGAGTTCCCTTGGTGCAATAACGTTGTAGTAACGAGCCCAGGATCGATCTCTCGAGGAACAAACGGTCGGATGGAAACTGCAAATGAATCAAAGTACTGAAGTGAACCATGGAAAACACAGAAATAGAGGAATTAAAAATCAAGTCCTGATTAAGGAAAGGAAGGTTGAGATTCTGTATATTTCAAGCTGCTGAAATTGAAAAGCTCAGAGAACTGAAATTGTAATCTGCCGACAACCTGCAAAATTCTGAAAATGCAGAATTTGTTTGATACGCATCATATTAAGCTGATACATCCATTTCAGTAAGAAATAAAGCACTGGAAAAAGATAAAATTTTGTTGCTGAATTTTCTAGGAACTGACCTCAAGCTTTTATCATATCAGTGCCAAATGAAACCCTGTTCCAAGCTTTTGACACTAATTCTGATTTGCAGGTTTCTTTCAAACCAATTGTTGATCACAAACAGAAAAAGAAAAACAGAATGCTACAGATCAGATTTGGGAACTGATGTCTCAACTTGGATTAATCGTGATGAGTTATTGTTCGAGATGGATTTAATTGGTGCTCAGATTTGTAGCTGGAAGCTTTCTGAATTGCATCGAGTTTTTACTATGTTTCTTGATCAGTGAAGAGTTCAAGTAAAGTCAGAATTGTGTAAGCTGAATTCTTTATAACTTGAGTTGGTATCACTGTTAAATTTTGAATCTGGATTTCAGTATGAGTTAATAAATTTGCCAATTGATAGCCAAAAACTGAAGTAATGTTTGGAATTCTGAAATTAGATCCAGATCTGCTGGAAACTGAAGTGCAGAATTCAAGAAGTTGGTATGAGCTTCAATTTACCTCAACACCCATGCATTGTGCCAATTCTGATTTTGACCAATAACAACATGAAATTGTTTTCCTGTCAATTTCAGTATTGATAACTATAGTTGTAGCATTAGTTCGTTAGTAATGAATTCTAAAATAGTGATCTGCCTAACTTGGTAATTTGCTTTCAAAATGCATTCCTGAACTTGAAGTTGTTTTCTGCAAACAGAACTTTGATTCTGATGTTGGATTGTTGGAATTCGTGGTCATTAGTGAAGAGCAGTGAAACTGAATTAAATTTCTTGAATTCTCACCGCAGCAATTCAAAGAATCGGATTTGCAAACCCTTGAATTCTTGCTGAATTTGATTGCTGAATTGCAACATCTTTGAGGAATTTTCTGGAAGAAACTGAAATCTACTGCTGAGAAACTGAATATCTGATTTTTAAAAATTCAGAATTCAAATTCTAGATCCCTTTATTGCATTTTTGAAATTCAAGTCAAAATACTGAAACTTAGATCTGTAAAATCAGAATCCAGGATTCGAGTTTCAACAACATTATTGAATGGAGATCTTTTACACAATTTCTGAATCTGTTTATCAAATTCATAAATTACAAGCAGGATCACTAGCATATGGTACAATTTCTCAAGCTTACTGGAACTGCAGAATATTTGGAAGAGGACTGCTGTTGCTGTTCAGAGAGTCTTTACGAAGCTAAAATTTTCATAACGAAGTTGGAAATTGAGAGTACAGTTTCTAAACTTTCAGAAACTGAATCTAATTTCCTATTTCAGATATGCGAAATGAAAAATAGTGTTAGCTATTAATAAAGATCTAGATCTTGAACTTGAAAAGCGTATAAATTTTGGTTTATTGGTTGCAAATTGGATCTACAGATTTTTATTTGAAATAGTTTCAAATGAGTTCTCATTAGTTCATTGTAAATTGATGTCACCTTACCTCCAAGTCAATTATGAGCAAGAACCCACAACTTTCCTAAATGTAGAAGACCTTCCCAATGAATTCAGAAAACTGATTTAGTAGGAAATAGAACCTGAATTCTAAATTCAAATTGCTGTAAATGATTTCTGGGATGCTGAAATTGGATTTCTAGAGCTAAATGCAATATCTATAATTCTGTGAAAGATTGTTCTGGAATTGAAACTAATGCAAGGGACTACTATTGATTGCTAGATGGTGAATCACAATTAGAGAGGAATTCCAGGAAACTAATTTCTGAAATCAGAATTCTGAATCTGAAGTGCTGATTTCCTGGTGATTCTGGACAGTTGAAATAAATCTGTTAAATTGGATTTTGTAGGAACTAAATGAAGTTACTTTGAAATCCAAGAATGCTAGTTCATGAATTCCTAAAATTACACAGTTCAATAACAACTTTTGCTTTAGAATTTGAATTCAAAGTAGAAAAGAAGGTTGCTATTGGACAGGAAATCAAAGTCTGAATTTGAATACAGATTTCTGAATCTGTTTTGAGACATGAAATGCAGGAATTAATTTCATCTTAGAGATTATTAGCTGATGCTTTTGGGGATGGATTGAGTTGGTTTTAGCTGAATGTTGCATGGTTTAGTAACTGAAATTTTCTGTGTGATTCTGCATTTGTTGGAAAACACATCATTTTCAGTTTGTGTGGAGTAGCTATAAATCTGGAAGAGATTTTAAGCTGTTGTGTAGGGATTTTTTCTAAGTGGTTGATTTCAGATTTTGCAGGAAATAATTGCCACAGCAGATTGTAATTCAAGGGTTACTGATCCGAATAGTTATTAAACCCTGTTACTTATGCAATATGAATGCAATCATTAAAGATGTTCAGATAACAAATGCTAATTGTAGAGAATTCAATAAGATTTTACATTACTGCAGCGCAAGATGTTCTGAACTATTATTCTGAATTTGTGTAGATTGTAGTGCAGGATTACAATTTATGCTAGATGTTTGGATAGAGTTTGCTTTGGAATTACATCATTTCAATTCATGCTATAGCAGTACCAAAAGTTCTCATTGACTCACAATTCCTGCAATTGAGATAGAAACTAGCTCCTATTTTGATTTCCTGGAAGAGGATTCTTGAAACCAGAAATCTAGAAATCCGTGCTATCCTATACTTACTGCAGAATGGAAATGCTAAACACCTCAGAAGCATAAGGAGAAAAGGGTAAAAATCTACAGAAATCAGAAAACAGAATTTGGATTATAGCTGAATTCTCTAGGTATTGAATTCTGCAACATCTGCAGAAATGAAACCATGTATGAATTTGTTGCTGAATTCTGTTCTTTACCTTGCCGTTTCTGAAGATTGCAGAATTCAGAATGCAATGGAGTGATGGAGCTGAAATTTTGATCTTCTTTGACTCACAATTCTTGATGCTGGAATCTGTAGCGGCAGATTACAGTAATATGAATTCATTCACAGATTACAGCAGAACCTTGCATCTTTGATTGTTTTGTTTGATTCTAAGATTTGTTGCATTGATCGAGACGGACAATGTTTTAAGTGTGGGGGAGGAAACTCTTCTCCATAAGGTGATTCAAGATTATTTGAGTTTCCAAGTGCGGAATTGAAGTGCAAATATAGTGAAGAAGAAAGGAAAAAACAGTGGCACATCAAAAGAGTATCAAGTGTGAAGATAGAGTATCAAGATTCTATGTTTGTATTCAAATTGAAGGGGAGGTTAGCTTGATATTTTGAATTAGTAACGACAAATGGTATTAATCTCTTTTCACATCAAAATGAACAACTCATCAAGTATATTCCTCCAATACTCTCATCTTCTCATTTTTCTTCATTAAATTCTTTTCTTTTGCCTATTTCATCCACTTTCATTGTTCTTTTTTATTCCATTTCAATTCTTGTTGATAAAATCCTTTTGATTCATGTATGCTATGTTCTATGGTGGTGGAGAATTAGAAAATAAGCAAGCTTATGGTAGTGAAATATTGTGAGTTACATTGAGTGAGCTCCACTTATACACATGTTTGAGTGTGAGAGCTAGAATAGGTAAATCTCTTGTGAGATTGCAACTTGCTTAATTTTTCAATTGGATTGAAACTACCATACCTACTGATTATTGTTTGGATTGTATTCATGATTGTTTGTGATCTTTAAATTATCTTACTTAAATTCTTTTTACTATCTTCTAGATATTGCTAGGAAATTTGTGTGAAGGTGATTTTTAGTTTTCTTTTTTTTTCATGGGGCGTTCAAGACTAAGTGTGGGGGATTTGATAACCATGATTTTACTGTATTATTTTGATTCATATATGCATGGTTTGATGTTAATTTCATAGGTTTAAATCATGGTTACATCACATTTTATGCATTGTCTTTATTTTTGGACTTAATTGCAAATTATCTTAATTTTTGTATTATTTGATGCTAATATTTGATTCTTATTTTGTAGGCATCAAATGATCTTGGATTTGGATCTATTCGAACCGAAATTGGGCTCGAATCGGAGTTTAAACGAGAAGATCAAGCTTTGGGTCGATTTGGATCGTTCGTTAAAGATTGGAGAGATCTGAGCCATCCATTGAGAATTTGGTCCATCCGACCTAATGAGGAGCATATCTGAGCCATTGATGAAGATCTGGAAGTTTTGATCCAGATCTGAGTTCATCCAGCCGTTGATCCAGCCCGAAATATTCTGGCCCGTTCATTGAAGATTGGACAGATCTGGACTATCCAGTGAAGATCTGGTCAATCCAACCTAAGGGAGAGTAGATCCAAATCCTAGATCAAGATCAGTACCTTCGGATCAGATTTTAGGCAACTTTTCACCGTTGATCAAGCGTCAATTCAATCTCAGCCGTCCGTTCAGATCTGGATATGATTTAAATGAGAAGCTACAGTACCATTCCTCTTCGTCGATCCTCTACAGCACAGCTTCGTCCCGGCGCGCGTCTTCTTCCGGATTTCGGCCCCTTTCCCTCTCCGATCAACTCTTTCAAGCTTCGACCTCGGTAGTGAGCTTTTCGGCTGCTTTATCCCGATCATCTGGACCTGTCGTTGGGTGGTTCCTCTGGCGGAATTTCTCTCCCGTCCTTCTCTTCTCCAGTGCCGATTTGGAGGTGGTCTTCCAATCGGCGACTCCGATTCCCATTAGTGGCACTTGGAGGTGGTCCGCCGACGTTATTGAGCTTCATCCGATGCCCATCCGCAGTCCGCAACATCATCCCAGATCCAGAGAGCTCCGGGTAGCAGAAATCCAGATTTTCGGCCATTCATGGGGTTCTGGGTTGTTCTAGCTCGTCGGGGGTGGTCCGTCGACGTTGTTGAGCACTCCTTGAACTGAGACGCAGCTGAGGTTCTTCATTAAGGTCTAGAGTTGGGTGGTCTCGACTTTGACACTCTTGTGTGACGGCAAGAGTGTGTAGCTTGTTAGATTGGTTGAGAGATTGGATCGGTTAGGGTTTATTTCATTTTGTTACTATTTTTATTATCTTAGAACAAATTCATTTGAAGGTTGTTATGTTTTTATCAAGTCATTTAGTATTTTATTACCTTGTTGTAGTTTAATTTGAGTTTAATTTGTTCTTGGTTAATTGTTAGGTTGTTAAGTTTAAGCTAGGGTTTTAATTGGTGCTGTAGATCATATTTAATTACGTTTCGTTATTTCATATTTAGTTTAAGTGAGTTGATGGTTTAATTATAATGTAGGGTGACAATGCATTATAGTTTGATCATTGGCACATAGTTAGGTTACATTTATGCATTAGATAATTTCATATTCGCTATGCTTTTTATTTATCCAGTTTAGATTCAAAGCATCAACCCCCCAATTCCATATTAAAAACCCAAAAAATAAGAATAAAACATGATCCTAAAATTACATCCTACTGTTAGTTCCTCGAGGTTCGATCTTAGGCTCGTTACTACAACATTATTGCGAAATTAAGGGGTTCAGTGAATATACATTTGTACAATTTGATTAGCAGATGTGACAGATTCGCTTATCAAATTTTAGGATCAGGCTTGACAAGCTCACTACTCTCCATCTCTCCACTGGAGTTCTGTACTTGTAACTGAACACAAGGAAATTGTGAGTGTTCAGTTACAGATTCATTTGCAGTTTCCAGATTTCAGTTACAGAAATTGTGAGTGTTCAGAATTTCAAAATCCATTTTCAAACTTCACCCAAGCATTTCTGTTTTAAACTCAGTTTCACACTTTTGATGGTCATACACAACATTAGCATCTGGCACCGAATATTTTCATTTCTAACTTTCTTGCTTTCAATTTCCTGCAGATTCATGCTTCTGCATATGCAAATTCTGATTACTGCCTTTATACCAACCTTCAACATTCTGCTTCATTTATAGATAATCATTACACTTTCTACAACTCTCTCTCGTGTTCATCAATACAGTAGTATAATAAAATCCAGCAACTTTCTGCTCCTTGCATTTCTCCTTGGAAGCAATTGCATAATAATGCTAGAACAAGAGCTTCACTTAAGCTTCTTCTGATTAAAAGTTTACAAGAAAACTTAGCACAAACTTGTATCATGTCATTATTCAAGATTTTAGTCCTGCAGCTTGCACAAAATTCCAGCAATGAACTAACAAAGTTTCAATTGAATCCATAACTGATTTGAAGGCCACAACTATTGCAGATTCTGTGAATTGGATTTAGACACTGCTTGTGCCAATTTCAATTTGTAGAATGCCCAATTCTTTGTGTAGCTTCCTAAAATTGTTGGATTTATTGTTGTTGTTGTATACACATGATCTGTCAGCTTCTTCAAATTCTGAATTTCTTCTTCTTACTACTAACAATCTCTGCAGAAAGTATAAAATTGCTGAACTGGTTCATTCCTACAATTCCAATTCAGCACTCAGCTTCCAAATTCAGTTTCAATGGTCATGTCAAGAAATAATTTCAAACATACAACTGCTCTAGAATTCTGGATTTCAGATTTCAATCTTCACTTCTTGTATCAGAATTCCAGGGAATCTGATTCTCAACTGCCTCTACAGATTACCAAATGTCAACTTCAGGGATAACTATGGTTCCTTCATTCTTTAGTTCTTTACCACTGCAATCTACTTAAGCACCAGACTTTAAATTCACAGTTTGAATTTAGAGGGATATGAAGTATCAAGAATGGATGTGTAGTTTCAGATGTCTTCTCTCATATTCACATCCAAAGAATTCACAAAACTCAAGTTCAATGAATCAAACTAGTTCAGAAATAGCATAAGTTCAGAAATTCCAATCCATTCCTGCATTTCTCCAATTCAGAAAAAACAAGTTCAGCACATATTCCATGAATCAATACTAATCCAACATTCAATATTCTCCAAATTCAGAATTCTCTTTTTAATTCATACCACAAACAATTGATTTTACAAGAACTTCCATAGAGTAGAGAATTTCAAGAAAAGCCTGGCACAGGATTTCAATCAGCTCTGTAACAATTAAAACTTCAATTTGAAGCTATGCTGATGAAGACAGCATCATGAGTTGGCACCACAATATTGAGCCTCTGCTATGCCATTACTCATTTCTCCAAAAGCTTAACAGCCAATAGGCTGATTTCTGCACAGTGCAAAATTCTGTTTTTTTTTCTGATCAAGTCTGATTTCCGGATTTGATTGATGAGTTACAGAATTCTGCACTGGATTTCTGATCTTGCCATTTGTGTCATCACAACACAGAACTTGACTTGAGTTTCACATTGGTTTTAAGGTTGTTCTGAAATTTTGATACTCCAGATTTCCGGCACAACATTGATACTAAACTCAAGTTTGTATGCCAACTAAAAGGCTGCAGAATTTGAATCAATTGGGCAGTTACTTCTCCTACAAAATTATTTTATAGGACAAGAGATGGATTGAGTTTCAGAATTTCCTGCAGCAGTCTTTATTACAGAATTCAGTTTAACTCAACACATCTCCAAAACCAGTAACTCAAATCTATATCTGCACTTCAAGTTTCAGAATTCAAAAATTGAAGCAATTCCAGCTTATCTCACAAAAAATTCTGTTAAACACCATTCTGCATTGCCAACTGCTGATTTCAGTTTTTCTTCCTCCTCTTGTGGACTTTGTATCAATTTGTCACCATTCATTCCCAATAAACTTCTATACCTCTTCATCTTGTCTTTTAAGACCCCTACAATGCATATCCGAAAAGTTTACAAGTTTCAGCAACTCTACATGCTACAATCCATATCCCAATTTGGCACAAAATTACCACATTTTTTCCTGCAAAATCTGCACTGCTTGAATTCTGCACTATATTCATCTTTGTCATTACAGCCCTTTTGTTTTCATTTGTTCCATTCCCGATCTGGCATTCCATTTCTTGGATTTAGTATCACTTCACAACCAACACCATCACTATTTCCTTTTATTTCTTCTTTTTGCATCCAGTATCATCCTTCACTGCTGTAACTGTCATTGCTCTTTAATCTGTGCAGTATTAAAATGAATCTTGTTAGAAGCCATTGATGACAACATTTCATTTGTTATATCACGTTACAACCTTCATGTAAGCTTCTCCTCTCCTTGATGTCAATTCTGAAATTTTGACACTCCATAGCCCTCAACTTTTACAGCTTCACAGAATTTCACAGTTCTCTGAATTTTCAGCTTAATACTTGGTATTCTCACCTGATGTTGCTGCTCTCACTTCAATCTTCAATAGTTCATTCCCATAGATCTTTACAATCATTTAAGTCAAAAGATAGCTTGATTTCCATCTTGTTTCAGCTTACAAAATCACTTAGAAAGCTTACTGCAAATTCAAAATTCTGCACTGTTGATACCATCCAAATTCTATTCAGTAGGTTTGAAAAGTATAGAAGGAAGATAAACAACAAAGGCTACTGGAAATTCAAGAGGTTTAATTAATTCCCCAAGGGTTTCAAGGGCTGATAATGAAGAAGTTGCACACACTTGATACCACATATAATCTGAATTTTGTTTCCAACTTTTAATCTCACTGTTTTGAGTGTCAAGTGCTGCCCTTTTCTCCCTTCATTTTAGATTAAATGATACTATTTCAAGTACTTCATTAGTGAACTGATACTCACCAATTGAATTCCGAATTATGGTCTATTGTGATCAGATTTCTATAGTCACAGAAATTCATTATTTCTGCATTTCTGGTGTCCAGATTCTGTTCTGAAATCATGTTGTACTGAAATCATCCTTCCTTATTTTCAGATGCCATGAAAGATAAGCATAACATTTATCTTCAACAAATTCTTAAATCCAACTAAGCTTCCACTCATTTTGATACTACATTCTAATTTTTGATACAAAACTGATACAAACTTTTCAGCCTTGCACTTCAATTTCTGCTTCTTCATTCAGCATCAACCTTCTTTTAATGTCAATGGTCCTCACTGCCTCATCTTTTCAGTAATTGGATTTTAAATTTGTAGAGGTGAATGATGCAAGAATACCATTCGTTCCTTCACATTTTCCAAACTTTTTCTCAACACCTCCCCCACACTTCAATCTTTGTTCATCTAGTCAATCCAACTCATCAAGAATTCAACCAAAACTTCTAATGGAAAGATGGCAAGGCAAAGTGATCAAGGGTTAAAATGCTAGATGAGAATGTAATAAGAAAATTGTGAGTAAAGGAATTGGAAAGTATGAAGGGGGAAAAATGACAAAATCCTCAATTTTCATGCATATATATGCTATTGTGACTTTAAAAAGAAACTAAGCAAGTTCTAGAGTTTCAATTGCTATGAGTGCATGCCACACAAAAATATAATAGAGTTTAAGCTTGTGGTGGTCCTCACTAGGTATTTTATTGCAATCTACTTAATTAATCAAAATGGAATCCACCACCATATTAACCAATATTATGTAAGTAAAGAATCCAATCATGTTACATGACCTAAAATTGATGATCAAATTTAAGAGACTTTTACCATCTTAAAAGTATCACTAGAAAAATTCATGGAGACTTTTATTCAAATGACATGCCATGTACACCAAACTAAATGCAAAGTATGTAAGTAAAATGCAAAATGTAAAAACAAAGTGCAAATGCAAAGTATTAAACCAAAGAAACGTATAACGAATTTATTAACAAAGCATGAATTAGAATGCAAAAGAAAATAAAATTGGAACCAACTCCCCTTTAATTCCCGGTGGTTGAAGAAGATTCAGAAGAAGTAGTCACCCTGGTAGTGGAGTAGTTGTGGTTCCACTCAAATTCTTCTTATTCATCCTTTTTTCCATTCAAAATTCTCTCTGGAGGTCTAAGGCGGTTCAGTGTAAGCATCCTCTCCGGAAGCTTGGGTTCTCCTACAACATCAATAAAAGAAAACGCCTCCCACACACATGTGGGGTAAAAAGAAAATAGGAGAATGTTAGTGTGGGTAAAAGATATTTTAAGAAATGATTCACATATAATAAAAATTAATAAATGGTACCTCTATGAAATTTTCTGATGTATCACAAACAATACTTACCTTATCATATTGAAAGGTACCTGGAGTGGTGTTTGTTACCTCCTTTTCATCAAATGAATGCTCATGTTCTAGTTCTAGTGAATGTTCAACCTCATGTAGTGATTATTGGGTGCTTGGCTCCATATTACAAGTCCCTACACTTACATCTTCATCATCATCATCAAAGTCAGGTGATCCTTGAGGTATTGCTTCCAGTAAGCAATCCCCTACACTTAAATCATCTTTTGCAACAAGACCTGCATCATTCACATCATCTAAAGCAACATTATTAGTAGAGTCAGAAATTTTAACAACTACATCATCATCACAAATAATTTTAGAAAAATCTTGCAAAGAAATGGAAGTAGGGTCAGGCCTGACAAGCGCTCCACAATCCATCTCCTCACTGGAGTTTTGCATTTGTAACTGATTGATGGACGATGCAATCTGATCCAATTGACTCTGAATATTCTGTATCCTTGCAAATTGTTGCTCTTGATGCTCTCTCATTTGTTGCATAACTTCATTACATTTCCAAATTGACTTTGCAAAATTTTCTTGTACATCCTCATACTGATATTCAGGCGCATAAATCCTATTCTGAGGCTGATAATAATGATTCTCCATCCCATCTCCAAAATACGGATAATATGGATCCATGGTCAAATAGAATTTCTTGTTCTTACACAACAACTAGCAAATAAAATCAGAAGACTCAGGAACAAATAAAATCAACACATGGATATATAATCATGAAAGTAATCAAACAACAATATTTTTAAAGTTTTCAAAATAATGAACAATCCTAAAATTATCAAACATTGCATATTTTTCCCGCCAACGGCGCTAAAATTTGATAAGCGAATCTATCACATCCGCTAATCAAATTGTACAAATGTATATTCCACTGAACCCCTTAATTTCACAATAATGTTGTAGAAACGAGCCCAGGATCGAACCTCGAGGAACAAATGGTAGGATGTAATCTAGGATTGTGTTTTATTCCTATTTTTAAATTTTTTTAATATGGAATTGGGGGGTCGATGCTTTGAATCTAAACTGGATAAATAAAAAGCATAGCGAATATGAAATTATCTAATGCATAAATGTAACCTAACTATGTGCCAATGATCAAACTATAATGCATTGTCACCCTACATTATAATTAAACCATCAACTCACTTAAACTAAATATGAAATAACGAAACGTAATTAAATATGATCTACAGCACCAATTAAAACCCTAGCTTAAACTTAACAACCTAACAATTAACCAAGAACAAATTAAACTCAAATTAAACTACAACAAGGTAATGAAATACTAAATGACTTGCTAAAAACATAACAACCTTCAAATGAATCTGTTCTAAGATAATAAAAATAGTAACAAAATGAAATAAACCCTAACTGATCCAATCTCTCAACCAATCTAACAAGCTACACACTCTTGCCATCACACAAGAGTGCCAAAGTCGAGACCACCCAACTCTGGACCTTAATGAAGAACCTCAGCTGCGTCTCAGTTCAAGGAGTGCTCAACAACGCCGACGGACCACCCCCGACGAGCTAGAATAACCCGGAACCCCATGAATGGCCGAAAATCTGGATTTCTGCTACCTGGAGCTCTCTGGATCTGGGATGATGTTGCGGACTGCGAATGGGCATCGGATGAAGCTCAATAACGCCGACGGACCACCTCCAAGCGCCACTGATGGGAATCGGAGTCGCCGATTGGAAGACCACCTCCAAATCGACGCTGGAACAGAGAATGTCGGGAGAGAAATTCCGCCAGAGGAACCACCCAATGACGGGTCCAGATGATCGGGATGAAGCAGCCGAAAAGCTCACCACCGAGGTCGAAGCTTGAAAGAGTTGATCGGAGAGGGAAAGGGGCCGAAATCCGGAAGAAGATGCGCGCTGGAATGAAGCTGCATTATGGAGGATCGACGAAGAGGAATGGTACTGTAGCTTCTCATTTAAATCAGATCCAGATCTGAACGGACGGCTGAGATTGAATTGGCGCTTGATCAACGGTGAAAAGTCGCCTAAAATCTGATCCGGAGGTACTGATCTTGATCTAGGGTTTGGATCTACTCTCCCTTAGGTCGGATCGACCAGATCTTCACTGGATGGTCCAGATCTGTCCAATCTTCGATGAACGGTCTAGAATGTTTCGGGCTGGATCAACGGCTGGATGAACTCAGATTTGGATCAAAACTTTCGGATCTTCATCAATGGCTCAGATATGCTCCTCATTAGGTAGGATGAACCAAATTCTCAACGGATGGCTCAGATCTCTCCAATCTTCAACGAACGATCCAAATCGACCCAAAGCTTGATCTTCTCGTTTAAACTCCGATTCGAGCCCAATTTCGGTTCGAATAGATCCAAATCCAAGATCCTTTGATACATACAAAATAAGAATCAAATATTAGCATCAAATAATACAAAAATAAGATAATTTGTAATTAAGTCCAAAAATAAAGACAATGCATAAAATGTGATGTAACCATGATTTAAACCTATGAAATCAACATTAAACCATGCATATATGAATCAAAATAATACAGTAAAATCATGGTTATCAGTGTACCAGGTGCAGACAGTTGGGATTGAATCCCGGCCTCTGATAAGTAACTCCTAAACTCTCGTAAGAGGTACTCACCACCACGATCAGACCGTAGTGTCTTGATACTTTTACCATGACGTTTCACCACATCAGCCTTGTACTCTTTGAACTTATCAAAGCACTTAGACTTGCGGCGCATCAAGTAAATGTACCCGTATATCGAATATTCATCTATAAATTAAAAGAGATGAAATATTCGAAACCACCTCTTGCCTGGATAGTCATAGGTCCACACAAATCAGAATGAACCAATTCCAACACATCTTTGGCTCTATACCCCTTAGCCTTAAAAGGTCTCTTGGTCATTTTTTCTTCCAAGCAAGACTCGCAGGTTGGAAAGTTTTCCACCATCAATGAACCCAAAAGTTCATCGGATATTAACCTTTGAATCCTACTCAAGTTAATATGACCTAGCATTAGATGCCAAAGATATGCTTGGTTCATTTCCGAAGACTATTTTCTCTTATTTGAATTAGAAGATGTGTTATTAATTTCCATTTGTTGCATCGTGGTAGTTATTGGATTTAGAGTATACAAATTTTCAGCTAATGTACCAGAACAGATAACCACTCTATTTTTCTTGACAACCACTTTGTCAACAAAAGAAACAGAATATCCATCCTCAAATAGTTTAGAAACTGAAATCAAATTCTTTCTAAAACTTGGTACATAAAGGCAATTTCTCAAAATCAATGTTTTATTCCTATCAAAGGCTAAATAAACATCTCCCACTGCAACAGTCACTTTCATAGCATTGCCCATGTAAACGGTGATTTCTCCTTTATGTAGTCGTCGGGTTTCCTGGAAGCCCTGCAATGAATTACAGACATGATCAGTGATTCCCGTATCTACACACCAGGTACCGGTAGATAACACCACTAAACATGTTTCAACAATTAATGAATAAGATACACCTTTATTGTTCTCATTTTTGAGAGAACAACCCACCTTAGTGTCTAAGTTTTGTTTCCAATCATTATAATTGGGACTAGTAAGTCTATTCTCTTTTAATATAACAGCAAGGGAATTAAAGGCCATCCTAAGAATCACAAAACATTTGGTCAAGACTTTAGAATTTAAAATAATATTGATTTCTCAAACAATATCATTTAAATTCACCAACACCTCAAACACCGTGAATTTTGTATGCCACGTTAGTGTGGACGTATACAAAATCAAACATTTGTAAGAGGAGAGTTTTACCCATTAATTATCTTGTCAACCTAATTTTATGACAAATAAAATTACCTAAAATACCGTGAATTTTGTTTGTCACATTAGTGTGGAAGTATACAAATTCAAATATTTGTTAGAGGGGGGTTTGCCCATTAATTTTATTATCTTGTCAACCTAACTTTATGACAAATAAAATTACCTCAAACACCATGAATTTTGTATACCATGTTAGTGTGGACGTATACAAAATCAAACATTTGTTAGAGGGGGTTTTACCCATTAATTTTATTATCTTGTCAACCTAACTTTATGACAAAATAATAGTTGGTTTTCTTCGGTCACACAAATAATAGCAATGACTCCGATGGGGAGGATACTATTAAATGTGACTAAGTGTATACCATTACTTGTTACTTAGTCCATTAAATAGGATTGTGCCCCTTCAGTTGGAGAAGATCACACACTCCTAAATAATTTCCTATAACCATCGAGAAAGGAAGTTTAATCTAGTGTTTCGCAAACAAACTTATCTGATGTGGAGGAAGGCACTCAGAGCCAACACGCAAGTTTGAATGCATCACTTACAAACCAGTAATGGAGACCATGAAATTTAATTAGTTATTTAAAACGAGGAATTTTAACATGCACACAAGCACACAAAACACAAGCACACACAGCATAAAAGGCAATAAATAAGAAAAATAATTTTCCAACTATTATGGCCTCATCCAATGATGTCCTCCGTATGCCACCAACCCTAGCCGCCGCCAAAGGGTTTACGTCGTCGCGTCCATCATACTTCCTTTTCTACTGTGCCTCCGGTGCTCAATCAATACCATGCCTCGTAAGGATACGATCCGCGATAAAAATAAAATTTTACATTTATCGATCCTATATTCTATGAATGAATGTACATGTAATCTAGATCGAATAGAATGTAAAATCCTAATAACTAATACAACTCTTGTTGTATTTAATAATTACAATCATGCACACATATAAAATGCTCTCGACATGTTCGAGGGTCCAATCACACACAATTACAATAGGCCATAATAGTTGGAGCCTGCAACCACAGAGCTAATCTATTTGCACATCCTACTATTATCCTGCCTAAACTTATGTATGAAAAGTGCATAATTAACTGAAAACCAAACACATAGAGTTAAAAATCTAGCTCTGATACCAATTGTTGGTTGTTACACCTGGATTCTGTTCTGTTCTCCTGTACAAAAATTTTTACAAGCACAGAACTTAACCTAGCTACCCATGTGTACTCTATTGAAGTTAAACTTGGATTGCAAACGATACTTAACATTATTAATCCAAGTTGATCTTCAGAAGTTAAACTTGGATTGAAAACGATATTTAATATTTTTACTCCAAGTTTAACTGATGTGATCTTCCTAAGTTAAACTATATTGCAGAAGTTAATTAAATATCTATAAAGATTGGCTTCTAGGTTAAACATGGCGAGGCACTAGGCCTTCTTGGTTATGGGATTATCCACCACTTCCTAGACAAAGTCTTTCAAAGAAATTGGATATTTAACTTCTTACAATAACCCTAGGTTTAACTACATAGACCTCAATAGAAGCACAAGATCGAAACGTAAAATCGAAATACTAAATCGATAGCACGAAATCGGAACATAAAATCGCTAGCCTCTTGTGTTGGTATTTCAGAATCCATGCAAAGAAAACTAACTAATTAATTAAAAGCGGAAACCATTAATTAGTTATACCTTTCTTTGTAGCTAAAGACCTCTTGATCTTCTGTTGTACTCCTCTCCTCCTCTTGGACATTGTGTGGACAATGATCTACCAAGATGGAATCCACCCGAACCACTTCTTCTCCTCCAAGACTCTCGAGCCACCAAGGGATGGCAAAATAAGAAACTCCTTCTCTTCTTATTCTCCTCCAAGTAGCCAGCCACCAAGGAGATGGAACTTCTTTGATGTGCCACTGGCCTTGAGAGAAAGAAAACAAGGAGAAAGGAGAGAAGCAAGGGTCAGCCACCAAAGGAAAAGAAGAGGAGCGGGCCACAAGAGAGAGTTTCGGCCACAAGGAAAATAGAAGAGGAGTCAAGGCTAGGTTGTTTCATAAGGCACCCTCTACCTCTCTTTTATAATCCTTGGTCTTGGCAAAAAAGGAAATTTTAATAACAATTAAAATCTCTCTCTTTTAAATTTCCTATTGTTAATCTTTCTCTTTTAAAACATGTAGACAACTATAAAAAAGGAAAGATTAATTAAAACTTCTCTTTTAAAAGCATGGTTACAAAAAAAGAAAGTTTTATCAAAAATTAAAATCTCTCTTTTAAACATTATAGATAACTACAAATAAGGAAAGATTTTAACAAAATTAAAATCTCTCTTTAATCCTTTGTAGATAACTATAAAAGGAAATATTTTAAAATTTAAAACTCTCTTTTTAAAATCATGAGGATGGCTATAAAAGGAAAGATTTTAACAAAAATAAAATCTTCCTTTTATTTCTTTAGTGGACGTAAAAAGGAAAGTTTAAAATCTTTCTTTTAAACTACAAAAAAGGAAAGATTTTAACAAAATAAAATCTCTCTTTTAACCATTGTAGATAACTATAAAAAAGAAAAGATTTTAACAAAATAGAATCTCTCTTTTAACCATTGTAGATAACTATAAATAAGAAAAAAATTTAACAAAATTTTATTTTAAAATAAAACTTCCTTTTCTTCCACTAGTGGCCAGCCACATCTTGAACACCAAGATATGCTTGGGTCGACCGCCCTCTTGGACTCTAAACAATGCTTGGTCGACCCCCCTTGCTTCAAGCAAGGATGTGTCCGACCCATTACTTGGGTAAGAAGTGGACTTTGTGGATACAAGGATTTATAGAGACTACAACAGGGACCGAGAGGAGAAATTGGTTTTGGTCTCCCGATGAGCTTGAGCTTCCTGTGTTCGCCCCGAACACCCAACTCAAGTTCATCAATAATAACTCATACCACTAAAGAGTTATTATTGAACTACCACACCAATCCCAAATTATATTATGGGCTCCTTCTTATTATGAGTGCGTTAATCTCCCAGTGTTTAAGATATCGAA
Organism: Zingiber officinale; assembly: GCF_018446385.1. NCBI lineage: Eukaryota > Viridiplantae > Streptophyta > Magnoliopsida > Zingiberales > Zingiberaceae > Zingiber > Zingiber officinale. The sequence continues at coordinate 31,324,532 of NC_055995.1, forward strand.
TGCCCATTAATCAAATGAGTTACTGTCACCCACTTAATTAACATCTAGCTCCAAGAGTAGTACCACTCAACTTCATTGTCATACCGGACTAAGTCCACCTGTAGGGTTTACATGACAATCCTTATGAGCTCCTCAAGGGGACATCATCAACCTAGATTACTAGGGCACAGTTTCCTTCTATAATCAATAACACACCATATAAATAATATTATTTCCTAACTTACCGGGCCTCTTGATTCAACGAGCTAAATCTTACCCATTGGTAAATTAAAGAAATAAATACTAAGTATATGTGCTTGTTATTATATCGGGATTAAGAGCACACACTTTCATAATAACAGAGATCCTGTTCTTTTATGCAGTCAGTATAAAAGAACAACTTCAAATGGTTCTGCTCAATACACTTATAGTGTACTAGTGTAATTTTATAGTCAAGATAAACTAATACCAAATTACACTACAACCATTCTAATGGTTTGTCTCAATCCATCTTGGTTGTGAGCTACTATTTATAATTTATAAGCAACTGATAACATGATCTTCTGTGTGACACCATACACCATGTTATCTACAATATAAATTAAATGGACAACTACATTTAACATAAATGCAGACATTTGACCAATGTGATTCTTATTTAAAATAAATGTTCATACAAAAAGTTAGGTTTTTAGTATACATCCTAACACTTACTTCTCGATCGTAGAATTGTACAACACTACGATCCGAATCACAAGATCTTATGATCCTACGATCTATATCACAATTTTACAAACTATGGTATGCTATACTGAATCATTAAGATTTTGAGACAAAACATAGTGTTTGGAGATATTAGCTATGGTAGTATTTAGGGGGTGTTTGGTTAAATGATGGGAATGTCTATGGGTATGTGTTTGATAGTAAGGTGGAATGAGAATGGGAATGGAAATGAAACCCACCTAGTTATATGAGTTTTGTTGATTTCCATAAATCTAGAAATTATTCCCAAATTATTATTCCCAAATCCACAATCCAAATACTATCTTTTACTATCATTCAATTCTCTTATTCCCAAACTCATCAACCAAATACCTCGTTAAAAAAGAATTTGACTGTAACACTGAACTATATTAACTTCAAATTGTTGATGATAATATATAGGATTCTGACCTATTTTATATATTGATGGCACTACTTATTGTTTCTTAAAAACTTTTCTAATAAAATTAAACAAACTTATAAAAAAACTCATCTAATTTATGTTTTTATAAATAATAAAAAATGTTATTATATTTTTCTTAAAATTTATAAAATATAATAAATTTTATTGAATACTCCACAAGTAGGGGTGAGCAAATATTTCGATAAAATCGAATTAACTGTATCAAATTAAACCGAACTGACTTAATTTAAAATTTTAGTTCAGTTAATTTAATTTTTGATTAATTCGATTTAATTTTAGTTTTAAAATTAGTAAATCAGTTAAACTGAATAAGGATATTAATTTAATTATTTTTATTTAAAAATATAATTAATTAAATAAAATCAAAATTTGATTAATTTAGTTTTAAATTTTTGATTAATTTGGTTGAGCATCAAATTAATTGATATTTAATTGGTTTGGTTTGTTCGGTGTTAGTAAGAAAATTTGGTCGGTTCGATTGGTTCAAAAAATTTCAATTTGTTTGATGTTTAATTTGTTCGGTTCAGTCAATTCAATTTTAACTGAATGCTCATCACTCTATATATATATATTATCACACACCCAATAACAAACACGTTGTGAGCACCAATTGTATTTTGTTTTTGTTTTTTTAAGAGCTTAGGGGTTCAAATTTAGAATTTAGGGGTTAAGTTATAGTATTAAAACTATAGAAATTATTAAAAAAAAAAATTAAAAATTACACATGGTGCTTACAAGGTATGCATCATTGAGTGTGTATGATAACAATCCTCTCTTTCTATATATATAGTTTTGATATATCATATTCCTTACCCGGTACGTCAACCAAAATAATTAGTGAATTTAAAAAAAAAGAATATTTTGAGTTATATATATATATATATATATATATATATATATATATATATATATATATATTTTAAATTTTTTCTTAATTATATTATTCTTAACTGGTAATGGTACTTTATAAATAAATAAATAAATTTAAAATTCAATTTGCCCCAATTTACAACATAAGATGCTCAGTTGTCACCTAGATATTTATTATTTGATTCCTAACTATAATTTATTTGTAGATATATATTTTTTTTAAATGAGACGCACAATCAAAGGATGCTGAACTTTTGAGTCATTCGTCGTGAGTTATATATGTCTACGTCGGAGCCGAACAACTATGGATGAAGGTCTTATTCGAGACACTCGAGCGCGATCTCACACCGCTCTCGTTAATCCACTATCTCTTCTACCACACCGTCAATAATATTATATTAGTGGTTAGACCTTTCGTCATGACCTTTAAATTTTCAATATTTATGAATTAGACATCATTATTCATAAATTAATTTAATAATTTCATAAATAATTTTAAAAAAATTATATATATATATATATATATATATATATATATATATATATATAAAACTAAATAAAGAGTTTAATAATGTCAACTATTATAATAAACCCTGAGTATCGTTTTAGATTTATTTTAATTATTATGGCAATATAATGGCCTTATATTTGGTGTTATCATATAGCACAGTCAACTTATCATCTGTTCCTAATCCCCCGGAAATCCACGAAATGTGAAACTAAACAAGGAAATGGCGCGACTACAAAACAGACGGTTTTTATCGGTCAAACTCATGGTCTTCGCTCGCACCTCCACCGTCCGTCCGTATTTCCAATCATTAATGGTTAAAAATGAGCCCCAATTTCTCAAACTCAGGAAAATGCCCTGGCAAAAGCAAATTTCGGGGCGTTTTAGTAAATACGTATTTTTAAGGATCGCGACGAGAAATAAATGCGTGTCCAGAAATGTCATTTGCTAACAAGTTCCCGTTAATTACCGTCGTGTCCGAAAATGCTATTTTTAAAAAAATTAAGTAAATACAGTTAATTAAATAGTATATAAACGTAGCCCTCGCCCCCGCACATCGGCCCTTGCGAGAGCGGAGACAGGAAACCCCACCGCCGACGGCCGACCGCAACCCCGCGCTCGTGGAAGCCTTCTCTTCTTCCGTTTTCCCCGTATCCGGCCACATTCAACGGACCTATCTCGGCGTCGGTCTCCCCGTTGCGGTCGGAGGCGCGCCAATCGTTCGAGGTCGATCCCTATCTGGCCGTTGCCGTCTAGTCGTCGTGACCCTGCTGGTGGTAGTGGACGTGAAGGAGTAGTGAAGCATGGTCGCGTTGATGAGGATCGTGATCTCCTGCTGGAAGCCGGAGGTCCGGGATGGTGGATCGGTCGGCCGCGACGACCGCCTCCTCTGGTACAAGGATCTCGGCCGCCACTCCGTCGGGGAGTTTTCCATGGCGGTGTCGCAGGCGAATAATATTCTGGAAGACGGAAGCCAAATCGAGTCGGGCCCGCTGAGCTGGAGGGAGGGCACTTGCGGCACGTTCGTCGGGGTCTACGATGGGCACGGCGGACCGGAGACGTCGCGGTACATCACGGAGCATTTATTTGCTAACCTCAAAAGTAAGCCGTTTTTCTTTGGTTTTCTTTATGTGTAACCGCGTAGGGTCTCATTTGTCATACGCTACCCATCCTCTGGGTTGAATTGGTTGGTATTTTCTTTGTTGGAATTCGGGTTTATATTGCGCATTAGAATTTTGGGCACCCTAATGAGTTGTTCTTTTTCTATGCTAAATTTGTGACATTTTATCCTATTATTTTGTATATATGATGCTGTGTCATTATTCTTTTCGCTTCTTTAGGTTAGATTCAAATCAGATACTAACAGGGATGGAAACTGATGGTTTCCTGGTTATTTCATCTTCTATATTGTGAATATTGCGTGAAAATTTATCAAAAAAATCAATAATTTCACTTATATGGCAACAACCACATTTCATTTATTCAGCAGTTTTCTATCAGATAATTTCAGGCTTATCTTCTTATGAAAATTTCAGGTTATCATGCTCAAAATTGAAAATCTTTGCTATGCAATCTGTTAGTCTGAAGATGCATTTGTCTTTTTTTTCATTGTGACGCTCTATTTTTTCCAGGGTTTGCATCAGAACAAGAAGGTATTTCAGTAGATGTCATAAGGAAGGCATTTTCAGCCACAGAAGAGGGTTTTATCTCTATTGTAAGAAAGCAGTGGCTCAATAAGCCTCAGATTGCCTCTGTTGGTTCATGTTGTTTGGTCAGTATCATATCTGGTGGTATGCTTTATGTGGCAAATGTTGGAGATTCACGTGCGGTACTAGGAAGAATCGAGCGAGGTATTAGAGAGGTTACAGCAGTACAAATGTCCGCAGAGCACAATGCGAGTTTTGAATCTGTGAGGGAGGAATTGCATTCATTGCATCCCAATGATCCTCAGATAGTTGTTTTGAAGCACAAAGTTTGGCGTGTGAAAGGCCTTATACAGGTAATTCTTTTTTGAACAATTTGTGATCATCACTGAGTTGGAGTTAGTTCATTTATACCATGCCTCAAAAACCTTCACATAACATTATCATTACCCATATGCATGTTTGTTTAATAATAGAGTGTTTTTCATGCTTGTTATACTTAATATATTGCACAATGGGTTAAGTATACTTTACATTCCTTCTATGCATTCATATCTTGTCAGGATTGAAGGTCAAGGATCTAAGTATTAGTAGCATAAGATCAGTAGGATTGATGAAATTGAAATGAGTAGGGATGTTTTTCTTAAAAAAATTAAAATAGAGAAAGATATAACAAAATTTTTTATTGAACATGTTCTAGAATCTTCTGAAGAGTGTTTATTATAGGTTATAAGACATCCAGTTATTAATGATAAATTGGCAAACAATAAGTCATATTTATCCACAAAAACATTTAATGAATACTAAAAATATATTATAAATATTAATAAAAATCCTATTCTTAGTATAGATTTCTTAGTAATACTAGATTATTGATATATTTTCAGTAAAAGTGTTAGTATTAAATACCCATGTTATAGGGGTTAATTGGGTCGTTGATATATATGGATTGGATTTTAGTTGAAGAAACAAGTTATAAGTCAAGAGAGACTATTGTGTATCTATAGTGAAACTAACTAATTGCTAGCTAGTATCTTTGAATATCTAGTTTTTTCAAGGTCTCAATCATTATGAGATGTCAAGATCTCGGAAAAATTAGATTAGTCTTTGCTGATAGTGATTCAACTTGAGCAATCCATATTAGTATCAGCTGATTTTGTGAATTATGCTAATAGATAGCATGTGAAGGTACTTGATCATTTTTTGTCCCTACAGATAAAATGTTAAATGGGTCTATGCAATGAATGCAGTGAGATTTTACAGAAGGGGGGCATTAGATGCTAATTCATTTATGATTGAAAAAAAAAAATCTTCATAGGGGAAATAGGAAATCGAATATTGTATCCTTTCAAATAAAACAGCCTATCCTAATATCAACCTTTTGTATGCTTGTTTATTCTTCTTGTATGCTTAATTTAAGATCTTTGTCCTTTCTTCTAATCCTTCAAGGAAATTACCATGCGTTAGCATGAACCATTATGTAGTTTCCTTCATCAATGTGGATAAAAATGAAACTTTAAAGTTTATATATTTGAAAATTCATTTTTCTGATTGCTCCAATTTTTATTCTTAAGACTTTAGACAAATATTTTCTTTTCCTTGTGATAATTTGTTACTGCAGAGACTCCCTTTTGAAGACAAAATTGCAATAGGGAATTTTATGGTTGAATATATTAGTTGACTTGCTGCCAGATAATGAACATAAGACTTCTCTTTAAACCAATATGTTATGATTAGCATAAGTAGTTGGGTAGTCCAATACAACTAGTGGTCTCATGAACTACTTGCTATCTCAGATAGAATTTTGATTAAGAAATCTAATATAGTTTTACTTTTAGAATATACCTTTTGTGTATTATTTTTTACAACCTAACAAAAATGTGTAAGTGGCAAGTTTGTTATTGTTATGTTAGGTATAACTCAAAAGATGAAGTTTAGTTCCACGAGAATTTTCATGTCTAATCACCTAGGGGAAAATAAATCATCTCTGATAATGGACTCAATATCACATTCTAGCTTTTAGTTATGATCAACACACTTTATTAGTTTAATTGATTTGCTTTTGCTATGAGATCACTAATTTTTGTAAATTCTTTATGTTTCTTTCAAGAATCATATCATTCTTTCTGCACCAGATTGAAATTTTATTTTTGATTCAAGAATGAGTAGAGGTCTAAGCATTTGATACTTTGTCCACGTTCTCAATGCAGGGACATGCATAATAGTATAAAGCTAGCATTTTTTTTCTGCACCATATTGAAATTTTATCTTCTTTTTTTTTTCAAGAATGAGTATAGGTGTAAGCATTTGGTATTTTGTCCTAGCTTTTAGTGCTGGGACATGTACAGAATAACCAGATTGAAATTTGATGTTTTGTGTAATTATTTGATACTTTGTCCTAGTTCCATCTAATTTGTGCCTGTGCATGTGCACACAATGAGACAACCTAGATATCTTGTGGATTGTAACACCACTTTGATACTTTGTTCTAGCTCTTATTGTTGGGATATGTACACAACTTTATAAAGCAATCATTGTTTTAGCACTAAATTGAAATTTGATATTTCATGTAATCAATTACTACTTTGTGTGAACATTTGATACTTTTTCCTATTTAAATCTATTCTGTGTATGTGTGCACATTGAAGCAACCTATATATCTTGTGAATTGATAATTTTGCTCTCAACCTTGGAATTAACAGGTATCTTATCTTTTTGGATTTTTTATTCTGTACTTCTTAAGTTTGCAATGATTAATAGTTTATTGAGGAATCTTCATTTTTACAATGAAATTGATCTTTGTAGTGTATTATAAAGATGGTGGGAGCTTTGTGTACTGAGGTGTCCTTTTTTTTTTTATTTTACTAGATTATAAAGATGTCCTTTAGCACTGCATTAATTTTAATTTCATTTTATGGGTATTTTGTTACAAGAATACCCAGGTTTATAAACATTGGTTTGAACTATTTGTGATTATCCTTCATTTGCTTCATACATTTCTTCAGGTTTCAAGATCTATCGGAGATGCATATCTAAAAGATGCAGAGTTTAACTGTGAGCCTTTAATCTCCAGATTCCGTCTTCCTGAGCCCTTCCACAAACCGATCCTTAGTCCTGAACCATCAATAGTAACGCATAAACTTTCTCCTGAAGATCAATTTTTGATTTTCGCATCAGATGGTCTATGGGAGCATCTGAGTAATCAAGAGGCTGCGAATATGATTCACAACTCGCCACGGAATGTAAGCTGTCTTACTTTTTTCCACATTTTCTTGTTGGAACTGTGAAATTTGCTCTGTGCATTTGGAGTACCCTGTGCTTTACATTTGATGGACTGACAACATGTTGGATTATGTCCTGGAAATAAACATACAGAACTGAAGTTGTCTAATTGCCATAGGATAAATACTTTGCTGAAACCTTCATTTGTAACTATCTTGCATTTTACAAATGTTACTATGTCTAATTGCCATTGGATAAATATTTTTCTGAAACCTTCATCTATAACTATCTTGCATTTTACAAAAATTACTTTATTTCACCCTTTAAACAAAACATGCATGTTTCTAGAAAAAAAAAATCTCTTGTCCCTAAGATATTTCACAAATATGAGCTGCACTGGCATTCTTGCTTGTTTCCTACTGTGTGAATGCATATTTTCCAGTTGTAGCATACTCCAGGCACTCATTATCCAATATATTAGATTGCTACTTCATGTTGTGAGTAAAATCAAGACCAGTGCAATTTGTGTTCTCTAGATTTATTTTTGATGTTCCACCATCTGATGCCATTTCTCATAGCATTTGTCACTCAACAATGTTTCAGGGCATTGCAAGAAAACTTGTCAAAACCGCACTGCAAGTGGCAGCAAAGAAACGAGAGATGAGTTACCAGGACCTGACCAAGATTGATCGCGGAGTCAGGAGACATTTTCATGATGATATCAGTGTTATAGTCTTATTTCTCGATCCTAATCTGATAAGCCAAAACTTCCATCATGGTCCTGTGCTTTCACTGAAAGGAGCTGGTGTTCCTGTCTAAGCAAACATTAGTGGAGCGGTTCCAGATGCTTCATCCTGGGCCTCCTTAGAACTGATTCAAAAATTTCCCTTACTCTACTAGCACGAATCTGTTTTCAGGTCGTCACATAATTTTAGTAATCCAAGGCGAGAAGGATAGCATGGAAGGAATAACATTTTTTTATCTAACTTGATAACCTGCAGTTTTGCACTGGATATAGATAACTTTTAGCTATTACATAACTCTCTGGTTTGCCTTGACAGTGAAAAAGGCCGGCTTTAAATGTGTCAAAATCTTGTCCCAAGTCAGCCTTTTCACTCCAGGTATGAGGACCTGAGTGATCACTAATATTGTGCTTCTTCTTATTGTTATTTGTTTGAGACGTGCTGTAATTTGATTCCTGAGTTTCTTCATCATAACTCTTTGATTTGGCAGTGTGGCTGTTTCCAGCTTTTCGTCATTCTTTTCCTCTGGAAGGAAGTATTAGCATGATGGTGAGACGATGAAGCTGGATCCAGCATCGTAGTTTTATCGTCTTTCCTCCCATTTGTGATAAAGATAATAAAAGCATTTGATATAGCATCCATCGTTAGGCAAGTTGTTTCATCATCACATATTCGGATCAACAAGTATTTCCATGCCTTCTAGTAAATGCCTGTAATAATCCAAAAGCAAATTTGTAAAGCAGCCCTTGAATAAGATAAGAACAACACCATGTCAATAATTTTTTATTATTTATTATTTATTTTTTATATTTTTATTTTTTAAATCTTTCTTGCAAAAAAAGTTGTTTCCTTGCTGCTTCATACCTGTACAATCTGAAGAACGTCGTCCTCTAAACATTATTGAATTAAATCATTCACAAATAAATTTACTAGGCCTTGATAAATTGCAAATGTAATTATTTTTTAATATCTAACCATTACAAAATAATTTTTATTTAGAGACGAAAATTTTTCATCCTAAATTTGAAATAAATTTTGTGACGAAACAAGAAATTTATCGCTAATTAGTAACGAAAAAGTTTTATCATCAATTAGCAATAAATAATATTGTCATAAAATTTATTAGTGATGAATTTTGATACTCCCCAAAGAATTTATAATAGATTTTGTGAATAATTGATGGATACGTAGTAGAATTGAAAAAAAATAACAATAAATGTGTTCAAAATCAATTTTGGTCATGTTTAATTTTTTTTATTCAGCCTGCAATGAATCCTTGGATGTGGCGCTGATTCTATGACGAATTCAAGGATTCGTCGTCAATTCTGAACGCCGAATTCAAGGATTCGTAATTCGTCGCCAATTCTGCGATAAATCTATGAATTTATAACATAATTGAAAAAAACAAATGTGTCTGAAAATGATTGAGGGGATCTAGAGAGCTTAAAATGATATGAAAATAATTTTTATGTATTCGTATAAATCTCTTAATTATATAAATGTCCATTGATTCGTAGTAGAATTGAAAAAAAAAATAATAAATGTGTTCAAAATTGATTTTGGTCATATTTAATTTTTTTATTCATCCTGTAATAAATACTTGGATTCGTCACTAATTCAATGACGAATCAAATGATTTGTCGCCAATTCTGCGACAAATCTATGGATTCGTCACAAAATTGGAAAAAAAAAATGTGTTGAAAATCAAGTGAGGGATCTAGAGAGTTTGAAATGACATGAAATTAATTCCTATACGTTCGTATAAATCTCCTAAATATATAAATGCCTTCAAACATCAATATGACCCAATATATTGAAATAAATGATTTTTTTAATACGAATTAGATTTTTCGAATATATTTGTGTTAAAAAAATCATTGAACTGGTTTAGTGATTTTTCAGGCATATATTAGGTTAAATTAATATTTAAGGGCATTTATATAATCAAGAGATTTATATAAACACATACGAATTGGTTTTGTGTCATTCCGAGCTCTTAGCAACGAATCTACGGATTTGTTGCGGAATTGAAAAAAAATTAAAATAAAAAATTTAATGTGTATGAAACTAGTTGAGGGACCTAGAGAGTTCGGAATGATATGAAACTAGTTTCTATGTGTTCGTCTATTTCTCTTGATTATATAAATACTCTCAAATATCAATTTATCCCAATATATTGAGATTAGTGATTTTTTAACATAAAAATGCCTCTAAATGTCTCTGAAACCAATTGATGGGCTTAGAGAGGTTAAAAAGATATGAAATCAATTCATATGTGTTTGTCTAGTTCTCCTGATAATATTCATATCCTCAAACATTAATGTTATACAATATATTTTTTTTCATAGCTAAGATAATTATATGGACTTTAATTGATTGATGACTTAGTAAAAATACTAAAAAGAGTTATTTATTGAACATGTTATAATTATTTTAACGTTAAAAAATCACTCCTTTGAATATATTAGGTCAAATTAATATTTGAGAATATTTATATAATCAGTAGAACTAGACAACACATAGAAACTTTTTTCATATCATTCTGAGCTCTCTACGCCCCTCAACTGGTTTTGGATACATTTATTTTTTATTTTATTTTATTTTTCAATTCTGTGACGAATCTATGAATTCATTAGAGAATCAACGATGAATCTATTTGATTCATTATAGAATCGATGATGAATTTATTGATTTATCATGGAATTAGTGATGAATCCTATAATTTTAGCAAAATTAGCGACAAATCTAAGGATTCGTCATAAACTGAATAAAAAATTAAATGTGTCTGAAACTCGCATATAGACCTAAAAAGGTCGGAATGATATGAAACCAGTTTCTATGTATCCGTATAAATCTTTTAATTATAAAACATACCCTTAAACATCATTTTGATCATTTTGACGTCCAAAAAATCTAATTCATGTTCAAAAAATCACTAATCTCAATATATTTAATTAAATTGATGTTTGAGGATATTTATATAATTAGAATATTTATACAAACACATAGGAATAAATTTTATATTATTCCGAGCTCTCTAGGTTCTCAATCAGTTTGAAGACATTTAGTTTTTTATTTTATTTTTTTTTCAATTCTACGATGAATCCATGGATTCATCATAGAATTGGCGATGAATCCTAGGATTCGTCGCAAACTGAATTAAAAATTAAAAAAAATTAAATATGTCCGACACTTATATATTGGCCTAAAGAGCTCAGAATGACATAAAATTAGTCTCTTTGTGGTTGTATAAATCTTCTGATTATAAAAATATCCTTAAATATCAATTTTATCAAATATACTGAGATCAGTAATTTTTTAACATTAATATGTCTAAAAAATCTAATTCATGTTTAAAAAATTTATTGATCTTAATATATTAGGTCAAATTGATCTTTGAGGGTATTTATATAATCAAGAGAAATACATGAACACATAGGTACTAGTTTCATATTATTTCGAGCTCTCTAGGTCCCTCAACTAATTTTGGACACATTTATTTTTTTATTTTATTTTATTTTCAATTCTGCGAAAAATCCATGGATTTGTCGCCAATTTTGTGACGAACCATAGGATTCGTCTTCAATGCTATGATGAATCAATAGATTCATCACCGATTTCTGTGACAAATCCATGGATTCGTCGTTGAATTAAAAAAAATTAAAATAAAAAAATAAATGTGTCTGATATTGGTGTTGTTGGTTGCTACTCAGAATATCATCCTAGTTCCCCTGTACAAAAATTTGTACAAGCATAGAACTATCCAATCTACCCTTGTGCTCAACAGAAGTTAAATTTGGATTGCAAACGATGCTTAACATTATTAATCCAAATTATCCTTCAGAAGTTAAACTTGGATTGGAAACGATACTTAACATTTTTACTCCAAGTTTAACCAATGTGATCTTCCTAAGTTAAACCATATTACAAAAGTTATCAAATATCTATTTCAAAGATTGGCTTCTAGGTTAAACATGGCTAGACACTAGGCCTTCTTGGGTATGAGATCATCCACCACTTCCTAGACAAATCCTTTCAAAGAAATCAGATATTTAACTTCTTACAGTAAACTAGGTTTAACTATAGAGACCTCAATTGAAACACATTATCGAAACATGAAATCGAAAAATAAAATCGATAACAAAAATGATAACTTAAAACCGATAACCTCTTGTATTTGGTTTTTCAAGATCTATACAAAAGATGAACTAGTTATGATGCGAAAACTTATAACTAGTTATACCTTTTGTAGCTTATAGACCTCTTGATCTTCTGTCATATTCCCCTCCTTCTCTTGGATGTCGTGTGGGCGACGATCTTCCTGTAGGATCGAAAAGAATTTAGATATCCCCACAATAGCATGATATTGTCCACTTTGGGCCTAAACCCTCATGGTTTTGCTCTTGGGCTCTACCCAAAAGGCCTCATGCCAATGGAGATATCTTTTCTCTTATAAACCCATGATCTTTCCCATGTGTTTCCAATATGGGACTATGTTTGCAACCTTGCAACCCCAACAATCTCCCCCTCAAACAAAGGACCATAGGCTTCCCACGTCCGATCCTCGACCCACCAGGTCTTCCTGCCCCTCGGTCCACCCGACCTACTAGGACTTCCTTGCCTAGTCGCAACTAGGACTTCCTGCCTGGTGTCTGGTCCTCTTGATCCGAACATAGGAACCCTCACTTTCTTTGTTCGAGGTCAATATTGTACCCACATGGCTCAATCATACCATAGCTCTTGTGCACAGTCGGCGGTTAAACCTTCTGACAGTCCGGGCTCTGATATCAATTGTAGGATCGAAAAGAATTTAGATATCCCCACAATAGCATGATATTGTCCACTTTGGGCCTAAACCCTCATGGTTTTGCTCTTGGGCTCTACCCAAAAGGCCTCATGCCAATGGAGATATCTTTTCTCTTATAAACCCATGATCTTTCCCATGTGTTTCCAATATGGGACTATGTTTGCAACCTTGCAACCCCAACACTTCCAAGATGAAATCTACTCAAGCTTCTTCCAAGGCTTCCAAGATCCGACCACCAACTATCCTCCAAGGGACGCTAGACAAGAGAGCTTCCTTATCTTCTTCTTCTCCTTCAAGCAATCGACCACCAAGAGATCTCCACACAAGATGTCGTCGGTCACCAAGAGAGCAAACAAAAAGAGAAGAGAGAAGGACAAGGGCCGGCCACCAAGGATTGGAGGAGAGGAATAGAAGATGTGTTATGGGTGAGGCACCCCCTCCTTCTCTTTTATAATCTTTGGTCTTGGCAAAAAAGGAAAGTTTAAAAAAAAAAAATATTAAAACTTCCTTTTATAATTGTCATGGTCGTCCACCTACTTGTGCTCCAAACAAGGAAAGTTTTAAACATAAAATTAAAACTTCCTTATTTGTTTTCGGTAAGAAATTTTTAATAAAAAATTTCTCTTTTAAATCCCTTGTTGGTTATAAAAAGAAAATTTTATAAATTAAAATATCTCTTTTAAAACATGTGGATGGTTACAAAAAAGAAAAGTTTTACCAAAAATTAAAATCTTCCTTTTAACTACAAATAAGGAAAGATATCAAACCTTTCTCTTAATCCTTTGTAGAAAGCTATAAAAGGAAAGATTTTAAAATTTTAAAACACTCTTTTAAAACCATGGCTTCCACAAAAGGAAAGATTTTAAAAATTAAAACATCCTTTTATTTTAATGTGGTCGACCACCTTGCTTGGGCTCCAAGCTTGGTCGGCCATTAATCTTGGCTCCATACTTTGGCTTTACCTGTCCTAGCTTGGGCTCCAAGCTTGGTTTGGCCGACCGCCATAAGATGGGTAAGAAGTTTGGCTCTAAGTGGATATAAGGCTTTATAAATAAGGTGCTACAACAGGGACCGAGAGGAGGAATTAGTTTTGGTCTCCCGATGAGCTTGAGCTTCCCGTGTTCGCCCCGAACACCCAACTCAAGTTCATCAATAATAACTCATACCACTAAAGAGTTATTATTGCACTACCACACCAATCTCATATTACAATATGGGCTCCTTCTTATCATAAGTGTGTTAGTCTCCCTGTGTTTAAGATATTGAATATCCACTAATTAAATGAGTTACTGACAACTCACTTAATTAATATCTTGCTCCAAGAGTAGTACCACTTAACCTTATTGTCATGTTGGACTAAGTCCACCTGCAGGGTTTACATGACAATCCTTATGAGCTCCTCATGGGGACATCATCAACCTAGATTACTAGGACACAGTTTCATTCTATAATCAATAACACACCATATAAATAATATCATTTCCCAACTTATCGGGCCTATTGATTTAACGAACTAAATCGCACCCTTTGGTAAATTAAAGAAATAAATATTAAGTATACGTGCTTGTTATTATATTATGATTAAGAGTATGCACTTCCATAATAATAGAGGTTTTATTCTTTTACATAGTCAGTATAAAAAAAACTAGCTCAAATGGTCCTGCTCAATACACTCATAGTGTACTAGTATAATTTTATAGTCAAGATAAACTAATACCAAATTATACTACAACCACTCCAATGGTTTGCCCCATTCCATCTTGGTTGTGAGCTACTATTTATAATTTATAAGGAACTGATAACATGAACTTCTGTGTGTCTCCTCACACCATGTTATCTACAATATAAATTAAATGGACAACTACACTTAGCATAAATGTAGTCATTTGATCAATGTGATTCTTATTTCAAAATAACTGTTTATACAAAAAGATAAACTTTTAGTATACACTCTAACAATCTCCCACTTATACTAAAAAATTATGCTACATATATGCTGCCATACATCTAATTCCCATCCCTTCAACATGCCCATCAAAAGCTCTTGCCTTAAGGGCTTAGTGAAAAGATCTAGGTTATCTGCTGATGTAATCTAGGCGACAACAACTTCTTCTCGTTATATGATGTCCCGTATTGGGTGGTACTTGCGCTCTATGTGTTTACTTACCTTACGGGCTCGTGGTTCCTTCGAGTTTGCTACTGCACCACTTATTATCACAATACACTGTAATAATTTTGGGCAAACCAAGAATCACATCTAAGCCCATCATGAAATTTCTGAGTCATACAACTTCTATGGTTGCCTCAGAGGCTACCACATACTCAGCTTCCATAGTGGAATCTGAAACGCATTTCTGCTTAACACTCCTCCATTGTTATGGCTTCACTTCCTAAAGTAAACACAAAACCCCTAGGTTGACTTACTCTTTTCCCTATCTGATTGGAAATCTGAATTCATGTAACCCACAGGGAGCAAGTTATCTGCTTGGTAAACCAGAATATAATCTCTAATCCTTCTCAGGTACTTTAATATATGCTTTACGGTAGTCCAATGCCCCTGTCCTAGATTACTTTGATATCTGCTAACCATGCCCACGATAAAACAGATATTCGGTCTCGTGCATAACATTGCATACATTAGGCTTCCTACAACTGAAGCATAAGGAACTGCCTTTATTTCTTCTATCTCTTTTGATGTCTTCGGAGACATCTCTTTAGATAAAGATACTCCATGCCTAAAAGGTAGAAAACCTTTCTTGGAGTCTTGCATGCTAAAATGAGCTAGGATAATATTGATATATAAAGATTGAGATAAACACAACATTCTTTTCTTGTGATCCCTTATTACTTTGATTCCGAGAATATGTGCGCATTCTCCCATGTCCTTCATATCGAATTGCTTGGATAACCATACCCTTACTTCCGACAACACTTTGATATTATTGCCAATTAACAAAATGTCATCTACGTATAGTACAAGAAATACCACCACGTTTCCATCACACTTTTTGTATACACAAGACTCATCCGGACACTGAATAAATCCATAAAAATGGATTACTTCATTAAACTAGATGTTCCAAGACCTTGAAGCTTGCTTCAGTCCATAAATAGACCGATTGAGCTTAAATACAAGATACTCTTTGCCCTTTGCAATAAACCCCTCCGGTTGCTTCATATGGATGTTTTCTTTAAGACTTCCGTTAAGGAAAACTGTCTTGACATCCATTTCCCAAACCTCATAATCCATATGAGTAGCAATAGATAAGAGTATCATGATAGACTTAAGCATAGCTACTGGCAAAAAGATTTCCTCATATTCGATTCTCTCTTTCTGAGTATACCCCTTCACAACAAGCCTTGCTTTGAAGGTTTCCACCTTCCCGTCTGTCCCTCTTTTCCTTTTGTAGATCCATTTACATCCAATAGCTTTTACACTATTTGATGGTTCTACTAGCTCCCAGACTTTGTTAGAATACATAGATTCTATTTCTGAATTCATTGCTCTTTGCCAAGATGCTGCATCTTTATCTTGGAGTGCTTCATCATATGTTCGGGGATCAGGTTCATGTTTACCTGGGATCAATTCCGAAGACTCTCCTAAAAACATAAATCTTTCAGGTTGCCTCACAACCCTCCCACTACGACGAGGCACTGTCTGTAATTGTGTATCATTTGTGATACGTGTTGCAGTTTCTTGTGATATTTCATCTTGCACTCTTAGTACTAAAGTAGACGTGTCCTCTCTCATTTCTTCTAGAACAATTTCACTCATGGACTTGTGATTTATTACATAGTCCTCTTCTAAAAATTGGGCATTAGTGCTAACAATGACCTTTTGATCTTTAGGACTATAAAAAAACCACCTTTCGTTCCTTTAGGATAACCTATAAACAGGCGAACTTCTGTACGAGATTCCAACTTATCAGCATCTCCCTTCAGCACATGTGCTAGACTACCCCAAATCCGGATATGACTCAGACTAGGCTTACGCCCATTCCACAATTCCATGGGAGTAGAGGGTACTGATTTAGAAGGTACCAAGTTCAGAATGTACACTGCCATTTCTAAAGCATATCCCCAGAACGAATTTGGTAATTATGAATAACTCATCATCGATCTAACAATTTTCATAAGAGTCATATTCTTTCATTCTGCCACACCATTCTGTTGGGGGTGTAGCAGGTGCAGACAATTGGGATTGAATCTCAACCTCTAATAAGTTATTCCTAAACGCTCTTGAGAGATCTCGCCACAACGATCGGACCGTAGTGTCTTGATACTTTTACCATGATGTTTCTCCACATCAATCTTGTACTCTTTGAACTTATCAAAGCACTTAGACTTGCGGCACATCAAGTAAATGTACCCATATCTCGAATAATCATCTATAAAAAAGATAAAATATTCGAAACCACCTCTCGCCTAGATAGTCATAGGTCCACACATATCAGAATGAACCGATTCCAACACATCTTTTGCTCTATACCCCTTGACCTTAAAAGGTCTCTTGGTCATTTTTCCTTCCAAGCAAGATTCGCAGGTTGGAAATTTTTCCAACACTAATGAACCCAAGAATCCATCGGCTATATGCCTTTGAATCCTACTCAAGTTAATATGACCAAGTCTTAGATGCCAAAGATATGTTTGGTTCATTTTCGAAGATTCCTTTCTCTTATTAGAATTAGAGGATGCGTTATTAATTTCCATTTGTTGCTTTGCGAGAGATATTAGATTTAGAGTATACAAATTGCCAACTAATATACCAGAACAGATAATCATCCTATTTTTATTGATAACTACTTTGTCATAAAAAAAATAGCATATTCATCCAAAAATAGTTTAGAAATTAAAATTTAATTCTTTCTAAAACTTGGTACATAAAGATAATTTCTCGAAATTAAAGTTCTATTCCTATCAAATGATAAGTATGTTGGTCCCTTTGGAGGCCGGCAAGAGGGGAGGGGTGAATTGCCCTACAAAAATTAAACACAAAACCTTTCTCGGGTATTCAACTAATTAACAGACACTTGTAATAAAAAAGAAGAGACAAAATTGAAAGATCAGACACAAGAGGGTTTACTTGGTTTGCAATCAGAGGATTGCTAATCCAAGGCAAAGATGACGCACTATCTGATTCTCCTCTGGGCAGAGTAGCCTCTTACAGCGTTGACAGTACAAAAGAATAAAAAGCACAGAAAGAAATGAATTACAAGTGAGTTAAATGATATGTGCCAACCAGTGTTATATTTATAGCACTGGTCGGGGCGCCCCGAAAGGGTTCCGGGCGCCCTAGGGGGATAAAACTTTATCCCCAACGTTCATATCGAGTTTGACTCGATCTGGTCAACATCTTCGGTCCGGGCGCCCCGGAGGGTTCCGGGCACCCCGGACCCCAAAAGTCAACTCTAGTTGACTTTTTCTGCCCGGTCGCTCTGCTTCGGTTCAGCTCGTCTCGGTCCGGGTCTTCAACTCCGGCTCCGCTAGCTTAAGTGATCTCGACCATCCGGAATAGGGCTCACCCGAACCCAAGTTCCGACCTTCTCCTCGAGCAGCCTTCCTTCCTAATTTCTCGTCCCTCGAACGTCGCGCACGTTCTTCTCGTCCACCGGTGTACTCTTCCACGGTCACCTCGTCCCTCGGACGCACCGAGCCCGTCGACTCTCTCCCCGTGCCGTCCTTCTCGCTAGCCGCGTCTTCCGCTCGACTTCCTGTGTTTCTAAGCTCCTGCACACTTAGACACAAGGGTTAAACAAACGTAGGACCTAACTTAGCTTGTTTGATCACATCAAAACACCTTGGAATTCCAACAATCGCCCGGAGGTATTCCTAAGAACTTATTTTGAAATTCGGTCTATTACGAAGTATGGTTTTGTAGCTCCAATGAATCAAGACGGAGAAGAAAAAGAAGAGAGCCACTGGACAAAGAAGGAGTAGAATGAGTCTGTAGCAAACAGCCGTGCGGAATATCACCTACTGAGCGTGTTGCCGCCTCAAGAGGTTAATCGCATCGGAAGCTATTCATCCGCTAAAGAACTCAGGGAGAAGTTCCTGGAACTCCACGAAGGCACGTCTGAAGCAAAGCTCGCTAGAAGAGACATCCTCCGGAACAAGCTGATGAGCATACGTCTGGAAAAAGGTGAGAATGTAGCAAATTTACACGCGAAGGTAAAAGAACTAGTTATTGGTCTCGAGAACCTCGAAGAAACGGTTACAAATCGGGACACAATATGCTACGCACTCAATGCGTTTCCCAGAACTTCAGAATGGACATCAATCGTCGACGCCTACTACATTTCGAAAGACCTGGAGATAAGTAGTTTAGAAGAACTGTTCTCCACTCTTGAATTGCATGAAACCAGGTGTGCAGGAACAAAGGAATCAAGCCAGATGATTGCGCTAAACGCAACCAAAAGGGATGAACCCGAGTCAGACTCAGAGGATGATCAGGAAGCGTACATGGTAAGAAATTTTAAAAAGTTTTTTAGAGCTAATAAATTTAAAGAAATGCAGAATAAAAAGAATCCAAGAAATAGAAGAAGGATGCGTTGCTACCAGTGTCAAAAGAAAGGACACCTAAAAGAAGACTGCTCAAAACTAAAGAAGGACAAAGGCAAGATTCCCAAGAAGCACAAGAACCTAAAAGTTACTTGGGACGACACTTCTTCATCTGAGTCTGAGATTCAAGAATATGCCGGGATAGCACTGATGGCAAGCTACGAAGGACAGAGTACATCAGAACCCAGCATCGATGAAGGGGGAGCGACCTCAGATGGAAGTAGCGAAGCAGGGGGAGATTCAGGCTTCAAGTCTAATATGGTAAGTGAGGTATGTCTCTTACCCCCTGATGAACTTTACTTTGGTATTAAGGCAATGGAAAAATTCATGTATAAATTAGAAAATAAAAATACCAAATTAGAAAATGAAATTTTAGAAACAAAAAGAATATTGGCAAAATCATGTCTTATAGAGGGTTTTGAAAAATTGAAAATTGAAAATGAAAAACTAAAAGAAGAAATAGAAAGATTGAAAAATCTAATGGTCCAAATAGTTCTACTTTTAGAAATTATAGAGGTTTAAATTGGTATTATAGATTTCATCAAAGTCAAATTAGAAATATATCAAAAATCTATGTACCTAGGAAATACTTGGTTAATCTTGTAGGTAGGAACCTCTACTGGGTTCCAAAAACCTGTTTAATTTAAAATTAAAATTAGACTTAGCATTTTCAACAAGGAAATTAAACAACTAATTTCATTATGAGGCTTTGTCTAAGGAAGTGGTTGTTGCTCCAATAACTAAGAAGGCCTAGTGCCTCGTCACGACCTGGAAGTCAAGTATCGAAATGAAAAGTTTAATTGACTAACTGAAAAAGCATTAATTTAAATTACTTAATGCTTTAAAAGAGTTATTCAATTTGTGTTAGAAAATATTTATTTATTTTTTAACTTGACTTAGATTTTTTTTTTTAAATTACCTTAGAAATTGTTTATGAAAGTTAACTTAGAATATATTTTTTGCCTTAAGATTTTTTTTTAAAAAAATTTGACTAAGAATTTTTTTATGATAATATTGCCTTAGAATTTTTTTTAAAATTAACTTAGAATTGTTTCTTATGAATATTAACTTAGAAATTTTTTTTCTGAAAATTAGAAAATTTTTTTTTTAGGAAATGTTGAAATAAGTTTCAAACTTAAAATTTTAGAAAATTTTTGTTAACACTTATGACTATTTTTTTCTGAAAAATGTTTTACTTAAAATTTTTTTCTTCGAAAGAAAAATTCTAAAGAGTGTCTTTACTTAGACATTTTTAAATTTTTTTTACACTTCAAATTTTTTTAGAATTTACCTTAGACTTGTTTATAACCCCAATTTTTATGTGATCAAAGGGGGAGAAGTATGTTAAGTCTAGGGGGAGGTAATATAATTTTTCAATTGAAAAATATTTGGACTTATTTGAATATAAATTGTTTTGCATATGTTTACCCTAACTTAACTCGGGTTGCTCACATCAAAAAGGGGGAGATTATTGGAACCCCAAGGTGTTTTGATGTGATCAAACAAGCTAAGTTAGGTCCTGCGTTTGTTTAACCCTTGTGTCTAAGTGTGCAGGAGCTTAGGAATACAAGAAGTCGAGCGGAAGACGCGGCTAGCGAGAAGGACGACACGGGGAGAGAGTCGACGGGCTCAGTACGTCTGAGGGATGAGGTGACCGTGGAAGAGTACACCGGTGGACGAGAAGAACGTGCGCAGCGTTCGAGGGATGAGAAACCGGGAAGGAAGGCTGCTCGAGGAGAAGGCCGGAACTTGGGTTCGGGTGAGCCCTATTCCGGATGGCCGAGATCACCCAAGCTAGCGGAGCCGGAGTTGAAGACCCGGACCGAGACGAGCTGAACCGAAGTAGAGCGACCGGACGAAAAAAGTCAACTATAGTTGACTTTTTGGGTCCGGGGCGCCCGGAGCTGACCGGGGCGCCCGGAGCCCTCCGGGGCGCCCGGAACCCTCCGGGGCACCCGGACCGAAGATGTTGACTAGATCGAGTCAAACTCGATCTGAACGTTGGGGGATAAAGTTTTATAGCACTGGCCGGGGCGCCTCGAAGGGGTTCCGGGCGCCCTCGTGGGATAAAACTTTTTCCTCCAACGTTCAGATCGAGTTTGACTCGATCTGGTCAACATCTTCGGTCCGGGCGCCCCAGAGGGTTCCGAGTGCCCCGGAGGGGTCCGAGCGCCCCGGTCAGCTCCGGCCGCCCGAACCCCAAAAGTCAACTCTGGTTGACTTTTTCCGTCCGGTCGCTCTGCTTCAGTTCAGCTCGTCTCGGTCCGGGTCTTCAACTCCGGCTCCGCTAGCTTGGGTGATCTCGGCCATCCGGAATAGGGCTCACCCGAACCCAAGTTCCAGCCTTCCTTCCCAGTTTCTCGTCCCTCGAACGCCGCACACGTTCTTCTCATCCACCGGTGTACTCTTCCGCGGTCACCTCGTCCCTCGGACGCACCGAGCCCGTCGACTCTCTCCCCGTGTCGTCCTTCTCGCTAGCCATGTCGTCCGCTCGACTTCCTGTGTTCCTAAGCTCCTGCACACTTAGACACAAGGGTTAAACAAACGCAGGACCTAACTTAGCTTGTTTGATCACATCAAAACACCTTGGGGTTCCAACAATCGCACTAGTTTGCACAGATCATTTAACTCACTTGTAATTCATTTCTTTCTGTGCTTTCTGTTCTTTTGTACTGTCAACGCTGTAAGAGGCTACTCCGCCCAGAGGAGAATCATATAGTGTGCCATCTTTGCCTTGGATTAGCAATCCTCTGATTGCAAACAAAGTAAACCCTCTTGTGTCTGATCTTTCAATTTAGTCTCTTCTTTTTTATTACAAGTGTCTGTTAATTAGTTGAATATCCGAGAAAGGTTTTGTGTTTAATTTTTATAGGGCAATTCACCCCTCCCCTCCTGCCGTCATCCAAAGGGACCAACAAAGTAGGCATCTCCCACTGTAACAGCCGCCACTTTCGTAGCATTGCCCATGTAGACGGTTATCTCTCCCTCATATAGTTGTCAGGTTTCCTAGAACCCCTGCAATGAATTGCAGACAAGATCAGTGACTCCTGTATCTACACACCATGTACTGGTAGATAACACCGCTAAACATGTTTCAACTACTAGAGAATAAGATATACCTTTATTGTTCTCTTTCCTACGAGGGCAGTCCGACTTCCAATGTCTAGTTTGCTTGCAAATAAAGCACTTGCCCTTCGACTTCTTTATTCCTGCTTTTAGTCTAGTACCTAGAGTGTTGGTTGCTATACCTGGAGACCGCTCTAGTTCCCCTGTACAAAAATTTTGTACAAGCATAGAACTTTCCTAGCTACCCTTGTGCTCTACTGAAGTTCAACTTGGATTGCAAATAGAACTTAACATTATTAATCCAAGTTGTCCATCAGAAGTTAAATTTGGATTGGGAATGATGCTTAACATTCTTACTCCAAATTTAACCGATGTGTTCTTCTTAAGTTAAACCATATTACAGAAGTTGATCGAATATCCATTTCAAGGATCGGGTTCTAGGTCAAACGTGGTGAGGCACATGACCTTCTTGGGTATGGGAGCATCCACCACTGCCTAGACAAAGCCTTTCAAAGAAATCAGATATTTAATCTTCTTAAGTAACCTAGGTTTAACTACGAAGACCTCAATAGAAGCACAATATCGAAACATGAAATCGAAACGAAAAATCGATTACAAAAACTATAACTAAAAAACTGATAGCCTCTTATGTTTGGTTTTTCAAGATCTATACAAAAGATGAACTAGTTATGATGCGTAATTAAATAACTAGTTATACCTTTTGTAGCTTATAGACCTCACGGTCTTCTATTGTATTCCTCTTCTTATCTCAGACATCGTGTGGGCGACGATCTACCATGACGAGACTCCACCAAAACCTTCTTCTTCCTTCCAAGTTTCGGCCACCAACAATCTCCTATAGATGAAGAACTTTGGCCACCAACCAAGCTCTAAGGGATGCTAAGAAACAATACCTCCTATCTCTTCTTCTTCCTCTAACAAGATCCGGCCACCAACAACTCCTAGAGATGAGATGCTGCCGGCCACCAAGGAAGAAGAATAGGGAAAGAAGAGGGCCGACCACCACCAAGGAAGAGAGGAGAGGAATAATAGATGTGTTATTGTGAGGTGAGGCACCTCTACCCTCTCTTTTATATTCCTTGGTCTTTGCAAATAAGAAAAGTTTTAAACATAATTAAAACTTCTTTATATTCTTTGCCAATGTCTATGAAGGAAAATTTAATTAAAACTTCCTAATAAACCTTTAATGGTCGACCCCTACCTTGTTCTCCAAACAAGGAAAGTTTTAAACAAAAAATTAAAATTTCCTTAATTGTTTCTGGTAAGAAATTTTAATTAAAAAATTTCTTTCTATAAATCCCTTCATGGTTGGTTATAAAAGGAAAGTTTTATAAATTAAAAACTCTCTTTTAAAACATGTGGATGGTTACAAAAGGAAAGTTTAATCAAAAATTAAAATCTACCTTTAAACTATAAATAAGGAAAGATATCAAACCTTTCTCTTAATCCTTTGTAGAAAGCTATAAAAGGAAAGATTTATAATTTTAAAACTCTCTTTTAAAACCATGGCTTCCACATAAGGAAAGATTTAAAATTTATCAAAAAATTAAAATATTCCTTTTAACTACAAATAAGGAAAGATATCAAACCTTTCTCTTAATCCTTTGTAGAAAGCTATAAAAGGAAATATTTATAATTTTAAAACTCTCTTACAATGTGAATGTGGCCGGCCACCCTTGCTTGGGCTCCAAGTTAGGGTCGGCCACAACTTGAACCCATCTAACCTTGGTTTGGCCGACCCTAGCTTGGGCTCCAAGTTTGGCTTAGCCGACCACCTTAAGGTGGGTAAGAAGTTGGGTTTGGTGATATAAGACTTTATAAATAAGAGGCTACAATAGGAACCGAGAGGAGGAATTAGTTTTGGTCTCCCGATGAGCTTGAGCTTCCCATGTTCGCCCCGATCACCCAACTCAAGTTCATCAATAATATCTCATTCAACTAAAGAGTTATTATTGCACTACCGCACCAATCCCATATTACTATATGAGTTCCTTCTTATCATGAGTGTGTTAGTCTCTCTGTGTTTAAGATATCGAATGCCCATTAATTAAATGAGTTACTGACAACTCACTTAATTAATATCTACCTTCAAGAGTAGTACCACTCAACTTCATTGTCATGCCGGACTAGGTCCACTTGTAGGGTTTACATGACAATCCTTATGAGCTCCTCATAGGGACATCATCAACCTAGATTACTAAGACACAGTTTCATTCTATAATCAACAACATGTTGGTGCGGGAAGCATCCGACGATCGAACCATTGTTTTGATAATGGAAAAGGAATTCAAAATTAAGGTTATGTTGTTATCTAACAAGGTTCATGGAGCTTGCAGGAAAGTCCTAAGTGGTACTTTGGCGGGTGAAAAACCCTAGGGGGTGGTAACCCTAGGTCATAGGGGGTAGTAACCCTATGCGGAAAGTCTTGGCTAGTCAAAGGCTTCAGGTAAAAGTCCTAGGGGTGGTAACCCTAGGTGGAAAGTCCTGGTGTCGCGAACTAGGTGGAAGACTGGACGAGCCGGGAAGCGGGAGTCCAGCAGAAAGTCCGGAAGCATCGAGTGCCGAGCAAAAGTCCAGTCGATCTGGAGGATCGAGCTGGCATCAGGTAAACTCTCCTAAGAGGAGTAGGTGAGGACACCTTCCCCGCAGAGGGAACAGTAGGCGTCGGGTCGACCTAGGGTCTTTCGGTCGGAAATCCGAAGTTAGACCCGGACAGTCTGGAGACTGTCAAATCTATTTCTACATCTTATCGTTTGTGCTCTAACTCTGTTTTGCAGGAACCTAATATTTTTATGCAGGGTTAGGTCTGACCAGGATCGGTCGACCGAATATTGGGATCGGTCGACCGAACACTCAAGCCAGCATATCAAACTTCCAGAGATTGGACCAGGCTCAACCAGAGGATCGGTCGACCGAACCTTGGGATCGGTCGACCGAACCAAGGGTCAGCGTCGACTGGATCAGGCCAGGTTGGTCGAGTCAGAGGGGCTGATTGGTCGACCGAACGATGGGATCGGTCAACCGAACCGAGGATGAGACTTGACCAGATCGAAGCGGAGCGAGCAGATCGGATGGGAGAAGACCGTCTGATCGGTCGACCGAACGTAGGGATCGGTCGACCGATCCGCCTTGGGTCAAGCCTGATCCCGAAACTTGGGGATCTGGATCAGCCTCACAGAGCCTCTAAAAAGGATCCTCGGAAGCAGCCGAATCACATCACAAACATAAGAACCTGTGCTACTTCGTACGCTGCTACAAACGCTCCAACAACTCTCTGCTACTCCAACGAATTACAACTCCAAATCTCTTTGTTTTCGTTTCGTTGGTATAGCTTTTCTTTTATTTGCACTTAACTGTAATTCAAATTGTAATCATCTTTTCGAGACTATAGTTGTTACCCACCGAAAGCGATCAACGATCGCGGGCCTTGGAGTAGGAGTCACCCTAGGCTCCGAACTAAGTAAACTCTTGGTGTCCTCTGTCTTCTGTGTGTTTTTGCTTGTTCCACTTATCTTTTCGCTGCTTTAACTCGATACACTTTTTCTTACGATTCCGAAATGTGTGAAATAGCCACGAACGCTATTCACCCCCCCTCTAGTGCTTTCAATCCAACAATTGGTATCAGAGCGAGGTTGCTTTGATTTGGTGCAACCACCAATTAAGCAATTTTTAGTGGTATTTTCAGTTTTTTGGAGTCTATCGGAATTGGTATAATTACTATATTCCGATCTATTTCTCGTTCGAATCAATTTTTTTCTTGAAGTTGGTGTAACACCACTCGAGTTCGTTTTTTCTTTATATATCCCGCACTACTAATCCAAGACCCAGTCTTGGAACAGATTCTCCGTCTTTTGTGCGCAGGTTTTAGAATGGCACTTCAAGAAGGTTATAGCACCGCTCGTCCACCGCTCTTCACTGGAGACAACTTCAGGTATTGGAAGGGCCGGATGGAGGCATATCTCTAGACTCATTTTGAAGTCTGGATGATTGTCAAAACTGGGCTCCAACTACCAACTGACAGCACCGGCAAACAACTACCATATGAGGACTGGGACGCAACACTGATAAAGAAAGTAGAAGCAAACGCAAAGGCTACCTGCATACTCCAGTGTGGTCTGACAAAGGAGGAACTTAACAGAGTAGGACCATTTTCAAGTGCAAAGGAGCTATGGGAAAAGCTAATCGAGCTACATGAGGATACATCAGAAACCAAGGTGAGTAAACGAGATCTGCTTTTCAATAAATTATATAACATTAAAATGCAGGAAAATGAGACGGCTAGTCAACTCCACGCCCGGATTCAAGATCTACTCAATGGGCTTCACGCGATCGGACAGAAACTGGAGAACCGCGATATATTGAGGTATGCTTTAAACACCTTCCCGAGAAATGCCTTGTGGGCATCCATGGTAGATGCCTACAAGGTTTCTAAAGATTTATCTTCCATTAAATTAGATGAACTTTTTTTTTGAATTTGAACTGCATGAGCAGACTAATGCACGCTCGGTCAAGAAGGGTATAGCTCTCGTTGCAGGTTCTAGCAGAACGCGTGAATCGAGATCGAGGCGCATAATTGAACAAGAGTTAGAAGAAGAACCTGACTCTGATGATGAAGACAACAAACTTACGACTGAGCTCCTCAACCTAGTAAGGAAACTCTACAAGAAAAAGAAAGGCTTCACCAAGAAGGATCTCAAGAAGGCAATTCAATCCAAGGAGGCTCAACCAAAGTCAAAAGTAAAATTTGAAGTGACATGCTACGGCTGTAATCAGAAGGGGCACATCAAAGCCAACTGGCCAAATCAAAAGGATGCAAAGAAGCAGCAACAGAAAAAGAAGGCTCTGAAGGCGACCTGGGACGAGTCATCCTCGGAAGAGTCCAACGACGAAGAACTCGAACAGACGAGTTTTCTTGCGATGACAGCTCGGGAGTACATTCAAGAATCCAGAAGCGAGGACGAATTAGAAGCTGAGTCCGTATCCGTTTCTGAAGGGCCTAACCCCGCTGTAAGTATCCCGCGTTTACACAATTTAGTAAACTACTTAATGCGAAAATTAGCAAAATCGAACATTAGGATCAAGTCACTTCTTAAGGAGGTAACCACCCTCAAAGAAGTGACCAACTTTGAATCCTTGCCTGACCCAGTTCAGACTGGAAACTCAACTCAAGTCCAAAAGCTTGAGGACAAAAACTCCAGTCTGAAAACTTAGGTTAAGGACTTGAAGAAAATGTTGGAATGGTTTTCTTTAGGCTGCAAGAATCTTGACCTAATTCTTGGGATACAAAGAGTCGTTTACAACAAATCTGGATTAGGTTTTAAGACCAAAAAGAAATATCGATCCTATCTAACCTTAGTCAATAGATCAAATAAAAATGTAGTCCAAGCATGGGTACCTAAGTCCAACTTGGTCAATCAAGTTGGACTTGGTCGATATTGGGTCCCCAAGGATCAAGTCAATTACCTTGATAGACCTTATCGAGACTATGATCCAGGGGAGCAAAAAGAAAATTATCATAACAAACAAATACATTAAATAAATAATTAAATCATCTTAATAAATAAACAATTAAATTGAATCATTTTAATAAATAATTAGTTAAATTAAAATTATTTTAATCTTAAAGGAACATAATTAAAGGAGGCTCCAGAATAGCTGGCACCTCCAAAAGGAATATACCCGACAGGGTAACCGAACGTAACCTACCCGGCAGGGTAATTAGCACTAGAAGGGCTAAGTTTAACTTGACCCACGGTACTGGTGAAGTATTGGATGATAGTACGTTAGGGAAACTTAGTCTATGCATGTCTAGGAAGATATGACTTCGACCTGGTGCATTTGGCTAAGTGGAACTGACCGAAGCTACCCTTTATGGATCCTAACCAGTTAGACCAAGGTTTTGTACTAAGTTCAGTGGATAGGACTATTTGGAAAACTTTGAAGGCATGGTTACTTTAATGATGTCCAAGTGACTCACCATAGCTCAGAGGTTTATCCAAAGAATGCATGTTTGCTGAGCCCAAAGCTAAACCTAAATCTAACACAAAGTTAAATCAAACCTTATAATCGAACCTAATGCATCTCACAAAATTGTAGGATCCCCTGATTGAAAAATCTAGATCGGGTGAGATGACTAAGGACAAAACAAATTAAAATCAAATTAAAATTAAATTAATCATATTAAAATTAAATTAATCATATTAAAATTAAATTTAAATTAAATTAATCATATTAAAATCAAATTAAATCAAATTCTTTTAAAAAACTTATTTAAAAATTCTTTTAAAAAACTTATTTAAAATTCTTTTAAAACTTATTTAAAATTCTTTTAAAACTTATTTAAAAATTATTTTAAAAACTTATTTAAAATTCTTTTTAAAAAAACTTATTTAAAAATTCTTCTAAAAACTTATTTAAAATTCTTTTAAAACTTATTTAAAAATTCTTTTAAAAACTTATTTAAAATTCTTTTAAAAAAACTTATTTAAAAATTCTTCTAAAAACTTATTTAAAATTCTTTAAAAACTTATTTAAAATTCTTTTAACACTTATTTAAAATTCTTTTAAAAACTTATTTAAAAATTCTTTTAAAAACTTATTTAAAATTCTTTTAAAAACTTATTTAAAAATTCTTTTAAAAACTTATTTAAAAATTATTTTAAAAAACTTATTGAAAATTCTTTTAAAAACTTATTTAAAATTCTTTCAAAAATTTATTTAACATTATCTTAACCAATTTAATTAACCTAACCAACACCTACTTAAATCCAATTAGGTTAAACCAATCTTCTTACTTTAAATGTAGCTAACCTCAATCGAACTATCTTTTCATCAAAATGATTCCAATTTAGATACTTTATGTGTAGGAATTGGATCAATGGATGTTGGATAATGGATGCTCCAGACACATGACTGGAGACAAATTGAAGTTCACAAGGCTCAAGTTAAAGAATCTAGGCTCAGTTGTATTCGACAACGACGGTAAACTTAAGGTAATCGGAAGAGGTAACATCGAACTCAACTTAGACTTTATTATTCGAAAAGTCTCATTAGTTGAAAACTTTAACTTTAATTTACTCAGCATTAGCCAATTATGTGATAGTGAATACTTAGTTAACTTTACCAAATCTGGGTGTACAATTAAAAATGCTTATAACACTGAAATTATACTTAAGGGCATTAGAAGAAATAATGTATACACAATTAACCTACCAACATTCTCAACAAAGTGTCTCCTGACACAACAAGAATAAACTGAGTTATGGCATAGGAGACTGTGTCACACTCACACCAGACTTATTTCAAAAATAAGCCAAATTAAAAGTTGTTGAAAGTTCAATTTGCAATGCTTGTCAACAGGGTAAACAAACCAAATCAACCCATAAATTAACCAACTTAAATAGAACAACTTCAATACTTGAGCTCCTTCACCTAGATTTGTTTGATTCGCATGGAGCCAAGTCACTAAACAAAAACCAATATTGCCTAGTAATAATCGACGACTACTCAAGATATACTTGGGTAAAATTTTTAAAAACTAAAAATAAAACCTTTGAAACATTTAAAATCTTTTGCAAATTAATAGAAAATGAAAAAGACACTCACATAAAAAGAATCAGAAGCGATAATGGGGGAGAATTTGAAAATCACAACTTTACTGAATTTTGTGAAATAAATGGGTACAAACATGAATACTCCTGCCCTAGGACCCCTCAACAAAATAGTCTAGTAGAACGGAAAAACATAACCCTACAAGAAGCTGCTAGGACCATGTTAAACGAATATAAACTATCTAATGAATTCTGGGCTGAAGCAGTTAATACAGCCTGTTACATTCAAAATAGGATTTTAATTAACAAATTTCAAAATAAAACACCCTATGAAATTTATTATAATAAAATTACCAACTTAAACTATTTAAAAGTATTTGGGTGTAAAGTCTTCATTTTGAACACTAAAGACTACTTAGGGAAATTACATCAAAAACAACCCCTGGAATATTTTTAGGGTATTCAACAACCAGTAGGGCATATAGAGTGTATAACAAAAATACCCTAAAAGTAGAAGAAACAACAAATATAATATTTGATGAAGAAAATAAATTACCCAACATAATAAATGAAAATGCTAACTTAATAAACAGAGAAGATGACGAAATTCAACCTGAACCTATTGAATCTGAAGAACAAATCACAAGCTCAAATGATATAAGACCAACAAGAACAAACACAAATCACCCATCTGACCAAATTTTGGGTGATCCACCTTTAGGAGTCAGAACTAGGTCATCTTATAGGAACCAGAGCCAAATAGCCCTGATTTCAAAAATTGAACCCAAAACTATAGAAGAAGCCCTACCAGACCCAGATTGGACTCTAGCAATGCAAGAAGAATTGACCCAATTTGAAAGAAATCAGGTCTGGGAATTAGTGCCTAAACCCGTTGATAAATCCATAATTGACACTAAATGGGTTTTTAGAAACAAATTAAATGATCAAGGTGAAATAGTCAGAAACAAAGCTAGATTAGTAGCTAAAGGGTTCAGTCAAGTAGAAGGACTAGACTATGATGAGACCTATGCCCCTATAGCAAGACTTGAATCCATTAGAATGTTGCTGGCCTATGCAGCACACAAAAGATTCAAGCTATTTCAAATGGACGTAAAATCCATTTTTTTAAATGGATTTATTAAAGAAGAGGTATATGTTGGTCAACCTCCAGGATTTGAGGACGTAGAACAACCAAATTATGTCTTTAGACTAAAAAAGTCCCTATACGGACTAAAACAAGCACCTAGAGCTTGGTATGAACATCTGTCCAATTATCTAATATCAAAAGGATTTAACCAAGGTCAAATAGACCCAACCCTTTGTTGGTTGCTACTCGGAAAACCCAATGACTCCACTGTACAAAAATTTTGTACGTGATCTGAACCTTTCCTAGCTACCATGTGTCCTTTTAAGTTAAACTTGTATCGCTTGCGGAACTTAACACGTTTGATTCCAAGTTTAACTTATATGTTCTTTTAGGTTTAGATTTGGATCTCCTGCGGAACTTAACACGTTTGATCCAAATCACCTAGGTTATCAATTCAATTAAATATTAGTTTCCAAAATTTGCTTCCAGTATTGCATGGCGAGGCACTTGGCCTTCTTGGATATGGGAGCAACCACCACCGACTAGACAAAGCCTTTTAAGGAAAGTTAATATTTAATTTCCTTATATAACTCTAGGTTAACCAAAAGGAACAATCAAATCACAAGGAAAAAAGAAAAAGAACACAACATCGAAATTAAACTCGAAAAACAAGAATCGTATGCCTCTTGTATTTGGTATTTATACAAAGAAAAATTAACTAGTATGATGCGGAAATTAAATACTAGTTATACCTCTTCCTTGTATGCAAAATGTTGGATCGAGACCGCGCTAGAGGGGGGGGTGAATAGCGCTCGTGGCTATTTCGTACGATTATCAGAAAATTATCGGAGTAATTAAGACGTAGCGGAATAAAATAAAGACAAAGACACAAAGGTATTTACTTCGTTCGGAGCCTAAGGCGACTCCTACTCGAAGGCCCGCGATCCTTGATCGCTTCCGGTGGGCAACAACTATAAGCTCGATAAGAATTGCAAATTACAAATGTAACAATAATTAGAATAACTTTGTACCGACAACTTAAAGAAGAGAAAAACGAAGCTCCGGGTCGTCGGAATGTTGCAGCAGCACTTCGGAATGACTTTGTTAGCAGCACGTTGAAGAAGGAAAGCTCAGAACTTTTTCCTCTGAAGTGCTGGTCGAAACCCCCTTATAAAGGGTGTTCAAGGCGCCTTGAAGGCTGTTCAAGGCGCCTCCATGCTGCCTGGTCTTCCGCGTGGATAACATCTGATCTGGTCGAACTTCATCCTCTCAAGGTGCCTTATAGCCCTCTCAAGGCGCCTTCCAAGGCGCCTTCTGCCTGCTTCAAGGCGCCTCCAGTGGTGCTTTCAGCTTTTGCACCCGAGGCGCCTCCAAGCTCCATGGAGGCGCCTCGGACACTGTTCATCCGAGGCTTTAGGTTGCTCCTTTGCACCTGCAAGATACGTTAGTCCCAAACACTATCCTGCAACACAAAGTTAGCACAATAAACATGATAAATGAAGTATAGACAGTCTCCGGACTGTCCGAGTCTGACTTCGGGTTTCCAACCGGAAACCCTAGGTCGACCCGACGCCTACTGTTCCCTCTTCGGGGAACGCGTCCTCACCTACTCCACTCAGGAGATTTACTTGTTGCCAGTCGATCCTCCAGATCGACTAGACTTTTGCTCAGCACTCGATGCTTCCGGACTTTCTGCTGGACATCCGCTTCCCCGGCTAGTCCAGTCTTTCACCTGGTTCGCGACACCAGGACTTTCCACATAGGGTTACCACCCCCTAGGACTTTTGCCTGAAGACATCGACCTACCAAGACTTTCCGCATAGGGTTACCTCCCCCTATGACCTAGGGTTACCACCCCCTAGGGTTTTACCCTTTGCCTAACCGCAGCTAGGACTTTCCTGAAATCCTCAAGTAGACTTGTTAGACTACAAAACATCTTAACTTTGAATTCTTTGCCATTATCAAAACACGAGTTCGATCGTCGGATGCTTCCCGCACCAACAATCTCCCCCTTTTTGATTATGGCAACTCAAATTCAAAGTTAAGTAAACAAACGAATAGATAGACATAAACGAATAGATATACATTTTTAACACAGGCAAATCTGCTAAGTATAGATGTACAAAGTAACTAAAGCAAATTTTCCTTATATGCTCCCCCTTAACTTTTGCTCCCCCTTAACTTTAACTTTTTGTTTACATTTTTGCTACTCTCCCCCTTTGCCATATATCAAAAATGGGCAATAATAGATATTTGATTGAGTTGTACAAGTTTTTACTAAGGTCAACAGGTTAGCTAAGTTCAACAGGGTTTGAAAGTTAATGTCAATTGGAACTTAGTTTCAATAATATTTTAAGTTTTAGGACAAGGTGATTCATTCAAGTTAAGTTGATCCTTAAGTCCAAGCACAAGTCATGTTCACTAGATTGATTTACTAGGTATCAGAGCCCTAAAGATCAAAACATTCTTAACTAGAAAATTGAGTATCCTTTACCAACTGTCTAACCTTTAGTTACTTGCTCATTGTCTACAGAACAATAGCTTTCACTTGGTTAGTCAAGTTAAGTTATTTTGGTCCAGTTAGACTTGGCTAGAGCTGGAGGACTTAACTTGATTAATGTATATTGCGTATTTAATGCCCAGACTCATATTGATGCACAGACATAAGCATTCTTGAGTCCAGGCTATACCCTATGCATCTCACGCCGTTCTATGTTTTTCAATCACAATCAAGGTAAACCTAGGTGCTTGTGAGATGCTCTGGCTTAAGTCTAGGGGAACATGATTTTCGCTGCGTCTTAATTTGTCTTGAGATGCTCTGATACCAATTGTTGGATCGAGACCGCGCTAGAGGGGGCGGTGAATAGTGCTCGTGGCTATTTCGTACGATTATCAGAAAATTATCGGAGTAATTAAGACGCAGCGGAATAAAATAATGACAAAGACACAAAGGGATTTACTTCGTTCGGAGCCTAAGGCGACTCCTACTCGAAGGCCCGCGATCCTTGATCGCTTCCGGTGGGCAACAACTATAAGCTCGATAAGAATTACAAATTACAAATGTAACAGCAATTAGAATAACTTTGTACCGACAACTTAAAGAAGAGAAAAACAAAGCTCCGGGTCGTCGGAATGTTGCAACAGCACTTCGGAATGACTTTGTTAGCAGCACGTTGAAGAAGGAAAGCTCAGAACTTTTTCCTCTGAAGTGCTGGTCGAAACCCCCTTATAAAGGGTGTTCAAGGCGCCTTGAAGGCTGTTCAAGGCGCCTCCATGCTGCCTGGTCTTCCGCGTGGATAACATCTGATCTGGTCGAACTTCATCCTCTCAAGGCGCCTTATAGCCCTCTCAAGGCGCCTTCCAAGGCGCCTTCTGCCTGCTTCAAGGCGCCTCCAGTGGTGCTTCGCAGCCAGCTCAGCTTTTGCACCCGAGGCGCCTCCAAGCTCCATGGAGGCGCCTCGGACACTGTTCATCCGAGGCTTTAGGTTGCTCCTTTGCACCTGCAAGATACGTTAGTCCCAAACACTATCCTGCAACACAAAGTTAGCACAATAAACATGATAAATGAAGTATAGACAGTCTCCGGACTGTCCGAGTCTGACTTCGGGTTTCCAACCGGAAACCCTAGGTCGACCCGACGCCTACTGTTCCCTCTACGGGGAACGCGTCCTCACCTACTCCACTCAGGAGATTTACCTGTTGCCAGTGCGATCCTCCAGATCGACTGGACTTTTGCTCAGCACTCGATGCTTCCGGACTTTCTGCTGGACATCCGCTTCCCCGGCTAGTCCAGTCTTTCACCTGGTTCGCGACACCAGGACTTTCCACCTAGGGTTACCACCCCCTAGGACTTTTGCCTGAAGACATCGACCTACCAAGACTTTCCGCATAGGGTTACCACCCCCTATGACCTAGGGTTACCACCCCCTAGGGTTTTACCCTTTGCCTAACCGCAGCTAGGACTTTCCTGAAATCCTCAAGTAGACTTGTTAGACTACAAAACATCTTAACTTTGAATTCTTTGCCATTATCAAAACACGAGTTCGATCGTCGGATGCTTCCCGCACCAACACAAAAAACCTCAAGATCTTCTGTCGTATCCCTCACCTCCTCTTGGACGTCGTGTGGGCGACGATCCTCCAAGACGAACACCACCTGGAAAGCTTCTCCTCCTTCTCTAGAGTTCGGCCACCACCACCACAAAGGAGCAAAAGAGAGCAAAGGGAAGAGAGGGAGAGGGGCCGACCACTTGATGATCTCCAACAACACAATATCAATTGTTATGTTTTTCAAGGCCTCCCCTTCCCCCCTTTTTATATTAGTTTCCCAACGGAAAATTATGAAAAGAGTTTTATAAAAAATTAGACTCATTCCTATTTCCCTTTTTTTTTTTATTTTTCTTTCCTTTTAATTAATCAATCCTAGATTGATTTATTAATTAAATAACTATTTGTTGATGTTTAATTATTTGACCGGCCCCTTGCTTGGGCACCAAGCAAGGTGGCCGACCACTTATAAAAGGGAAAGAAAGAAATTTTTTTTATAAAATTTTAAAAGAAGAAAACTTCTAATAAAATTTTACAAACTCTCTCTTTTTTCTAATGTGGATATTAAAAGGAAAGTTTTAAAATTTAAAACCAAGTTTTAAAATTTAAAACATCTCTAATAATATTTCTTTTTAAAAGAAAGTTTTATAAATTTTACAACTCTCTTTTAAAACCTTGTGGCCTAATTTAAATTAGGAAAATTTTATAAATTTTTAAAATATCTCTTTTTACAAATTGTAAATATCTGAGGAAATTTAAAAATTCAAAAACAACCTTCCTAATTTAAATATTGCGGCCGGCCCCCTTGCCCAAGGCAAGGGCCGGCCACTTCTAGAGAATATGTGGCCGGCCATTGCTTGGTCACCAAGCAATGAACCGGCCCCTTCTTGGACACCAAGATAGACTTTTCTTTGGATGGACTTGAGGCTTTATTGAGGCTACAACAGGGACCTAGAGGAGAAATTGGTTTTGGCCTTCCGATGAGCTTGAGTATCCCGTGCTCGCCCCGAACACACAACTCAAGTTCATCGATAATAACTCATTCCACTAGAGAGTTATTACCGCACTACCGCACCAATCCCAAATTACATTATGGGCTCCTTCTTATCATGAGTGTGTTAGTCTCCCTGTGTTTAAGATTACGAATGTCCACTAATTAAGTGAGTTACTGACAACTCATTTAATTAATATCTAGCTCCAAGAGTAGTACCACTCAACTTTATTGTCATGTTGGACTAGGTCCACCTGCAGGGTTTAACATGACAATCCTTATGAGCTCCTCTTGGGGACATTCTCAACCTAGATAACTAGGACACAGATTCCTTCTATAATCAACAACACATACTATAAGTAATATCATTTCCCAACTTATCGGGCATATTGATTTATCGAGCTAAACCTCACCCTTTGATAAGTCAAAGAAATAAATATTAAATATACATGCTTGTTATTATATTAGGATTAAGAGCACACACTTCCATAATAACTAAGGTCTAGTTCTTTTACTAAGTCAGTACAAAAAGAACTTACCTAAATGATCCTACTCAATACACTTAAAGTGTATCAGTGTAATTTATTAGTCAAGATAAACTAATACTTAATTACACTACGTCTATTCTGATGGTTTGTTCCTTTCCATCTTAGTCGTGAGCAACTGTTTATAATTTATAGAGAACCGACAACATGATCTTCTAAGTGTGACTCCACACTCCATGTTATCTACTATATAAATTAATTGAACAATCACATTTAACAAATAAATGTAAACATTTGACCAATGTGATTCTTTATTTCAAAATAAATGTGTACAAAAGCTAAACTTTTAAGTATACACTCCAACAATCTCCCACTTATACTAAAAGTCTAAGCTGCCATATCTGTTGCCATACAT
Source organism: Zingiber officinale (assembly GCF_018446385.1). Classification (NCBI taxonomy): domain Eukaryota; kingdom Viridiplantae; phylum Streptophyta; class Magnoliopsida; order Zingiberales; family Zingiberaceae; genus Zingiber; species Zingiber officinale. The sequence continues at coordinate 31,361,709 of NC_055995.1, forward strand.
TTGATTCCCATCCCCTCCACATGCCGATCAAAAGCATTCACCGGAAGGGCCTTAGTGAAAGGATCTGCCAGGTTATCTGCTGATGCTATCTTGGCGACGACAACTTCTCCTCGCTTGACGATGTCTCGTATCAGGTGGTACTTGCGCTCTATATGTTTACTTGCCTTATGGGCTCGTGGTTCCTTCGAGTTTGCAACTGCACCACTATTATCACAATAAATTGTGATGATTTTGGGCAAACCAGGAATCACATCCAAGTCCATTAGAAAGTTCCTGAGCCATACTGCTTCTTTAGCTGCCTAAGAGGCTGCTACATACTCAGCTTCCATGGTTGAGTCCGAAACGCATTTATGCTTAACACTCCTCCAAGCAATGGCTCCACCTCCTAAAGTAAACACATAGCCTGATGTAGACTTACTGTTGTCCCTATCTGATTGGAAATCTGAATCCGTGTAACCTACAGGGAGCAAATTGTCTGCTTGGTAAACTAGCATATAATCTCTAGTCCTTCTCAGGTACTTTAATATATGCTTTACCGTAATCCAATGTCCTTGTCAAGGGTTACTTTGATATCTGCTAACCATGCCCACAGCAAAACAGATATCAGGTCTCGTACATAGCATTGCATACATTAGGCTTCCTACAGCCGAAGCATAAGGAACTACTTTAATGTCCTCTATCTCCTTTGATGTCTTCGGAGACATCTCTTTAGATAGAGCTACTCCATGCCTAAAAGGTAAGAAACCTTTCTTGGAATCCTGCATGCTAAAATGAGCAAGGATTGTATCTATATATGAAGCTTGGGACAGACACAACATTCTTTTCTTGCGATCTCTTATAACTTTGATCCTAGGGATGTGTGCACATTCTCCTAAGTCCTTCATATCAAATTGTTTGGACAACCATACCCTTACGTCCGATAATACCTTGACATTGTTGTCAATTAACAAAATATCATCTACGTATAGTACAAGAAATACCACCACGTTTTCGTTACATACACAAGACTCATCCGGACACTGAATAAATCCATATGACTGGATTACTTCATTAAATCGGATGTTCCAAGACCTTGAAGCTTGCTTCAGTTCATAAATGGACCGATTGAGCTTGCACACTAGATGCTCTTTGCCTTTTTCAATGAACCCTTCTGGTTGCTTCATATGGATGTTCTCTTCAAGACTTCCATTAAGGAAAGCTGTCTTGACATCCATTTGCCAAATCTCATAATCCATATGAGCAAAGAATGGATAAGAGTATCCGGATAGACTTAAGCATGGCTACCGGTGAAAAGGTCTCCTCATAATCGATTCCCTCTTTCTGAGTGTACCCTTTCGCAACAAGCCTAGATTTGAAGGTTTCTACCTTCCCGTCTGCCCCTCTTTTCCTTTTGTAGATCCACTTGCATCCAACGGCTTTTACACCATCGGGTGGTTCTACAAGCTCCCAGACCTTATTAGAGTACATAGACTCTATTTCAGAATTCATTGCCTTTTGCCAAGATGCTGCATCTATATCTTGGAGTGCTTCGTCATATGTTCGGGGATCAGGTTCATGTTTACCGGGGATCAAGTCCGAAGACTCTCCCAAAAACATGAATCTATCAGGCTGCCTTACAACCCTCCCACTATGACGAGGCACTGTCTGTGGTTGTGCATCATGTGTGACACGTGTTGCAGTCTCTTGTGGTACTTCATCTTGTACTGTTGGTACTGAAGTAGACGTGTCCTCTCTAAGTTCTTCTAGAACAATTTTACTACTGGGCTTGTGATTCATTATATAGTCTTCTTCTAAAAACTGGGCATTGGTGCTAACAATGACCTTCTGGTCTTTAGGACTATAAAATAAACCGCCTTTCGTTCCTCTGGGATACCCCACAAACATACGAACTTCTGTACGAGATTATAACTTATCAGCATCTTGTTTCAGCTCATGTGCTGGACTACCCCAAATCCGAATATGTCTTAGACTGGGTTTCCGCCCATTCCATAATTCTGTGGGAGTAGAAGAAACTGATTTAGAAGGTACTAAGTTCAGAATGTACACTGCCATTTCCAGAGCGTATCCCCAAAACGAATTTGGTAATTCTGAATAACTCATCATCGATCTAACCATCTCCATAAGAGTCTTATTCCTTCGTTCTGCCACACCATTTTGTTGGGGTGTACCAGGTGCGGACAATTGGGATTGAATCCCGGCCTCTGATAAGTAATTCCTAAACTCTCCTAAGAGGTATTCGCCACCACGATCAGACCGTAGTGTCTTGATACTTTTACCTAGATGTTTCTCCACAACAGCCTTGTACACTTTGAACTTATCAAAGCACTCAGACTTACGGCGCATTAGGTAAATGTATCCGTATCTTGAATAATCGTCTATAAAAGAGACAAAATATTCAAAACCACCTCTCGCCTGGATAGACATAAGACCACACAAATCAGAATGAACTAATTCTAACACTTCTTTGGCTCTATACCCCTTGGCCTTAAAAGGCCTCTTGGTCATTTTACCTTCCAAGCAAGATTCACAAGTTGGAAAATTTTTCAACTCTAATGAACCCAAGAGTCCATCGGCTATAAGCCTTTGAATCCTACTTAAGTTAATATGACCAAACCTTAGATGCCAAAGATATGCTTGATTCATTTCCGAAGGTTCTTTTCTCTTATTTGAGTTAGAAGATGTGTTATTAATTTCCATATTTTTCTTTGTGGGAGAAATTAGATTTAAAGTATATAAATTGTCAACCAATGCACCAGAACAGATAATCACTTTATTTCTCTTAATAACCACATCGTTACTAAAGGAAACTGAATATCCATCCAAAAACAGTTTAGAAACTGAAATTAAATTCTTTCTAAAACTGGGTACATAAAGACAATTTCTTAAAATCAAATTTCTATTCTTATTAAAAGATAAGTAGACGTCTCCCACTACAACAGCCGCCACCTTAGTAGCATTGCCCATGTAGACGGTAATCTCTCCTTCAGTTAGTCGTCGGGTTTCCTGGAACCCCTGCAAAGAATTGCAGACATGATCAGTGGCTCTTGTATCTACACACCAGGTGCTGGTAGATAACACCGCTAAACATGTTTCAACAACCAGAGCATGAGATATACCTTTGTTGTTGTCCGCCTTCCAATGCCCTGACTGCTTGCAGATGAAGCACTTGCCCTTCGGCTTCTTCACTTCAGCTTTAGTTCCTGTACTCTGAGATTTATTCACCTTCTTTGCTGAGCTAACTTATTTCTTCTTCTTCTTTCCTTTCGTTTTAGAAGTAGAATCATTTTCAACATAGTGAATATGAGAATTATGACGGAACAAACCTTTTGCTGCCTGAAGTTCTGTCAGTAGTTCCGCCAATGAATATACCCTTTTATTCATATTGTAATTCAGGCGGAATTGCTCAAAACTTCTAGGTAGCATTTGGAGGATCATATCGATCTGGGTTTCCCCATCAATTTCTCCTCCAAGGATTTATATTTCATTCAGATAAGCCATCATCTTTAGGATATGATCCCTTACAGGAGTACCCTCTTGCATGGTGGTTGTCATTATCTTTCTCATGACTTCTTGCCTAGAGGCCCGATCCTGGTGACCAAAGAGTTCCTTGAGATTGTTCATGATATCATAGGCTGTTGGTAAATCTTGATGCTGATGTTGCAATACATTTGACATTGAAGCCAAAATGTAACACCGTGCCATCTCATCTGCTTTTACCCATTTCCTATGATACTCAATCTCTTCTTGGGTAGATTCACCATTGGGTGTATCAGGGCAAGGCTCAGTCAGTACAAACTTATAGCTTTCAGCAGTTAGAACAATGTCCAGGTTCCTTTTCCAATCTATGTAGTTAGGACCAGTAAGTCTGTTCTCTTTTAGTATGATGGCCAGTGGGTTGAAAGTCATCCTAAGAATCACAAATAACTTTTGGTCAGAACTCTAAATTTAGAATAATATTGATTCCTCAAAACAATACTATTTTAAATTAACCAACACCTTAAAACACCGTGATTTTTGTATGCCACGATAGTGTGGACGTATACAAATTCAACATTTGTAAAAGGAGGGTTTAACCCATTAATTTTATTATCTTGTCAACCTAACTTTTTGACAAATAAAATTAATAGTTGGTTTCCTTTGGTCACATGAATAATAGCAATGACTCCGATGGGGAGGATACTATTAGACATGCCTAAGTGTATACCATTACTTGACACTAAGTCCATTAATAAGATTGTGCCCCTTCCGATGGGGAAGATCACACGCTCTTAATTAACTTCCTATAGTCATCCAAAAATGGAAGTTTAATCTAGTGATCCGCAAACAATCTCATTCGATATGGAGGAAGACACTCAGAGCCAACGCGCAAGCTTGTTGCATCACTTATAAACCAGTAATGGAGACCGTGGAATTTATTTAAAAATAATTTCCTCTCCCACTTAGTTATTTAAAGTGAGGAATTTTGACTATGCTAGCCTACTTAACATGCATACTAACAAGCACACAAATGTCACAGCATAAAAAGCAATAAATAGAAAAACTAATTTTCAACTATTATGGTTTTTATCTATTGTTGTCCTCCATGTGTCACCAACCCTAGCTGCTGCCATCTTTGGCCACTGCCACCGGGTCTAGTTGTCGCATCCATCTTGCTCCTTGTTCTGCTGCGCCTCTGGTCCTCAAAAGGTTCCACGCCTTGCAAGATTCGATCCGCGACATAAATAGAATTTTACATTTTTCGATCCTATATTCCTCGAAGGAATGTACATGTAAACTAGATCGAACATAAAATAAAATTTACATCCATCGATCCTATATTCCATAAAAGGAATGTACATGTAACTAGATCAAAAAATAAAATCCTAATTAACTAAATACAGCTCCTGCTGTATTTTATAATACAATCATGCACACACAATAAAATGCCCTTGACATGTCCAAGGGTCCAATCACACACATAATAACTATAAGCCATAATAGTTGGATCCTGCATCCACAAAGTTAGCACATCCTACTATTGACCTGCCTAAATTATGTATGACATGTGCATAATTAAACTAATACCAAATACACAGAGGCAAAACCCTAGCTCTGATACCAATTGTTGGTTGCTACTCGGAAAACCTAATGGTTCCACTGTACAAAAATTTTGTACAAAGGTCTGAACCTTTTCCTAGCTACCATGTGTTCTTTTAATTTAAACTTGGATCGCCTGCGGAACTTAACACGTTTGATCCAAAGTTTAATCTATGTGTTCTTTTAGGTTTAGACTTGGATCTCCTGTGAAACTTAACACGTTCGATCCAAATCACCTAGGTTATTAATTCCATTAAATATTAATTTCCAAAATGGCTTCCAGGACTGCATGGCGAGGCACATGACCTTCTTGGATATGGGAACAACCACCACCGCCTAGACAAAGCCTTTTAAGGAAGCTAATATTTAATTTCCTTAAATAACTTTAGGCCAACCGAAAAGAACAATCAAATCATAAGGAAAAGAAAAACAAAAGAACACAACATCGAAAACAAATTCGATATACTAGAATCGCATGCCTCTTGTATTTGGTATTTTTACAAAGGAATAAAACTAGTATGATGCGAAAATTAAATACTAGTATACCTTTTATTTTGCAAACAAAAACCTCTTGGTCTTCTACCGTATTCCTCTTCTAACCTCGGACGTTGTGTGGGCAACGATCTTCCGAGATGAGAAACCACCAAAGCACCTTCTTCTCCTCCTTGCAAGGTTCGGCCACACCAAGAGCACCTCCAAGGATGAAGAGAAAACACCACCAATGCTCCAAGGGATGCAAGTTTTCTCTCCTTCTTCTCCAAGCTAGAATCTGGCCACCACTTGATCTCCAAGAGGAAAGGAAGTTTCGGCCACAAGGATGGAGAGAAGAGAAAAGGATGTGTTGGTGCGGGTAGCACTAACGGTCTAACTCAGGTTTTGATGAATGATAAATCAGGTTAAGTTAGTTTGTTGTTGCCTAACACTTTGATCGAGTGTGCAGGAGAAGTCCAGATAGGTCGACGGGCTGACCAGATGTCTGGCACGAAGCCCAACTAGGTCGACGGGCTGACCGGATAGCTGGCACGAAGTCCAAGCGGGTCGACGGGCTGGCCGGACGCTTAGGCACGAAGTCCAACTAGGTCGACGGGCTGACCGGATAGATGACACGAAGTCCAGATGGGTCGACGGGCTGACCGGACATCTGGCAGGTAAGTGAGGTAAGTCACTGGAGGGGAGTGACTGCGAGGATGCGTTCCCGGGAAGGGAACATTAGGCGTCGATCCGGCTTAGATCCATTTCGGATATCTAAGTCGAGATCGTGACTAGATTCCGGTCTCGGAAAGACGGAATCTAAGTCATACTCCTTTTGCTAAATTCATACTCACTTTGCTTTTCTATAAAACTGTGCGAACAGTCTGTGTTGCAGGGTATATTTGCCTCGGACTAACCTTTTCTTGTAGGAGAAGGACTTTCTGGAGAAGAGGGGTCCGGGCGCCCGGAGGCAAGTTTTATCCAAGCCGAGTCGTCGCCACGTGGAGTTCGCTGATTAGACTTGCCACGTTGCACTAGGGCGCCCGGAAGGGATCTAGGCGCCCGGAGCAGCATATAAAAGGAGCCCCAGGGGTGGAGCTTCAACATCAACTAAGAATCTACTGCTTGCTCTGCTGCTCTACGCTCCTACGATGTCGCGAGGCTATTCCGACAAAGCGCTTTCTTAAGTCTAATTCTTCTTCTCCTGTCGGTATTTTATTTCTGTCATTTCTTGTACTTAATTATTTTGTAATCATCATTTGAATTGTTAGTGATTGCCCAACGAAAGTTCTCACAGAGTACGGGCCTTCGAGTAAGAGTCGTCACAGGCTCCGAATGAAGTAAAATTACTGTGTCTGTTCTTTTAAATTCCGCTGCGCTTAACTCTTTACAACGTTATTTTTTTGAATCGATATTCACCCCCCCCCCCCTCTATCGACACTTCACGATCCAACAGGATGAGCCGGCCACACCAAGGAAGAAAAGAGGGAGAAAATAATAGAGGTTGTTCACCTTGAAGGCTCCCAAAACCCCCTCTTTTATAATCCTTAGCTTTGGCAAATAAGGAAATTTAATTACAATAAAATTTCCTTAACTTTCCTTAACATGAATTAATTAATAAAATTTAAATAAAATTTTCTAATCAACCATGTTATGGCCGGCCACCTCATGGAGAGCAAACAAGGCAATTTTCAATCAACAATTAAAATTCCTTATTTGTCTTTGGAAATTTTAAAAAAATAAAATTTCCCTTTAAAATCCCTTCATGGTAGATAAAAAGAAATTTCTATAATTTTAATTTTTCAACATGTGAATAATTTACAAAGAAGAAAAATAAAATATCCTTCCAATCTATAAATAAGGAAAGAGATTTAATCTCTTTCTTTAATCTTTTATAGAACCTTATAAAAGAGATATTTTAATTTTTAATCTCTCCAATAAATTATATCTTTCACATAAGAAAAATTTAAAATTAAAATTCTTTTTTAATTTAATAGGGCCAGCCACCTAAGCTTGGGTTCAAGCTAGGGCCGGCCACCCATGAACCAATGGTTTGGCCGGCCCTAGCTTGATCCACAAGCTAGCTTGGCCGGCCCCTACACCATGGGTATGAAGGTGGGTATAGGTGGGTATAGTACTCTATAAATAAGAGGCTACGATAGAGACCGAGAGGAGGAATTGGTTTTGGTCTCCCGATAAAATTAAGCATCCCGTGTTCGCCCCGAACACACAACTTAATTTTATCAATAATAATTCATTCCACTAGAGAATTATTATTGAACTACCGCACCAATCCCAAATTACATTTTTGGGCTCCTTCTTATTATAGTGTGTTAGTCTCTCTGTGTTTAAGATGTCAAATGTCCACTAATTAGGTGAGTTACTGACAACTCATTTAATTAATATCTTAGTCCAAGAATAGTACCACTCAACTTTATCGTCATGTCGGACTAAGTCCACCTGCAGGGTTTAACATGACAATACTTATGAGCTCTTCTTGGGGACATTATCAACCTAGATCACTAGGACACAGTTTCCTTCTATAATTAACAACACACACTATAAGTGATATCATTTCTCAACTTATCGGGCTTATTGATTCATCAAACTAAATCTCACCCATTGATAAATTAAAGAAATAAATATCAAATATATGTGCTTGTTATTATATTAGGATTAAGAGCACACACTTCCATAATAACTGAGGTCTTTGTTCCTTTATAAAGTCAGTATAAAAGAAACGACCTATAATGGTTCTACTCAATACACTCTAAGTGTACTAGTGTAATTATATAGTTAAGATAAACTAATACCTAATTACACTACGACCTTCCAATGGTTTGTTCCTTTCCATTTTGGTCGTGAGCTACTATTTATAATTTATAAGGTACTGATAACATTATCTTCTGTATGTGACACCACATACTATGTTATCTACAATATAAATTAATTGAACAACTACAAACAAATATAGATAATTTGACCAAATATGATTCTTTATTCAAAATAAATATTTACAAAAGCTTAGGCTTTCAGTATACACTCTAACACTAGCTTCACTCACTAGGGCTTGGCTTCACTCACCAGGACTTCCACCACCTAGCTTCACTCACCAGGACTTTCACCACCTAGCTTCACTCACCAGGACTTCCACCACCTAGCTTCACTCACTAGGATATGGCTTCACTCTTGCACCACCTAACTTCACTCACTAGGGCCTAGCTTCACTCACCAGGACTTTCACCACCTAGCTTCACTCACTAGGGTTTGGCTTCACTCACCAGGACTTCCACCACCTAGCTTCACTCACTAGGGCCTGGTTTTACTCACCAGAACTTCCACCTTGCCTAACCTCCAGTTAGGACTAGTCACTTAGGAGACATCTCACCTGCCTATCTTTTGGTTAGGACTTACCTTTGCTAGTCATTTAGTCCTGACTAGACCTCTCTTCCAAATTTCAAGTCCTGTTTGGATCAACCCTTGGTCAAACTGACTAGACTTAGGTATATTGTCAAATATCGAAACCCTATAGGTCAATTGCACCAACAAAACTCTTGCTCACAACAACTCAACAACACACAGTAAGTTCTTGGAGACTTAGAGTGAAGTGTTAGTGCATTTTCAAGAGGTGGTTTCAAGCAAGAAGAGAGCAAGCTAGGGTTTCATTGTTGTAATCTTGTAAGATTTCATTTGTATTAGCTGCTCATACTCTTCTTCTTGTATTTCTTTGTGTGTGAGCTTGTATGAGGCTTCTCTATCTCTGGATTATTTTCAAGGAGTTCTTTCATAGTGTATGTGTGAGAGAGAGCCAGATCCTTATATTAGTCTCCATAAGGAGGTGGATACCAAATAAATTCTTATGTAAGCATTGGAGAGTTCTTCACTTCAAGTATTACGCTACAAGATCATCTTCATTGAAGTGAGCGAGCTATTCACACCCCCCTCTAGCTCCCCTTGGCTCCAACATCTGAAATTGATTGAGGGACCTATATAAAGCTCGGAATAACACAAAATCAGTACCTATGTGTTCATGTATTTCTCTTGATTATATAAATGCCCTCAAACATCAACTTGACCCAATATATTGATATTAGTGATTTTTTAATATCAAAATGACAATAAATGTTTGTAAAACTAGTTCATGGATCTAGAGAGCTCGAAAAAAATATGAAATAAGTTTATATGTGTTTGTCTAGTTCTCCTGATTATATCCATGTCCTCAAACATCAATTTGACATAATATATTTTTTTTATAGCTAAGACAATTAGATGGACTTTAATCAACTAATGACTTAGTAAAAATACTAAAAAAGAGTTATTGATTGAATATATTATAGTTATTTTGATGTTAAAAAAAATATTTCTCTTAATATATTGAGTCAAATTGATATTTAAGGATATTTATATAATTAGGATAACTATACAAACATATAGAATCAGGTTTCATGTTATTTCGAGCTCTTTAGGTCCTTCAACCGATTTCAAACACATTTATTTATCAATTTAAATTTTTTTCAGTTCTACAACGAATCCATAGATTCATCACAGAATCAGTGACGAATCTTGATTCATTGTAGAATTGGCTATGAATCCTATGATTCATCTCAAAATTGGTGACATATCCTAGGATTCATCGTAAACTGAATAAAAATTAAATGTATCTGAAACATGCATATGAACTTAAAGAGTTCAGAATGACATTAAACTAGTTTTTATGTGTTCATACAAATCTCCTAATTATAAAAATACCCTTAAACATTAATTTGACCAAATATATTGAGATTTGTGATTTTTTTTATGATGAATGTATCTAAAAAATCTAATTAGTGTTCAAAAAATTATTGATCTCAATATATTGGGTCAAATTGATGTTTAAGAGCATTTATATAATCAAAATATTTATATGAACACATAGGAATGAGTTTCATGTCATTCCAAGATCTCTAGGTCCCTCAACCGATTTTGAACACATTTATATTTATATTTTTATTTCTTTTCAATTTTGCGATAAATCTATATATTCGTCGCAGAATTGGCGATAAATCCTAGGATTCTTCGCATAATTGGTGATGAATCAATGGATTCATCTCTAATTCTATGATAAATTTGGTAACGAATTATTTGTGTCACTAAAACCCTAAAAATTCAACACTTAGCCGATTCCCCCATTTCGCTGCCCCTTTTTCCCCTCAGTGGTGGTGACTCCTCTCCTACGGCGACGATCTTCGGTTGGTAAGCTCCCTATCTTTGCCTTACCCTTTTCTCTCCTCTTCGACCGACAGCCAACCTTGGCTGGCTATGGAAGGTTGTGGCTGGTTGCAACTCAGTGTGATTGGCCTTGGCTAGTCGTGGCTGGCCGCAAATGGTCGTGGTTGGCCTCAAGCTACCAATTTTAGCTTTGCCTAGCCGCGAATAGTTGCAACTAGCCTTGGCTGGTTGTGACTGACCCCGACTTAGTATGGCATGCTAGTCATGGTTGTCCTTGGTAGGCCTTGTCTATCCATAACTGCTTGTATTTGTTATTGTAATATTGTTTATGCAGGGTCTATATTTGTGTGTTTGGAAAGGCACTCGTGTTTGTTGACCTTCGTTAGGTATACCTACACCCATTACTTTAATAATGACATTAGTGTATTATCTCATGTTATTGATTTTATTTGTTATATTTTCTTTCCATTTGTATGTGAACTAAGTACATATTGACCATTATTGTACTATCTAATTTTATGTGTAGTAGTTTTTGCTGATGTTGTAATAAATTGGAAACAGGTAAAATGCAAAATGAAAGAAGTTGAATGTAAAAAAAGAAATTACCTGATTGTCGAGGTTTAACTGATGAGTTTTTGACTGCATTGAACCAATTTTTGAATTTTGTATCTAGTAAAGTTGAGTATATGAATGAATATAAGATAAGATGTGATAAGATGTTCATGTAGAAGGTGTCACAATGACAAATTTTTACACTGTGAAAAAGTTTTAGAAGATCTTTTTAGATTTAGTTTTACCCCGAATTACTATAATTTTATATGTCATAGTGAACCATTCATATCTGATAAGGATTATGGATGAAACATACAAGTCTCAATTAGTGGGGATCAAAGTTATTATAATCAATTAAATCCATATCAGATGATGGTAATTGATACAGCATGTCAGAATTTCATTCCCAAACCACGTGGTGCAAGTTCTAGTTATCCTCCAATAGTTGAACAAATCTTTGTTAATTATACATCACCCTTGGAGGAGGTAGAAGTACTAGGTGTTGATGAAACCTACCTCTAATTTCAGGAGTTGTTGAGTGGTCAAGATGAATCATTATGAGTTGATTGTGATAGTCACACTAAATTATCTCTCACTACAAGACTGTTGAATGTCAAGACAGAGCATAATGTGTCACAAGATTCGTTTTAATGATTTTGTTCAAGTATTTAGAGAGGCATTACCGCATGATGACATACTTCCCCAATGATTTTTATAGTATAAAAAAACTTGTGAAAGAATTAGATCTTCCAATGGAAAGAATTGATGTTTATAGAGATGGTTGTTTGTTATATTAGGAAGATGATGCAGATGCAGATGTTTCTAAATTCTGTAATCAAGCTAGGTACAAGAGCACTAGAAGGAGTCAACAACGACGTAAATCATACAGTTAGTTGTTTTATTTGCCTTTAACTCCTAGGTTACAAAGGCTTTATGTATCAAGGGCAATTGTATAGGAGACTAATGTGACTTGGCACGCAACACAAAAGAGGGCTAATGTGTCATCCATCAGATGCAGAGGTGTCGAAAAATTTATATAGAACATATCCAAAATTTGTAAAGGAGGCTCGAAACATTAGATTAGGTCTTTGTGTTGATAGATTTGCTTCATTTGACAAATCAGGAAGAAATTATTCTTTTGGCCAGTTATCTTAACTTCATATAGTCTTCCACCTGAGATGTGCATGAAAACACCCTATATATTTTTAACATTAGTTGCGTCTGGACATAAAATATGAAGAAGTTAATAGATTTTTGTATGCAACCACTGATTGTAGAGCTGAAACAACTATGGGATGAAGATTTTCCTACATACGATATTCATAATAATCAAATATTTGTAATGAAGGTTGTTCTTCCTTGGACCATAAATGCCTTTCCTACTTATGGTATGCTATCCGGTTGTAGTATCGCTGGAATCTCAAAGTGTCCAATATGTATGGATAGATCAAACTCAATTAGATTGAAACACGGGAAGAAGCTGAATTATTTTGATTGTCATAGATAATTTTTACCATGAAATCATAATTTCAGAAAGAATAAAGATGAATTCACTAAGAATATAATTAAAAGACCACCTTCTCCATTGAGATTAACAAGTGAACAAATTTGGTTCAGAGTGTTTAACTTTTCATGAATTATTAAAGAGTCACATGGTACAATATATAAATATAGAAGTACACATAAATGAATTAAACAAAGTATATTTTAGGTGTTACCATATTAGTTTAGTCATTTGATTCATCATAATCTCAATGTAATGCATATTGAGAAAAATATTTTTGATAATTTGATAAATATAGTAATGGATATCAACGGAAAAACCAAAGATAATCTGAATGCAAGAAAAAATATACGACTCCTTTAAAAAAGATCCACTCTTAATGTCGATGAAAGTAGTAGGGGACCAAAGACAAAGGTAGTTTATACATTGAATAAGAATCAAAGACGTGTTGTTTGTGAATGGCTGAAACCATTAAAATTTTCTGATAGTTATATCTCTAATCTTTGAAGATGTGTCGATATTAAAGAATGCAAATTGATTGGTTTGAAAAGTTATGACTATCATATATTCATGCAATGACTCATTCCTATTACTTTTAAGGAACTCTTACCCAATTTTGTATCAGGTGTCATTACAGAGTTAAGCATTTTCCTACATGATATTTACTCAACAGTTTTGAAACATTCATGTTAGTACCCTGAGGTAGTTTTAATGTGATCAACAGAGTTAACTTAGGTCCTGTGTGTATTTGACATCTTGTGTCATAGTGTTCATGAACTTAGGAACATAAGAAGTCAAGAAAAAGACACAGCTAGTGAGAATGATGACACAGGAAGGGAGTCGACGGGCTCGGTGCATCCGAAAAATGAGATGCTGTGGAAGAGTACATCGACAGACGAGAAGGACGCGCCCGGCGGTCCGAGGGATGAGATGTAACACCCCAAATTTGCTCAATTAGAGTCCTAAAAGTAATTTAAAAATTTTAAAAATGCTATAGAAATATTCTAGGGATTTTTAGAGTATTTTTATCCAATCTTTGGAGGTCGTTTGGTATTTTTACTAAACAAAGGAAGTTTCGACAAAAAAAAATATTCAAGTCGAGATTCGAACCGTGGACCTCGGACTTGAACCGAGCCTTAACCGAATCCAACCAGCCAACTGTTCCAGCAAGCATTGCTGATTAAAGAAGGAGAACAATTTATTTAAGCAGTGGTTAGTTAATAACAGGAAATAAATAGGAAGGAAAAGGCTTGCAGCTGAGATTTGAACCCACGAGCCAAGCCTTAACCCATGCGTGGCTGACCAAGTGTTCACGTGGTTGGTTCTATTTAGAAAAGGATAACAAATTTATTTAAAGAAGTTAACAGAATATTGAGTTATAAGAGGAGAACTTAGGGCTTGATTATTTTTCCGTGACCTAATTCTTTCTCCCATCTTCCTCTTCATGCGTGCGCCAATACTGCCGAGCGAAGAAAAATGAAGCCCTAGCTTCGTCTCCGGCGACCGGCCGAAGGGGATTTCTGCGAGCTCTTCTCGGATTCGAGCTCCTCCCGTCAAGAAGGACCCGTGAGCACGAAGAAGAGGCCACGATTTCAAGAGACCCGAACCCTAGAAGCCTTCGTCTCCTTCGGTTTGAATCCAAGGATCGTGGTAAGTTGCTCCTCACCTGCGGTAAGAGTAGCTTGGAGTTGTTTCTTCTCATTTTTTTTCTGAAGCAGGAAGTAGGGAGCAAAGAATTGATGTTATTGCCATGTACCTCAAAGAAAGGAATAGGGTTTCTTTGTTTAGTTTATGGTTGTTTGCTTCGGACCTTGTTTTTTGTTATTCTTCTTGTTTTCGAATTATGCCGTAGAAGTGATTGATTTGGGTTAGTTGCCGTGAGTTTCTAAGAGGGAGTGTGAAAGGTAAATATTAAGCATGTGGGTTGTTTACCTTAAGTATTGTAGCTGGATTTCGGATTTGGTTATTTTAGGCAATAAGCATGAAGAACAGTTACAAATTTAGGTTTCCAGTAGCAATTTTCCTTATTAACAGCACTTTGGTATCTTTTGATTTCCTGCCGTGCCATTGAACAGGAAGAGTTAGTTTTTCTTATAACACATGTAGATTTGTTTTTGTAGCTTACTGTAGAATGGTATGCTTGTTACAGAACATGAAGAACGACTATGTTTGGTTAGGTTTTCAGTAGCAAATCCTTGACTAGTTGCAAGGTGTGTACAATGCCACAATTTTGGTGAATATGTTGTGGTACTGAGCTTGAGGAATGATTATGTTTAAAGATTTCAATTACTATGTTAAGTTTTGTTCTTACCTCCCAACATGCTAGGTTGTAGCCCTATAGTGAAAATGTGTTTTGTTTATTATGATGAGGTTCTGCTTGTGAATTCCTTCATGATAAATCATGTACGAGGAGGTGAAGTTTTTATATCACATGGCCGCATGTAATGCTACATGCTCTTAACATTACTTAGACTTGCCCTAGTGAGCATCGAGGTTAAGTAGAAGCAACTCCTTTTTGAGGTTCAGTGGATTTGAGGTTTAGATATGCTACTTTCATTCAAGTATACAGATTTAAGGTTTAGATATGCTACTTTCATTCAAGTATACAGATTTGAGGTTCTTTATTCTAGCATGAGGTTTAGATATGTTTTCTTGTTACACTCATTCTAGGATACAGATTTGAGTTTCTCTATTCTAACATGAGGTTTAGATATATTTCCTTGCTACCGTTTATTCCAGCAAGCTTCACATATGTTTGGAGTCAGCTAGTTTAGTTCTCTTAATTTGAAGCATGCAGTATAGGTTTTAATTCCAACAAGTTTTAGATTTAGTTTAGGCTTGTATGATATGCAGACTTTCATGAGTATTGCTTGAAGATTTTGACAAGTGTTGCATGCAAAACTCTAATCTTAGATCAGATTTTTGTTAAGCTTAATATGCAGAATTTGATTTAGCATAGTAGGCAGATTTTTGGTTTAAGCATTTCAAAGTTAGAATTTGCTTAAACATTTCAGTTTCTTTTTAAAGAAGCATTCTTTTAGAAGTATTAACAAGTATAAGAAAGATAAAGAAAAGAAAGAAAAAGGCCAAGGCCTTAAGTAGATCCCAAAGTCAAGACTTTAGGGATTTTTGGCACACAAGGTGCTTGTTAAAATGCCAAGGCATTATATATTAGAAGTATTAAAAGATAACAAGTATTTTACTTTTATTAGTGGCACTGTGTTGGACTCTCAGTTGTCCTTGGGTTGGGCTCCCATAATCGTCCCTAGGTTTAGATAACCTAGTATGCTGGACTCTCAGTTGTCCTTGGGTTGGGCTCACATAGTCGTCCCTAGGTTTAGATAACCTAGTAAACACTACTAGATTCGGGACTAGCTGCCTCGGGTCTAGTCAGGGATGCGCGCATAGCAAGTACAGTTGTCGGGCCCAAGAGAAGTTGATTATTATTTTGAAGTATTATAAGTATAAGCTTTTGAACAAGTAAAATAAGTTTCACATAAGTATAAAAGTATTAAAGTATAAGTTTTAAACAAGTGGAATAAAAGAATAAGTTTAGAACAAATGAAATAAGTTTCATTTTGTTTTGAATCAGCAAGTTTAGTTTTCTTTTATGCTAGCATGTTATTTAGATTAGCTTACTGTTCTTTGCTATTAGAAGAGCATGAGTAGCTTTACATGTTTAGCATTTCAGTATGTTTGATTTCTTTACTATTAGAAGAGCATGAGTAGCTTTACATGTTTAGCATTTCAGTATGTTTGATTTCTTTACTATTAGAAGAGCATGAGTAGCTTTACATGTTTAGCATTTCAGTATGTTTGATTTCTTTTCTATTAGAAGAGCATGAGTAGCTTTACATGTTTAGCATTTCAGTATGTTTGATTCTTTTACTATTAGATGAGCATGAGTAGTTTTCAGTAAGCATTCAGTTAGTTTATCTTATAGATATATGTACATGCATATCGAGGTTTTTGTGAGTTAGATAGCACTTACTAAGCATTTTACTTATAGATTGCATTTCCTCTTACTGCAGATAAAGGAAAGGAAAAGATTTAGCAAAGGAAGGCGACAAGGTGGCGCGGATGGTGTGTGATGCCAGGACTATGGAAGAGACTTGAGACGTTATTAAGTTTTCCGCATTTTAGTAATTAATAAACATTTGAAGTTGTATTTTAAGTTCATGTCATTTGAGATTATTTTTGTTTAGATTGCATGGAGATGAGTTTTGTTTAATAAGTAGATATTTTGATGTTTGTCACTTATTTAATTGCGTGAGTGTTTGATATATATTCCAGCCGCCTGTGGCTGATGTATACTATGTATGTATCTCTGTTTATGGTCACTGGTACAGGGGAGATGCTGCCGAAATTTTTCGATAGAGACTCCTCGTGATTTCGATCATACCGGTTAAGTAGAGTTAGTAGTTAAGTAACGGTCACCTTAGAGAGTAGTATAGTAGTGAGAAGGGTGGTCGTTACAGTTGGTATCAGAGCAGTCTCCATTCCCTAGCATCGCACATCAGCACCATCTTTGTCGTCTTCAAGTAAGAAAGTATTTAAGTTTTCCTTTTATGCTTTCTTTATTATTTGCAGTATGGAGTAATTGCTTATATGCGCTTTAGTAAGATAGAAGTTTTGTTTCTCTTATATTCATATATATAAGTATGTTTAGAAAGGATAGAGAAGATATCAAGCCTTTTTCTCTGCATAACTAGATGTCAAGAAGAGAACGTCCCCGTACATTCGTACTGAGGACCGAGCACAGAAGAACAAGAAAGACCCAAGCAGGAAAACGTTCGGGTAGTCTGTGAGTATCTAGAAGTATTTCCAGAAGAGTTACCTGAACTACCTCCCAACAGAGAAGTGGAGTTTGAAATTGAATTGGTTCCTGACACCAGCCCAATTTCAAAAGCTCCGTACCGAATTTCTCTAGCAGAGCTAAAAGAGTTACAAGAACAATTTCAGGAGCTACTTGACAAGGGTTTCATCCGCCCTAGTCATTCACCCCGGGGAGCTCCAGTGTTGTTCGTTAAGAAGAAAGACGGTCTATGCGGATGTGCATAGATTTTAGAGCGCTGAACAAAGTAACAGTTAAGGACAAGTACCCTCTTTCCAGAATAGATGATCTATTTAATCAGCTAAAGAGGGCAATAGTGTTCTCTAAAACAGACCTGCGCTTTGGGTACCATCAGTTGGAAGTGAAAGGAAGTGATACACCCAGAACAGTTTCCAGGACTAGATATGGACACTATGAATTTGTAGTTATGCCATTTTGTGTGACTAATGCACGTATGGTCTCCAGAGACTTTATAACAAGCCTTCCAAGGACCACTAATGGGTACGATGCGATATGAATAATAGAGGACCGAGAAGTTAAGAGACTAAGGAACAAAGAGTACCATTAGTGAAAGTCATTTAGAACCAGAAACACGAGGAAGTTACTTAGGAGCGTGAGGACAGTATGAGACAGAGATATCCAGAATTATTCTAAGTTCGAGGATGAACTTTTTATAAGGTAGGGAGAATTGTAACGCCCCAAATTTCCTCAATTAGAGTCCTAAAAGTAATTTTAAAATATTTAAAAATGCTATAGAAATATTCTAGGGATTTTTAGAGTATTTTTATGTAATTTTTGGAGGTCGTTTGGTATTTTTACTAAACAAAGGAAGTTTCGACAAAAAAAAATATTCAAGTCGAGATTCGAATCGTGGACCTCGGACCTGAACCGAGCCTTAACCGAATCCAACCAGCCAACTGTTCCAGTGAGTATTGCTGATTAAAGAAGGAGATCAATTTATTTAAGCAGTGGTTAGTTAATAACAGGAAATAAATAGGAAGGAAAAGGCTTGCAGCCGAGATTTGAACCCACGAGCCAAGCCTTAACCCATGCGTGGCTGACCAAGTGTTCACACGGTCGGTTTTGTTTAGAAAAGGGTAGCAAATTTATTTAAAGAAGTTAACAGAATATTGAGTTATAAGAGGAGAACTTAGGGCTTGATTATTTTTCCGTGACCTAATTCTTTCTCCCTTCTTCCTCTTCGTGCGTGCGCCGATTCTGCCGAGCGAAGAAAAACAAAGCCCTAGCTTCGTCTCCGGTGGCCGGCCGAAGGGGATTTCCGTGAGCTCTTCTCGGATTCGAGCTCCTCCCGTCAAGAAGGACCCGTGAGCACGAAGAAGAGGCCACGATTTCAAGAGACCCGAACCCTAGAAGCCTTCGTCTCCTTCGGTTTGAATCCAAGGATCGTGGTAAGTTGCTCCTCACCTGCGGTAAGAGTAGCTTGGAGTTGTTTCTTCTCATTTTTTTTTCTGAAGCAGAAAGTAGGGAGCAAAGAATTGATGTTATTGCCATGTACCTCAAAGAAAGGAATAGGGTTTCTTTGTTTAGTTTATGGTTGTTTGCTTCGGACCTTGTTTCTTGTTATTCTTCTTGTTTTCGAATTCTGCCGTAGAAGTGATTGATTTGGGTTAGTTGCCGTGAGTTTCTAAGAGGGAGCGTGAAAGGTAAAGATTAAGCATGTGGGTTGTTTACCTTAAGTATTGTAGCTGGATTTCGGATTTGGTTATTTTAGGCAATAAGCATGAAGAACAGTTACAAATTTAGGTTTCCAGTAGCAATTTTCCTTATTAACAGTACTTTGGTATCTTTTGGTTTCCTGTCGTGCCACTGAACAGGAAGAGTTAGTTTTTCTTATAAAACATGTAGATTTGTTTTTGTAGCTTACTGTAGAATGGTATGCTTGTTACAGAACATGAAGAACGGCTATGTTTGGTTAGGTTTTCAGTAGCAAATCCTTGACTAGTTGCAAGGTGTGTACAATGCCACAATTTTGGTGAATATGCTGTGGTACTGAGCTTGAGGAATGATTATGTTTAAAGATTTCAATTACTATGTTAAGTTCTGTTCTTACCTCCCAACATGCTAGGTTGTAGCCCTATAGTGAAAATGTGTTTTGTTTATTATGATGAGGTTCTGCTTGTGAATTCCTTCATGATAAATCATGTACGAGGAGGTGAAGTTTTTATATCACATGACCGCATGAAATGCTACATGCTCTTAACATTACTTAGACTTGCCCTAGTGAGCATCGAGGTTAAGTAGAAGCAACTCCTTTTTGAGGTTCAGTGGATTTGAGGTTTAGATATGCTACTTTCATTCAAGTATACAGATTTAAGGTTTAGATATGCTACTTTCATTCAAGTATACAGATTTGAGGTTCTTTATTCTAGCATGAGGTTTAGATATGTTTTCTTGTTACACTCATTCTAGGATACAGATTTGAGTTTCTCTATTCTAACATAAGGTTTAGATATATTTCCTTGCTACCGTTTATGCCAGCAAGCTTCACATATGTTTGGAGTCAGCTAGTTTAGTTCTCTTAATTTGAAGCATGCAGTATAGGTTTTAATTCCAATAAGTTTTAGATTTAGTTTAGGCTTGTATGATATGCAGACTTTCATGAGTATTGCTTGCAGATTTTGACAAGTGTTGCATGCAGAACTCTAATCTTAGATCAGATTTTTGTTAAGCTTAATATGTAGAATTTGATTAGCATAGTAGGCAGATTTTGGTTTAAGCATTTCAAAATTAGAATTTGCTTAAACATTTCAGTTTCTTTTTAAATAAGCATTCTTTTAGAAGTATTAACAAGTATAAGAAAGATAAAGTAAAGGAAGAAAAAGGCCAAGGACTTAAGTAGATCCCTAAGTCAAGACTTTAGGGATTTTTGGCACACAAGGTGCTTGTTAAAATGTCGAGGCATTATATATTAGATGTATTAAAAGATAACAAGTATTTTACTTTTATCAGTGGCACTGTGCTGGACTCTCAGTTGTCCTTGAGTTGGGCTCCCATAGTCGTCCCTAGGTTTAGATAACCTAGTATGCTGGACTCTCAGTTGTCCTTGGGTTGGGCTCCCATAGTCGTGTAACGACCACCCTTCTTATCTATACTACTACTCTCTAAGGGCGACCGTTACCTATCTATTACTCTACTTACTAGTGTTACTTATGCTATTATTAGCAACACTTAATTTATCACGACCCCAGAGAAGTTCCTACCGAAAAATTTCGACAGAGTCTCCCCCGTACCGGTAACAATAAACTGAGTTACATAAATATATACTTCAGCCGCAGGCAGCTAGAACATGTATCAAACACTCATGCAGTTTAATAAGTGTCAAACACTAAAATAACTACTTATTACACAGAGACTCATCACAGCATGCAATCTAAGACACGAATAAACTCAATAAAACAAGGAATAAAAATACAATCTTAAATGACATAAACCATAAAGTACAACTTAACTATTTCTTATCCACTAAACATGAAAACTCAAAGCTTCCCAGATCTCTCCATAGTCCGGGCATCACACACATCCATCACGCATCCTCCTTGTCGCCTTCCTCTTTACACTTTAACTTTTCCTTTATCTGCGGTAGGAGGAAAAATAAATCTATAAGTGAAACGCTTAGTAAGTACTAAACTATCTCACAAAAACTCGAAAGTGCATAAGATACAAGGATGCCAAAACTGAAATGATAAAAAGAAAAACTACACATACTCATCTAATAGCAAAGCACTAAAATAATCTGCATATTCATAATATACAAGAATAAATTTGCATACTCATAATATACAAGAATAAATCTGCATACTCATAATATACAAGAATAAATATACATGATGGAAATAAAGCTAATCATGCTCAATAAACTTATAAGGAAAGCAAATGAAAACTAATACTGTATGCTTAGAATTATAAGAGCTAAACTTTGCTAGTTCTAAACATAGGTGATACTTGTTTCATTTACTTATAGCCTTATGCTTAAAATTAATATTTAACTTTCTTCTTCTCTTTCTTGGGCCCAGGCTTAGTACCAAAATGCAAGCTCTCTAATAGAGACTGAGGTAGCGAGCCTCCAGTCCTATGAGGGTAAAGACCTCGGTCTTACCAGGGCTAAGACCTTAGAATTGGTCACCTGGATTTGTTTAACGACAACCTCAGAAGTCAGGTACTAGCCTTTCTTTAAAATACTTGTTATCTTTTCTAATTAGACCTTGGTCTTTTCTCTACTCATAACTTCTCATAATCCTCTAAAAAGGTTTAATAGGGCACATAACCATTCCACTAAAATACATGACTGTTCATCTTATTAAACAACAAAGACAACTAACTATATGCTTTAGATTAAAGAGCTATTAAAAGCTAACCAACATATATATGCATATGTATCAAAACAAGAGACTAGAAACTGAATTAAGCATCAATACTGCTCATGCTATTCTAATACGGCAAGTGAAAAGAATTAAGAACTAATACTGTTCATAAATTTCTCATGCTTGTAAACGGCAAGGAAGAGAAAACAGCAAAGGAAGATTATAAAACTACTAATTTCTCATGCTAAGAAACTATTCTTATGACAGTTGGTTCTAGGTAGCAAGAAATCTAGACTGAAATCATAAACTGAAATTCTACAACAGAATGAACTAAACTGTATGCTTAATTAAAAATCTGGAACTAGATTATTTGAACACATGGCTATTTGTATCCAACAAATCCCAAAGGAAATCAAGACTAGTTCGGCACAACAGCAATAAGGAAAGGCTCAGATCTGCACTTGCTAAAAGGACCACTGCAAACTAAAGAAACTCTAATCTGAATTATATGAAGGAAATTCAGGTTTAATTCCGCAGCAACAAAGGAACCCAAACCTAAATTCTGCATGTTCCAGAGTCAGGAAAGAAAGGCTGAATCCCTAGCAACAATTCTATACAGCATGATCCAAAAGCATGAAGGGAAACTAAAGCTCTATCATATAATTCTACTCGGCACAGAAAAATCCGAAGCAAGGAACGAAAACCCTATGTTCAAAGCAACTCATACCACAGGTGAGTAGTACTTACCCTTGTTCTTGCACTTACAGCCGACGGAAAGAGATCTAGGGTTTGCGGAGAAGTATTGAGTTTCCCCGGCCTCTTCCTCGTGCCTACGGGCCCTCTTGCCGAGGTGATCTCAATTTGGTGAAGATCCACCGGAAGGAGACCTTCGCCGGCCACCGGTGGGAGGAATCCTAGATGCGACTGTGATTTCGCCCGAGAACAGCTGCGCCGTCGGGAGAGAAAAGGAGAGGAAGAGAATATGTTTCGGGAAAAGAAAACCTAAACCTTTTCTTATAACTAGGGTTTTTATTAATTACTATACCTTAAATATTTGTCGCTCTTTCCTTATTCAACAATAGCCGCGTAAATACTTGGTTGGCTGCATTCTGCTTAAAGCTCGGCTCGTGGGTTCAAATCTTGGTTGCAACCCTTTTCTGCCTATTATTTCCTGTTATAAACTTCTACTACTTATATAAATTTTGTTCTCTATATGTTAACAAAAAGGTCGCAGAACAGTTGGCTGGCTGGATTCGGTTAAGGTCGGGTTCAGTCCGAGGTCCACGGTTCGAATCTCGGCTCGGATATTTTTTTTTGTCAGAACTTCTTTCGTTTAGTAAAAATATCAAACAACCTCCAAAATGTGCATAAAAATACTCTAAAAATTCCTAAAAATCTCTAGAATATTTTAAAAGTATTTCCAAATATTTTTAAGGACATTTAGAACTTGAAATAGGAAAAATTGGGTCATTACAATCCCCCATACCTTATAAAAAGTTTGTCCTCGAACATAGAATAGTTCTGGATATTTCTGTCTCATACTGTCCTCACATTCCCAAGTGACTTCCTCATGCTTCTGATTCTACCAGATGACCTTCACTAGTGATACTTCTTAATTCCTTAGTCTCTTGACTGCTCTGTCCACTATCTGTGTAGGTCTGCTCTCATAGCTAAGATCCTCCTGAATTTGCACTGATTGAGGCTCAATCACTTGGCTAGGGTCATGGAGACACTTCTTTAGCATAGAGACATGAAATACATTATGTATTGCTGACATGTCTTGTGGTAAGTCCAGCTTGTAAGCTACTTTCCCAATCTTCTCTATGATCAGGTAAGGTCCCACATAGCGAGGACTTAATTTGCCCTTCTTGCCAAATCTCATCACTCCCTTCATAGGAGCGACCTTGAGAAAGACTGGATCTCCTACTTGGAATTCCAGTGGCCTACGGCGTGTATCAGCATAACTCTTCTGTCTACTCTGGGCAGTCTCAATTCTCTGTCTGATCTTCTGAATAGCCTGAGTAGTCTCATCTATCAGCTCTGTATGAATGCCCAGCTCTACTTCCATTTCTTTTCTCTCACCTGCTTCTTGCCAGCAAATAGGTGATCTGCACTTCCTGCCATACAACGCCTCGTATGGTGTCATCTTGATGGTGGCATGATAGCTGTTGTTGTAGGCAAATTCAGCTAAGCACAGATACTTGCACCAACTTCCCTTGAAATCCAGCGCACAAGCTCTGAGCATATCTTCTAAGATCTGATTTACTCGCTCTGTCTGTCCATCAGTCTGAGGATGGAAGGCTGTGCTGAACTTGAGTTTGGTGCCTAGTGTAGTCTGAACATACTCCCAAAAGTGAGAGGTGAAGCGCCCATCTCTATCATAAACAATAGATTTAGGAACTCCATGAAGTCTGATCACTGCCTTGACGTACAGTTGTGCCAACTGCTCTATAGAATATGACACCTTGATGGCTAGGAAATGGGCAAACTTAGTCAATTTGTCCACTACTACCCATATTGCGTCATATCCATTTGTAGTTCTTGGAAGACCTGTTATGAAGTCCATGGATATGTCTTCCCACTTCCACTCTGGTATTGGAAGAGGTTGTAACATTCCTGCTGGTCTCTGGTGTTCTGCTTTGACTCTCTGGCATGTCAGGCAGGTACTGACATATTTAGCAACGTCTCTTTTGAGTCCAGGCCACCAGAACCTCTGTTTCACGTCCTGGTACATCTTGGTGGAACCAGGATGCATGGAGTAAGGGGTACTATGGGTTTCTTCTAAAATTTTCTTTCTCAACTCTTCATCATTGGGAACACAAAGGCGACTCCCCTGATAAAGAATTCCACTATCTAATACTCGAAACTCCGAATTATCTCCTTCTTGAATCCCTTGCTTGATTTTCTGGATATCTGGATCTTCACTTTACTTTCTCTGTATATCTTCAAGCAAGGTTGACTCTAAGGTCAATGCAGAGAGTTGTCCATAAATAATTTTCATTCCAAAATCTAACAACTCCTTCTGCAGTGGTAGGGCTAATGATGACAAAGACATCAGGGATGCACTGGATTTTCTGCTTAGTGCATCTGCCAATTTATTAGCTTTGCCTGGGTGGTAGAGGATTTCACAGTCATAGTCCTTGACCAACTCTAGCCACCTACGCTGTCTCATGTTTAAGTCCTTCTGGGTAAAGAAATACTTTAAACTCTGATGGTCTGTGAAGATTCTGCACTGAACGCCATACAAATAATGTCGCCAGAGTTTTAGTGCAAAGACCACAGCTGCCAGCTCAAGATCATGAGTGGGATAGTTCTTCTCATAATCTTTGAGTTGTCTGGAAGCATAAGCTATAACTTTTTCTTCTTGCATGAGTACAGCTCCTAGTCCCATCTTGGAAGCATCACTGTAGATGTCAAAACTCTTGTCACTTTCTGGGACTGTCAAAATAGAAGCACTGGTCAGTCTCTTCTTGAGCTCTTGGAAACTCTGCTCATATTTATCTGACCATTCAAACCTCTTGTTCTTTCTGGTGAGGGCTGTTAGTGGAGAGGCTATCCTGGAAAAGTCCTCCACAAACTTCCTGTAGTACCCAGCTAAACCAAGGAAGCTTCTGATCTCCCTTGCATTTTTGGGTCTACCCCAGTTGTTGACCGCTTCTATTTTGGCTGGATCCACTTGGATACCTTCTTTAGAAATGATGTGACCTAGAAACGCCACCTACTCCAACCAGAACTCGCACTTGGAGAATTTAGCATAAAGTTGTTTCTGCTGTAGGGTCTGCAGGACTATCCTTAAGTGCGTGTCATGCTCCTCTGAGGTTCTGGAATAGACTAGAATGTCGTCGATGAACACAATGACAAACTTGTCAAGGTATTCTCTGAACACTCTGTTCATCAGGTCCATGAAGACTGCAGGTGTATTAGTCACACCAAAAGGCATGACTACAAACTCATAGTGTCCGTATCTGGTCCTGAAAGCTGTTCTGGGTATGTCACTTTCCTTCACTTTCAACTGATGATACCCAGAGCGCAAGTCTATCTTGGAGAACACTGTTGCCCCTCTCAATTGATCAAACAAGTCGTCGATTCTGGGCAGTGGATACTTGTTCTTGATGGTCACTTGATTCAGAGCCCTATAATCTATGCACATCCGTATAGATCCATCCTTCTTCTTGACGAACAACACAGGAGCTCCCCATGGTGAATGACTAGGGCGGATGAAGTCTTTGTCAAGCAGCTCCTGAAGTTGTTCTTGTAACTCTTTCAGCTCTGCTGGAGACATGCGGTATGGAGCTTTTGAAATTGGACTGGTACCAGGAACCAATTCAATCTCAAACTCCACTTCTCTATTGGGAGGTAGTCCAGGTAGCTCTTCTGGAAATACCTCTGGATACTCACAGACTACCCGAACTTCCTCCTGCTTGGGTTCTTCTTGTTCTTCTGTACTCACAATGTGCGCAAGAAAACCAGCACACCCTTTAGCTAACATCTGGTGAGCTGTGAGAGAAGAGAGGAATTTCTGAGTCTTCCTCTTTGGCACTCCCGTGAACTCAAAGGATGGTTCACCTTCTGAACTAAAGATCACTTTCCTTTTGTGGCAGTCCACTAAAGCACTATACTTGCTGAGGAAATGCATACCCAAAATGATATCGAAATCCTGCATGGAGAGGACTACCAGATTAACATATAGCTCTCGGTCTGAAATGCTGACTGGTACAGCTCGAAGCCACTGGTTGGACTCCATGACTTCCTTAGAAGGTAGAGTCATCAGGAACTTGGAGTTCATGCTTTCTATAGGTACCTATAATTCTTTGACAAAGGGTACTGATACAAAAGAATAGGTCGCCCCAGTATCAAATAGTGCAGTAGCTATATGCTGAAAAATAACTACTTGACCTGTTACGATCGTGGAGGCACTAGCAGCTTCTTCTTTAGTGAGGGGGAATACTCTGGCACTGGCTGGAACTGGTGGGGCTTCCAACCTTCCTTAACTGAGCTGAGATCCTTCCAGAGTTGCAGACATATAATGTAGCTGAGGTTTGCCTCCATATTGTATTGGCTGTGGTTGAGGTGCTTTGAACTTGTTAGGGCATTCTTTCGCCATGTGTCCTTCCTGACCACAGGAATAACATCTAGTCTTACCCAAAAGACAGGCTCCTAGATGTGTTCTCCCATATTTGGGACAGGGAGGGAACTTGGTCTGCTTGTTTGCTGGTCCTCCCTTCTGGTTACTTCCTGAGTTCCACTGCTTTCTTTTACTACCCTTGCCTTTCCAATTCTGTTTACTTGACTGGGATTTCTGGCTCCTCGCTATCTTGTCCTCTATCTTCACTGGCTTGTGCTGCGCTCGTTGTGCCTTGATGCCGTTCAGGTAGTGCTCAGCAATTAATGCCCTACTGATCAACTCTTCACCAGTCTTGAGCCGGTGAGCTCCACTGCTCACATTCAGTGCTATCTGTGGTCTCAGCATTCTGAGCATCAGTCTGACTCGCTCCTTCTCTGTACTTACTAGCTCTGGGCAGAGACGAGCTAGTCTGTTGAACTTCTTAACTGCTTCTTCCACTATTAGGTCACCTTGTTTGAACTCTATAAATTCCTCATAGTGCTTGTTGGTGATCTGTAGGTGGAAGTACTCTTCATAAAACTCTGACTAGAAATCATCCCAGCTCATCTGATTGGCTGCCCTCTTGGTCTTTATCCTCTCCCACCACATACGAGCATCTCCTGACAGGCAGAAAGAGGCGCACTTGACCTTCTCGACTTCTGGCCAGTCAAGAAGATCCATTGTGCTCTCCAGTGTTTTGAACCAAGCCTGGGCATCCCAAGGCTCAGTCGTGCCTGAGAAACTCTCTGGTTTCAGTTTCAGCCACTGTATAAGGTAAGCTTCTTGTCTCTGAGGTGTTGTGATGACTCCCAGGGTAGCTGCTGGAACCTCGGTTACCACTGGAGTCTCCACAGTTACTGTTGGAGGAGTGGGAGGAACTAGTTGCTGATTTGCCATCAGATTGGCAATCACTTGTTGCTGCTCTGCTACCTGTTTCTGGAGTTGAGCAACAACCTCAAAGAGATTGGGCTCAGTTGCTCTGGGCACTTCATTCTCCTGAGCTGGTTCCTCAGTACGGGGGTGTCCTCTTCTTGCCATCTAATTATGCAAGGAAAAAGTCTTCTCTATCCTTTCTAAACAAACATATATATGAATAAAGAAATACAAACTTCTATCTTACTAAAGTGCATATAAGAAATTACTCTATACTGCAAATAATAAAGAAAGTATAAAAGGAAAAAAAACTTAAATACTTTCTTACTTGAAGACGGCAAGGTTGATGCTGATGTGTGTGTGATACTGAAGAATGGGAACCGCTCTGATACCAACTGTAACGACCACCCTTCTTATCTATACTACTACTCTCTAAGGGCGACCGTTACCTATCTATTACTCTACTTACTAGTGTTACTTATGCTATTATTAGCAACACTTAATTTATCATGACCCCAGAGAAGTTCCTACCGAAAAATTTCGACAGAGTCTCCCCTGTACCGGTGACAATAAACTGAGATACATAAATATATACTTCAGCCACAGGCGGCTGGAACATGTATCAAACACTCATGCAGTTTAATAAGTGTCAAACACTAAAATAACTACTTATTACACAGAGACTCATCACAGCATGCAATCTAAGACACGAATAAACTCAATAAAACAAGGAATAAAAATACAATATCAAATGACATAAACCATAAAGTACAACTCAACTATTTCTTATCCACTAAACATGAAAACTCAAAGTTTCCCAGATCTCTCCATAGTCCTGGCATCACACACATCCATCACGCATCCTCCTTGTCGCCTTCCTCTTTACACTTTAACTTTTCCTTTATCTGCGGTAGGAGGAAAAATAAATCTATAAGTGAAACGCTTAGTAAGTACTAAACTATCTCACAAAAACTCGAAAGTGCATAAGATACAAGGATGCTAAAACTGAAATGCTAAAAAGAAAAGCTACAAATGCTCATCTAATAGCAAAGCCCTAAAATAATCTGCATACTCATGATATACAAGAATAAATCTGCATACTCATAATATACAAGAATAAATCTGCATACTCATAATATACAAGAATAAATCTACATGCTGGAAATAAAGCTAATCATGCTCAATAAACTCATAAGAAAAGCAAATGAAAACTAATACTGTATGCTTAGAATTATAAGAGCTAAACTTTGCTAGTTCTAAACATAGGTGATACTTGTTTCATTTACTTATAGCCTTATGCTTGAAATTAATATTTAACTTTCTTCTTCTCTTTCTTGGGCCCAGGCTTAGTACCAAAATGCGCGCTCTCTAATAGAGACTGAGGTAGCGAGCCTCCAGTCCTATGAGGGTAAAGACCTCAGTCTTACCAGGGCCAAGACCTTGGAATTGGTCACCTGGATTTGTTTAACGACAACCTCGGAAGTCAGGTACTAGCCTTTCTTTAAAATACTTGTTATCTTTTCTAATTAGACCTAGGTCTTTTCTCTACTCATAACTTCTCATAATCCTCTAAAAAGGTTTAATAGGGCACATAACCATTCCACTAAAATACATGGTTGTTCATCTTATTAAAACAGCAAAGACAACTAACTATATGCTTTAGATTAAAGAGCTATTAAAAGCTAACCAACATATATATGCATATGTATCAAAACAAGAGACTAGAAAATGAATTAAACATCAATACTTCTCATGCTATTCTAATACGGCAAGTGAAAAGAATTAAGAACTAATATTGTTCGGAAATTTATCATGCTTGTAAACGGCAAGGAAGAGAAAACAGCAAAGGAAGATTATAAAGCTACTAATTTCTCATGCTAAGAAACTATTCTTATGACAGTTGGTTCTAGGTAGCAAGAAATCTAGACTGAAATCGTAAACTGAAATGCTACAACAGAATGAACTAAACTGTATGCTTAATTAAAAATCTGGAACTAGATTATTTGAACACATGGCTATTTGTATCCAACAAATCCCAAAGGAAATCAATACTAGTTCGGCACAGCAGGAATAAGGAAAGTCTCAGATATGCACTTACTAAAAGGACCACTGCAAACTAAAGAAACTCTAATCTGAATTATATGAAGGAAATTTAGGTTTAATACCGCAGCAACAAAGGAACCCAAACCTAAATTCTTCATGTTCCAGAGTCAGGAAAGAAAGGCTGAATCCCTAGCAACAATTCTATACAGCATGATCCAAAAGCATGAAGGGAAACTAAAGCTCTATCATATAATTCTACTCGGCATAGCAAAATCTGAAGCAAGGAACGAAAACCCTAAGTTTGGAGCAACCCCTACCACAGGTGAGTAGTACTTACCCTTGTTCTTGCACTTACAGTCGACAGAAAGAGATCTAGGGTTTGCGGAGAAGCTTGAGTTTCCCCGACCTCTTCCTCGTGCCTACGGGCCCTCTTGCCGAGGTGATCTCAATTTGGTGAAGATCCACGGGAAGGAGACCTTTGCCGGCCACCGGAGGGAGGAATCCTAACTGCGATTTCGCCCGAGAACAACTGCGCCGTCGGGAGAGAAAAGAAGAGGAAGAGAATAGGTTTCGGGAAAAAGAAAACCTAAACCTTTTCTTATAACTAGAGTTTTTATTAATTACTATACCTTAAATATTTGTCGCTCTTTCCTTATTCAGCAACAGCCGCGTGAACACTTGGTTGGCTGCGTTGTGCTTAAAGCTCGGCTCGTGGGTTCAAATCTCGGCTGCAACCCTTTTCTGCCTATTATTTACTGTTATAAACTTCTACTACTTATATAAATTTTGTTCTCTATATGTTAACAAAAAGGTCGCGGAACAGTTGGTTGGCTGGATTCGGTTAAGGTCGGGTTCAGTCCGAGGTCCAAGGTTTGAATCTCGGCTTGACATTTTTTTTGACAGAACTTCTTTCGTTTAGTAAAAATACCAAACAACCTCCAAAAATTACATAAAAATACTCTAAAAATTCCTAAAAATCTCTAGAATATTTTAAAAATATTTCCAAATATTTTTAAGGATATTTAGAATTTGAAATAGGGAAAATTGGGTCATTACAAGTCGTCCATAGATTTAGATAACCTAGTAAACCCTACTAGATTCGGGACTAGCTACCTCGGGTCTAGTCAGGGATGCGCGCATAGCAAGTACAGTTGCCGGACCCAAGAGAAGTTGATTATTATTTTGAAGTATTATAAGTATATGCTTTTGAACAAGTAAAATAAGTTTCACATAAGTATAAGCTTTTAGAAGTATTAACAAGTATAAGAAAGATAAAGAAAAGAAAGAAAAAGGTCAAGACCTTAAGTAGATCCCAAAGTCAAGACTTTAGGGATTTTTGGCACACAAGGTGCTTGTTAAAATGCCGAGGCATTATATATTAGAAGTATTAAAAGATAACAAGTATTTTACTTTTATCAGTGGTACTGTGTTGGACTCTCAGTTGTCCTTGGGTTGGGCTCCCATAGTCGTCTCTAGGTTTAGATAACCTAGTATGCTGGACTCTCAGTTGTCCTTGGGTTGGGCTCCCATAGTCGTCCCTAGGTTTAGATAACCTAGTAAACCCTACTAGATTCGGGACTAGCTGCCTCGGGTCTAGTCAGGGATGCGCGCATAGCAAGTACAGTTGTCGGGCCCAAGAGAAGTTGATTATTATTTTGAAGTATTATAAGTATAAGCTTTTGAACAAGTAAAATAAGTTTCACATAAGTATAAAAGTATTAAAGTATAAGTTTTAAACAAGTGGAATAAAAGAATAAGTTTAGAACAAATGAAATAAGTTTCATTTTGTTTTGAATCAGCAAGTTTAGTTTTCTTTTATGCTAGCATGTTATTTAGATTAGCTTACTGTTCTTTGCTATTAGAAGAGCATGAGTAGCTTTACATGTTTAGCATTTCAGTATGTTTGATTTCTTTACTATTAGAAGAGCATGAGTAGCTTTACATGTTTAGCATTTCAGTATGTTTGATTTCTTTGCTATTAGAAGAGTATGAGTAGCTTTACATGTTTAGCATTTCAGTATGTTTGATTCCTTTACTATTAGATGAGCATGAGTAATTTTCAGTAAGCATTCAGTTAGTTTATCTTATAGATATATGTACATGCATATCAAGGTTTTTGTGAGTTAGATAGTGCTTACTAAGCATTTTGCTTATAGATTGCATTTCCTCTTACTGCAGATAAAGGAAAGGAAAAGATTTAGCAAAGGAAGGCGACAAGGTGGCGCGGATGGTGTGTGATGCCAGGACTATGGAAGAGACTTGAGACGTTATTAAGTTTTCCACATTTTAGTAATTAATAAACATTTGAAGTTGAATTTTAAGTTCATGTCATTTGAGATTATTTTTGTTTAGATTGCATGGAGATGAGTTCTGTTTAATAAGTAGATATTTTGATGTTTGTCACTTATTTAACTGCGCGAGTGTTTGATATATATTCCAGCCGCCTGTGGCTGATGTATACTATGTATGTATCTCTGTTTATGGTCACCGGTACAGGGGAGATGCTGCCGAAATTTTTCGGTAGAGACTCCTTGTGATTTTGATCATACCGGTTAAGTAGAGTTAGTAATTAAGTAACGGTCACCTTAGAGAGTAGTATAGTAGTGAGAAGGGTGGTCGTTATATGAGAAGCCAGGAAGGAAGGCTACTCGAGGAGAAGGTCGGAATTAGGTTCAGGTGAGCTTAACTCCGGTTAGCCGGAGAATCACCTACGCGAAGAACTACTAGAAGAGATTAGCGTTTAGCTGAGTTGTGTTGTCGAAGGCACCTTCCATAGCTGGAAGACTGATAACTAGTTTTTTATCTATTATTTTAGCTCTTGGACTTGACACTTTACCCTCTTGTATGCTTAATTTCATATTTATATCATGTTTTTCGAGTTGAGATTTATTTGGAGCGTTGATGTAATTTTTGCTATATTTTCTAGAATTTTATCTAAAAAGGCGTGTCTTATTTTATAGGGAAGCAATCTGGGCCGTTGATAGAGATCTGGAACATCCTAAATCATTCATTCAGATTGGAAGCATCTAGGTTGTTGATCATGATCAAGTAATCCAAGGATTCATCAAGAAGTGGAGCTCCAATAGCCCATTTCTCAATCCTACACTTCTAAGCCCATTCATCCAAAAGCCCAATTTAAAATTCAGTCTTATTTTTAATGGATCCGAATTCAATCCCTAATGGATCTACTTTCTCAATCCGGATCCGGCAACCCGTTAAGAAACTTCTCAAAGAAGTGACAGCACAGTGCTCTCTAATCCCCTCTTCATCGTGTCTATTTCTTCTTCGCTAGGTTTCACGACAAACCCACACCAGCGCCGTTCTTCTTCTTTCTTCTTCCTCACCACCGGCCAGCGGCCTCTTCCCTTACCTTCACTACCGCTAACCAGCCATCTACAATCTATTTCCTCTACTTCTTGATTCCAGCGGCGACGACAGCGACATTCTTCTCGACGGTGCAGCGAACGACAATGACTCCGATCTTCACCTCACTGGAGAGGGTTTCTCCAGTGTGACCTCCACTTTCAACATCCTTCTAGAAGTTCTACCTTCTAGGGTTCAGGCGGCAGAGGTAGAGGAGCAGCGGTGGTTCATTCCATTTCATAGCCGGCCAACTTCTATCCGAGGGGGTTCTTCAATGGAAGATTCGTATCCATCGTTATTGTCGAAGTGTACAGCAACCAGTAGAGTACTACTATTCACCAGAGTTCAGGGTTCGATTGTCGGGTCCTCGTGTGACGACGGGGGTAGTCGTTGGAAATGAAGTGGATGCGTGGATTGTGGTTTGGATTACTTGGTTTAATTTTGTTCATTGTTGATGTTTGCATGTGTTGAAGTTTCTTATTGAATGCTTGTATTGAATTTGATTTTTCATGTTTGAATTACACGCATTTAGTTCAACTTAATTCATGCCTACAATGTGTTCGATGAATTGCTTCAACCAATAGTTAGGTTCAATTTGATGCATTTTAGTTTGTTTAATTCTTGCTTTACCTTGTTCTTTCAATTTAGTTAAGTTCTAGTTTTGATTGAATGCAATTGGGATAGATTAGTTTCGGTTTTGTTTTATGCTTTAGGTTTCGTTACATGTTAGTTTCGTTAATGTCTTACTTCATGTTGTCCTTTTAATTTCTACAATTATAGTTAGGTTAGAGTTAGCTTTTGTTACTTGTATTGTCTTTCATTTAGTAGATTAGGTTTTATTTAATGTTTTATCATTTCATTCCTTAGTTTAATTGTGTTGATGGTTAATCCATAGCGTAGAGTGATAATGCATTGTGGATTAATTGTTGCCACTTAGTTAAATTTCATTCCAACATTATATTAGTTTCCTATTTGATGTTCTTTTCATTTGTTAGATTTAGAATCAAAATCCAAAACCCTCATTTCCATATCAAAAACCTCAAAAATAGGAATAATATATGATCCTAGATTACCACCCTATTGTTGCATTCATTAGGAAACTACCTGAATCATTTCTATACTGTATTAGTATAGCTAGAGGGGGTTTAGTACTTAAATTCTTTTGATATCGTTTTCACGAATATCAAAAATTTGGTTCCGTTGCTGGGAAATGAACCCGAGTCTCTCAGGTGAGAGTCGTTCCCCTACAATAGCACCAATTTTTTATATTCATGAAAATGATATCAAAAGAATTTAAGTACTGAACCTTCTCTAACTACACTAATGCAGTATAAAAATGACTCAGGTCGTCTCCTAATGAATACGACGATAAATGGTAATCTAGGATCATATATTATTCCTATTTTTAGGGTTTTTGATATGGAAATGGGAGTTTTGGATTTTGATTCTAAATCTAACAAATGAAAAGCAGAGTAAGTAGAAAACTAATCTAATGCTGGAATGAAATCTAACTAAGTGTCAACAATTAATCTACAACGCATTGTCACTCTACACTGAATTAATCATCAACACAATTAAACTAAGGAATGAAATAACAAGCATTAAATGAAATCTAATCTAGTAAATGAAAGATAATAAAAGTAATAAAAGCTAAGTCTAACCTAACTACAATTGTAGAAATTAAAATGGCAACATGAAGTAAGACATTAACGAAACTAGCATGTAACGAAACCTAAAGCATGAAACAAGACCTAAACTAATCTATCCTAATTGCATTCAATCAAAACTAGAACTTAACTAAATTGAAAGAACAAGGTAAAGCAAGAATTAAACAAACTAAAATGCATCAAATTGAACCTAACTATTGGTTGAAGCAATTCATCAAACACATTGTAGGCATGAATTAAGTTGAACTAAATGCGTGTAATTCAAACATGGAAAATCAAATTCAATACAAGCATTCAATAAGAAACTTCAACACAAGAAAACATCAACAATGAACAAAATTAAACTAAGTAATTCAAACCACAATCCACACATCCACTTCAATTCCAACGACTACCCCCGTCGTCACACGAGAACCCGACGATCGAACCCCGAACTCCAGTGAATAGTAGTACTCTACTGGTTGCTGCACACTTCGACAATAACGATGGATACGAATCTTCCACCGAAGAACCCCCTCGGATGGAAGTTGACCAGCTGTGAAATGGAATGAACCGCCGCCACTCCTCTGCCTCTGCCGCTTGAACCCCAGAAGGTAGAACTTCCATGAGGAAGTTAGAAGTGGAGGTCACACTGGAGAAACCCTCTCCGGTGAGGTGAAGATTGGAGTCATTGTCGTCCGCTGCACCGCCGAGAAGAATGTCGCTGTCGTCGCCGCTGGAATCAAGAAGTAGAGGAAATAGATTATGGATGGTCGGCTAGCGGCAGTGAAGGTAAGGGAAGAGGCCGCTGGCTAGTGGTGAGGAAGAAGAAAGAAGAAGAATGGCGCTGGTGTAGGTTTGTCGTGAAACCTAGTGAAGAAGAAATTGTAACGACCCGCCTTCTACTAACTAGGCTGTAAGGCCGGACCGTCACAATATGCTCTGCTAAACTATATCCATGACCATCACTACGTCTAGGTGCGGAAAAGCTGAACTAATTTAAACCTTTGCTAAACTAATACCATTTCTTTATTCTACATGTGCTAAGGGATGCAATCTAAGGTATACATGGCATATCCTGCATCCCCTATGGTCAAGGAGCTGAACTACAAGGTCTCTTGGTCGAAACCCAGCTTCCTAATCGATCCAGATTGAACTCAATCGATTGCAAGCTGTTGAATTGATCCGTGGATCGATTCCGATGGCTACTGTGCTCGGGTTAATATGCTGGATCGATCGGCTGATCGATCCAGACTGGCCAATCGATCCATTGATCGATTCCAGAGCTCTCTGTTCGCGGGAGCGATTTCCCCCGATCGATCGAACGATCGATCCCCAAACTCTCTGTTCGCGACAGAATGCGACTGGATCGATCGGATGATCGATCCAGGACCTTACTATTCACGACAGAATGTGACTGGATCGATCAGCTGATCGGTCCAGAAGCTTACTGTTCGCGGAACCAGGCTCCTAATCGATCCACTGATCGATTGAGGGCCCCCAATCGATCCACTGATCGATTGAGGGCCCCAATCGATCCACTGATCGATTGGGGTTTTCTGATTTCGTATCAGAAGTCTGATTTCAGCACTGTTTCATGCCAAACTCACATACACAAGTTCTAAAATAACTGGGAAACATTCTAATAGCAAACAACTAACATTCTAAACATGGTTACTAACAAGCTAAGCATATTTTCTATAATTTCAAGCATTTAGATAACTAAATAGAAAAGAGTAACATGATAAGAAACACTAAGTTCTTAAATGTTCTAGTTCTTCCAAGGTCTTTATTCCAGGTTCCATCCACACACATCTTCCTTGCATTGACCTCCAGCCTCCACTAGTCCATCTTTCCTTTACCTTTATCTGCAGTATAAGGAAAAGAGTATCTGTAAGCTTGAGAGCTTAGTAAGAAACCATCTACCTCACAAAACATGCATACGATGCAATTTATGATTTGCAAACATGCTATTTGAAAGATACGCTGAACAGATGAGAGCATGGCATGGTATCATACACATGGAAACCAAAAATTGATCATAGAACTACCACATGTATCAATGATGAACTAAGCTGAAGCATGAACTGAGCTAAAACTAAGACTAAGCTAGAACTGAGTTTAAACTGTACGCACAACTGATTTGTGAGTTTTGAAAACTATTTATCATAGATAGATGAAAATACATAATCATGCTGCTGATGGGCCCGGTAACTGTACTTGCTATGCGCGCATCCCTAACTAGACCCGGGTTTGCAAGTCCCGAATTTAGTAGGGTTTACTAGGTTATCTAAACCTAGGGACGACTATGGGAGCCCAACCCAATGGATATCTAATCCAGTACAGTGCCACTGAGAAAGTAAAATACTGAACATAAGCTAATAATTCTTGTCTTGCTTTTACTAGGGTGTCTAACCCAGAACTAGGTTATCTGAACCTAGGGGCAACTGTGGGAGCCCACCCATTGGACGTCTAGTCCCATAAAAGCTGTAGCAAGACTAAATAAGCTGTAAAAATGCTTCTATTGCATTCATCTAAGCTATTAAAATGCCTATGGTGGCATTTAACTGAGCTAAGCATTTAATCAAACACTTGATGTGCGCTAATTCACACCCTATTATTGAAAATCTGCATACGGCTAAAACAATGCATACAAACATACGACTAGCTACTTATACTGTAGGTGAGGGGTTTCTTACTTCCTGCGCTAGATTTCCTTACGATCTAATCGCTAGATTTCTGGTGGAAAAGATCCCTTCGTCGATCTCCTCGCGTCTACGTGTTCTTCTCGCGGAGAGGAGCGTCCCCGTGCCGGAGTTGTCGCCGGAAGGTGCTCTTGGAACCCTGGGATGGAACCCTAGCCTCTCCTTGGCTTTGGCGTGAAGAGAGGGTGCGGGAGAATGGGGTTCGGCGGTGAGGGTTTGAGAAGAGAAAGTTCCCGATGCAAAATAATAACTCCTCACTTAAAGTCCCTATTTATATTAAGTGGGTAATTCGGCCCAACTCAAATATAAATATAACTGATTCCCTTTCTTTTCAGCACGGCCCTGCTGGGTTCAATTGGTTACTAAAGCTATCTATAAGACATAGGGCCTCCTAGGTCTCGGGTTCAATTCCCGCGTAGGCTATTCTACGATTCTATTTATTTTTGCTACTTCCGCTACTCTAAAAATTCCCTAAAAATATTCTAAAATTCCAGAAAAATCATAGAATATTTCTAAAATAATTTTGAGAATTTTCGGGCGTTACAATCCCCCATACCTTATAAAAAGTTCGTCCTTGAACTTAGAATAACTCTGGGTACTTCTGTCTCATACTAGCTTCTGTCTCCCAAGTTGCCTCTTCTGCTGTGTGATTTTGCCAAATAACTTTTACTAATGGTACCTCCTTGTTCCGCAATTTCTTAACTGCTCGGTCTATTATCTGAATAAATCATAGCTGAGGTCTTCGCGGACTGGTACCGACTGGGGCTTAATCACCTGGGTGGCATCTGGGATATGCTTCTTCAGCATAGAGACATGAAATACATTATGGATGGCTGACATCTCCTGTGGTAGCTCTAGCTCATATGCTACCTTGCCAACTCTTCTAGTGATAAGGTATGGTCCCACATATCTGGGACTTAATTTGCCCTTCTTCCCAAAACGCATTACTCCCTTCATGGGAGCTACTCTGAGGAACACTGAATCCCCAACTGAAAACTCTAAGGGTCTGCGCCGTGTATCAGCATAGCTTTTCTGGTGGCTCTGAGCTGTCTCTATCCTCTGACGGATCTGCTGTATAGCTGTTGTGGTATCTGCTACTAGATCTGTCTGAAGTTCTAGTTCTTTCTGTTCACCACTCTCATACCAGCAGATTGGAGATCTACACCTCCGCCCATAGAGAGTCTCATAAGGTGTCATACCGATAGTGGCCTGATATCTATTGTTGTATGCAAATTCTGCTAAACTCAGATATTTGCACCAACTTCCCTTGAAGTCTAGGGCACATGCGCGGAGCATATCTTCGAGTACCTGATTTACTCGCTCCGTCTGACCATCTGTTTGAGGATGGAAAGCTGGGCTAAATTTTAACTTTGTACCCAATGCTGACTGTACACACTCCCAGAAGTGTGATGTGAATCTACTATCCCTGTCTGAAATAATGATTCGTGGGACTCCATGTAGTCTGACGATCTCCTTGAGATACAACTGAGCTAGCTGTTCCATGGAGTAGGATATCCTGATGGCTAAGAAGTGGGCTGATTTAGTTAACCTGTCTACTATTACCCAGATGGTATCAAAATCATTCGTGGTTCTGGGTAGTCCCACTATAAAATCCATAGAAATGTCTTCCCACTTCCATTCTGGAATCTGAATAGGCTGCAGAACTCCTCCTGGTCTCTGGTGTTCTGCCTTGATCCTCTGACAGGTCAGACAGGTGCAAACATATCTAGCGATGTCTCTTTTCATCCTGGGCCACCAAAAATGTTTCTTTAGATCTTGGTACATCTTAGTGGAACCTGGATGCATCGCATAAGGAGTCCTGTGAGCCTCGTCTAAAATCTTCCTCTTTAGTTCCTCCTGATCTAGAACACAGAGTCTGTCACCGAAGTATAATACCCCACTATCGGACACTCTGAATTCTCTACTTTCTGATTCTGCTAACCCTTGCTTGGTTTTCTGAATTTCAGGATCTTGTTCCTGAGCTGTCTGGATGTCACCAAGTAGGTTAGATGCTAATGTCATAGTAAAGAGCTGTCCCACTATAAGTTCGAGACCAAAATCTGTGATCTCTTTCTGTAGGGGCGGTGACATGGCTGCTAGGGATAGTAAGGTAGCACTGGACTTTCTGCTAAGTGCGTCTGCTAACTTATTGGCTTTTCCTGGGTGGTAGAGGATGTCTATGTCGTAGTCTTTGACCAGCTCTAGCCATCTACGCTGTCGCATATTCAGATCTTTCTGAGTGAAGAAATACTTCAGACTCTGATGATCTGTATACACTCTGGACTGAGCTCCATACAAGTAATGTCTCCAAATTTTGAGAGTGAACACTACTGTTGCAAGCTCAAGGTCATGAGTAGGGTAATTCTTCTCATATTCCTTGAGTTGTCTGGAGGCATAGGCAATCACCTTGCCATTTTGCATCAGTACTGCTCCTAGTCCCAACTTAGAGGTATCACTATAAATATCAAAGCTGTCTGTGGTCTCTGGTAGAGTCAAAATGGGAGCACTGGTCAATCTCCTCTTCAACTCGCTGAAGCTGTTCTCGCAGTCCTCTGTCCACTGAAATTTTCTGTTCTTCCTGGTAAGAGCTGTCAGTGGGGAGGCTATTCTGGAGAAGTCTTCTGTAATAACCTGCTAGTCCCAAAAAGCTCCTGATCTCACTGGCATTCTTGGGTCTTTTCCAGTTACTCACAGCTTCTATTTTACTGGGGTCTACCATGATACCATCCTTTGAGATGATGTGACCCAGGAAGGACACCTGATCTAACCAAAATTCACATTTCGTGAACTTGGCGTACAACTGGTTCTGCTGAAGGGTCTGCAATACTATTCTCAGGTGTTCTGCGTGTTCTTCCAGAGTTCCTGAATAGATAAGAATGTCATCGATAAACACAATAACAAATCTATCTAGGTAGTCCCTGAATACTCTGTTCATGAGGTCCATGAAAGTAGCTGGAGCATTTGTCACGCCAAAGGGCATGACTACGAACTCGTAGTGTCCGTATCTAGTCCTGAATGTTGTCTTGGGTATATCCCCTCCTTTAACTTTCACCTGATGATAACCTGATCTGAGGTCTATCTTAGAGAACACTGCTGCTCCCTTTAGCTGATCGAACAGGTCATCTATTCTGGGAAGAGGATACATGTTCTTGATGGTGACTTGGTTCAGTGCACGGTAGTCTATGCACAGGCGCATGCTCCCGTCCTTCTTCTTCACGAACAACACAGGCGCTCCCCATGGTGAGTGACTAGGGCGTATGAAACCTTTGTCAAGCAGCTCCTGTAATTACTCCTGAAGTTCCTTCAGTTCTGCTGGAGCCATGCGATAAGGTGCTTTGGAGATAGGATTTGTGCCGGGAACGAGTTCTATCTCGAATTCAATCTCCCTGTCTAGTGCTAGGCCTGGTAACTCTTCAGGGAAGACTGCTGGGTAGTCACATACGACTCGGACCTCTGCTAGCTGTTGGTCCTTGTCCTGACTGGTATTGACTACATGCGCTAAAAATCCCGTGCATCCTGAATCTAACAATTTCTGTGCCTTCAGAGATGAGAGAAATTTCTTGGTCTTTCTCTTTGGTTCTCCGATGTACTCAAATTGCACTTCTGCTTCAGGTTGGAATACGACTTTCTATTTACGGGACTCTATAGAGGCACCGTATCTGATCAGGAAGTTCATTCCAAGGATGGCATCATAATCAGTCATATCTAGCACTATCAGATCACAAAAGAGTTCTCTGTCTGCTATCATGACTGGCACTGCCCGGAGCCAGTGCGTGGACGCCATAAATTCTCCCGAAGGTAGCATCATCAAAAACTGACCACTGAATACCTCTGGGGGTACTGCTAACTTTTCGGCGAATGCCCTGGATATATAAGAATGGGTTGCCCCAGTATCGAATAAGACAGTTGTACTTTGCTGTAAAATACTAATCTGACCTGTAACAACTATCGAGGCATTAGCTATGTCCTCTCTGGTTAAGGAGTAGATCCTTGCATTCGTCGTAGCTGGAGGGGCTTCTAGTCTGAAAGTGGCCTGCATCTGGTGTAGCTGTGCTGGCTGGCCTCCATACTGTATCGGCTGTGGTTGAGGAAGACTTGTCTTGTTCAGGCATTGCTTAGTCATATGCCCTTCTTGTCCACATTCAAAGCATCCTCGTGTGCCCTTGTGACAAACTCCTGGGTGAAATTTCCCACAAGTAGCACATTTGGGATAACTAGGCTGTTTGCTGGCTGGTCCTCCCTTTGGGTAACTCCCTGGTTTGTGCTTGTTGCTGGAGTTCCCCTTCCAGTTAGAGCTGTGGCCCTGTTGTTTTTGAGTACCTGAGCCTCCTTGCCCTTTGGACTCTGAGAAGACTTGCTTCTGCTACTTGATATTGTTCTGGTAGTGATCGGTAGTCAGAGCACTGCTGACTAGTTCTTCGTTGGTTTGCGGCCTATGAACGCCGCCAGCCACGTTCATCGCTATTTCCGGCCTCAACATCTTGAGCATCAACCGGACTCGTTCTTTTTCTGTGCTGACTAGTTCGGGGCATAGACGAGCCAATCTATTGAATTTCTTCACGGCGTCCTCAACTGATAGGTTGCCCTGATGAAACTCAGTGAACTCGTCATAGTGACGGTTTGTGACCCGCATGTGAAAGAACTCCTCGAAGAATTCTTTCTCGAAGTCAGCCCATGTCATCTGGTTCACTGGGCGCTTCGCTCTAATTCTCTCCCACCACATACGTGCATCTCCTGTCAGCGTAAGGAGGCTTCACTTTTCATGCTCGGCGGTCCGAGCTCCATCGTACTCTCCGATTTTGAACCGTGCTTGAGCATCCCATGGTTCACGTGCCACGAAGTTCTCGCTTGACTCTCCGCCACCGGATCGAGATAGGCTTCTCTCTTTGCCTCTGGGGCTCTGTGTCAGAGGGCGGGTGGAACCTCTATAACCTCCTATGTTTGGTTCGGGGGTGGTGGGAGTATTCTCACTGGTTAGCCTTTAAGGGCTATCTCCTGTACGCTTCAGAATCGAGCCACTCTGCTGTAAGGTGCGGGAGGCACCGAATCGCTCGCCTCATACTGGGGCTCAGTAGCTGGTGCCCTTCTAGCTGGGCGTCCTCGTGCCATTTCTAAAGGGACAAAGGACATACATAACTAAAGCATCATGTTTACATAGCTAATACTATCATGTTAGGTACGATCACAGATAAGCATACTTTAGTTATCTATAAACATGAAAGCAATAAACATAACAAAGTGAGAGGTATTCTTACTTGGAAGCTGCAGGTTCAATGCTGATGTGTGTGTAGGAAGTATGGAACTTTCTGCTCTGATACCACTCTGTAACGACCCGCCTTCTACTAACTAGGCTGTAAGGCCGGACCGTCACAATATGCTGTGCTAAACTATATCCATGACCATCACTAAGTCTAGGTGCGGAAAAGTTGAACTAATTTAAACCTTTGCTAAACTAATACCATTTCTTTATTCTACATGTGCTAAGGGATGCAATCTAAGGTATACATGGCATATCCTGCATCCCCTATGGTCAAGGAGCTGAACTACAAGGTCTCTTGGTCAAAACCCAGCTTCCCAATCGATCCAGATTGAACTCAATCGATTCCAAGCTGTTGAATCGATTCGTGGATCGATTCTGATGGCTACTGTGCTCGGGTTAATATGCTGGATCGATCGGCTGATCGATCCAGACTGGCCAATCGATCCATTGATCGATTCCAGAGCTCTCTATTCGCGGGAGCGATTTCCCCCCATCGATCGAACGATCGATCCCCAAACTCTCTGTTCGCGACAGAATGCGACTGGATCGATCGGCTGATCGATCCAAGACCTTACTGTTCGCGACAGAATGTGACTGGATGGATCGGCTAATCAATCCAGAAGCTTACTGTTCGCGGAACCAGGCTCCCTATCGATCCACTGATCGATTGAGGGCCCCCAATCGATCCACTGATCGATTGGGGTTTCTGATTTCGTATCAGAAGTCTGATTTCAGCACTGTTTCGTGCCAAACTTGCATACACAAGTTCTAAAATAACTGGGAAACATTCTAATAGCAAACAACTAACATTCTAAACATGGTTACTAACAAGCTAAGTAGATTTTCTATAATTTCAAGCATTTAGATAACTAAATAGCAAAGAGTAACATGATAAGAAACACTAAGTTCTTATATGTTCTAGTTCTTCCAAGGTCTTTATTCCAGGTTCCATCCACACACATCTTCCTTGTATTGACCTCCAGCCTCCACTAGTCCATCTTTCCTTTACCTTTATCTGCAGTATAAGGAAAAGAGTATCTGTAAGCTTGAGAGCTTAGTAAGAAACCATCTACCTCACAAAACATGCATACGATGCAATTTATGATTTGCAAACATGCTATTTGAAAGATACGTTGAACAGATGAGAGCATGGCATGGTATTATACACATGGAAACCAAAAACTGATCATAGAACTACCACATGTATCAATGATGAACTAAGCTGAAGCATGA
Source organism: Zingiber officinale (assembly GCF_018446385.1). Lineage (NCBI taxonomy): Eukaryota > Viridiplantae > Streptophyta > Magnoliopsida > Zingiberales > Zingiberaceae > Zingiber > Zingiber officinale. Next base: position 31,405,903 of record NC_055995.1, read on the forward strand.
ACTGAGCTAAAACTAAGACTAAGCTAGAACTGAGTTTAAACTGTACACACAACTGATTTGTGAGTTTTGAAAACTATTTATCATAGATAGATGAAAATACATAATCATGCTGCTGATGGGCCCGGCAACTGTACTTGCTATGCGCGCATCCCTAACTAGACCCGGGTTTGCAAGTCCCGAATTTAGTAGGGTTTACTAGGTTATCTAAACCTAGGGACGACAATGGGAGCTCAACCCAATGGATATCTAATCCAGTACAGTGCCACTGAGAAAGTAAAATACTGAACATAAGTTAATAATTCTTGTCTTGCTTTTACTAGGGTGTCTAACCCAGAACTAGGTTATCTGAACCTAGGGGCAACTGTGGGAGCCCACCCATTGGACGTCTAGTCCCATAAAAGTGTTGGTTGCTACTCGAAAAGGCTAGAGGTTCCACTGTACAAAAATTTTGTACAAAGGTCTGAACCTTTTCCTAGCTACCATGTGTTCTTTTAAATTAAATTTTGGATCGCCTGCGGAACTTAACACGTTTGATCCAAAACTTAATCTATTTGTTCTTTTAGGTTTTGACTTGGGTCTCCTGCGGAACTTAACACGTTCGACCCAAATCGCCTTAAGTTATTAATTCCATTAAATATTAATTTCCATAATTGGTTCCCAGTACTGACGTGGCGAGGCACATGGCCTTCTTGGATATGGGAGCAACCACCACCGACTAGACAAAACCTTTTATAGAAAGCTAATATTTAATTTCCTAAAATAACTTTAGGTTAACCGAAAAGAACAATCAAATCACAAGGATAAATAAAACAAAAGAACACAACATCGAAAAACATATTCGAAATACTAGAACGTAAGCCTCTTGTATTTGATATTATTTCCATAAATAACTAGTATGATGCGGAAAGAAAAATTACTAGTTATACCTTGTAGAAAAACCTCTTGATCTTCTACCGTATTCCTCTTCTAACCTCGGATGTTGTGTGGGCAACGATCTTCCGAGATGAGAAACCACCAACCACCTTCTTCTCCTCCTAGCTAGGTTCGGCCACAAAGAAAGAAGCTTCACCAAGGAAGAAAATCAAAACACCAACCAAGCTCCAAGAGATGCTAGCTTTCTCTCCTTCTTCTTCTTCTTCTCCAAGTAGTATCCGGCCACCACAAGAACTCCAAGAGGGATGAAGTATTCGGCCACCACAAGAGGAAGAGAGAGAGAGGATGATGGCTGGCCACAACACCAAGGAAAAGAGGGGGAGAAAATAATAGAGGTTTTTTTTTCATGAAGGCACCCTCACCCCTTCTTTTATATTCCTTGGTCTAGGCAAATTAGGAAATTTAATTACAATAAAATTTCCTCAATTTCCTTGATATGATTTAATTGAGAAAAATAAAATAAAATTTCCCAAATTGAAATCTTATGGCTGGCCACATCAATGAAATCAAATTGGACAAGTTTCAATCAACAATTAAAACTTCCTAATTTGTTTCCGGAAATTTTAAAATTAAAATTTCTCTTCAAAAATCTCTTCATGGTTGATAAAAGGAAATTTCTATAATTTTAATTTTACAACATGTGAATAATTTTTAGAGAGAAAATAAAATATCTCACCAATCTACAAATAAGGAA